>NW_026961951.1:0-300000 GCF_036172605.1 Pelobates fuscus | reverse complement strand
CGCATTTTTTCGGATTTTTTTCCGAATTTTTCCGGATTTTTTTTTTCAGATTTTTCTGGATTTTTTTTCCGGATTTTTTTTCCGGGTTTTTTTTTCGGAGTTTTCCGGATTTTTTTTCCTGATTTTTTTTTCCGGTATTTTTTTTTCCGGATTTTTTTTTCCAGATTTTTTTTCAGGATTTTTTTTCAGGATTTTTCCTGATTTTTTTTTCCAGATTTTTTTTCCGGGTTTTTTTTCCGGATTTTTCCGGATTTTTTCTGAATTTTTCCGGATTTTTTTTTCAGATTTTTCCGGATATTTTTTCCGGATTTTTTTTCAGGGTTTTTTTTTCGGATTTTTCCGGATTTTTTTTTCCGGATTTTTTTTCCGGATTTTTTTTTTCGGATTTTTTTTACCGGATTTTTTTTCCGGATTTTTTTTAATGGACTTTTTTTCCGGATTTTTCCGGATTTTTTTTTTTCGGATTTTTTTTCCTGATTTTTTTCCGGATTTTTTTCCGGATTTTTCCGGATTTTTTTTTCCGGATTTTTCCGGATTTTTATGTTCCGGATTTTTTTTTCAGATTTTTTTTTCCGGATTTTTCCGGATTTTTTTTTCCGGATTTTTTTCGGATTTTTTTTTCCGGATTTTTCCGGATTTTTTTTCCGGATTTCTCCGGATTTTTTTTCCGGATTTTTTTTTCCGTTTTTTTTTTCCAGATTTTTTTTTCCGGATTTTACTGGATTTTTTTTTTCCGTATTTTTTTTTCCGTATTTTTTTTTCCGGATTTTTTTTTCCGGATTTTTGCGGATTTTTTTTACGGATTTTTTTTACGGATTTTTTTTCCGGATATTTTTTTACGGATATTTTCGGGGGTTTTTTTTCCGGATTTTTTTTTATGGATTTTTTTCCCCGGATTTTTCGGATTTTTTTTCCGGGTTTTTTTTTCGGATTTTTCCGGATTTTTTTTTCCGGATTTTTTTTTCCGGATTTTTTTTCCGGATTTTTTTTTCCGTTTTTTTTTTACGGATTTTTCTTTCCGGATTTTACTGGATTTTTTTTTCCTGATTTTTTTTTCCGGTATTTTTTTTTCCGGATTTTTTTTTCCAGATTTTTTTTCAGGATTTTTTTTCCGGATTTTTTTTCCGGATTTTTCCTGATTTTTTTTTTCCAGATTTTTTTTCCGGGTTTTTTTTCAGGATTTTTCCGGATTTTTTTCTGAATTTTTCTGGATTTTTTTTTCAGATTTTTCCGGATATTTTTTCCGGATTTTTTTTCAGGGTTTTTTTTTCGGATTTTTCCGGATTTTTTTTTCCGGATTTTTTTTTCCGGATTTTTCTTTCCGGATTTTACTGGATTTTTTTTTCCGGATTTTTTTTCCCGGATTTTTCCGGATTTTTTTTCCGGATTTTTTGGATTTTATTTCGGATTTTTTTTTCCGGATTTTTTTTTTCCGGATTTTTCCGGATTTTTTTTTTCGAATTCTTCCGGATTTTTTTTCCGGATTTTTTTTCCGGATTTTTCCGGGTTTTTTTTCTGAATTTTTTTTTCGGATTTTTTCTCCGGATTTTTCCGGATTTTTTTCCTGGATTTTTCCGGATTTTTTTTCCGGATTTTTTTTTCCGGATTTTTCAGGATATTTTTTCCGGATTTTTCCGGATTTTTTTTTCCGAATTTTTTTTTTTACGATTTTTTTTTCCTGACTGTTACGGATTTTTTTTCCGGATTTTTTTTCCGGATTTTTTTTTTCGGATTTTTTCAGATTTTTTTTTCCGGATTTTTTTTCCGGATTTTTTTTTCCTCATTTTTTTTTCCGCATTTTTTTTTCCGCATTTTTTCGGATTTTTTTCCGAATTTTTCCGGATTTTTTTTTTCAGATTTTTCTGGATTTTTTTTCCGGATTTTTTTTTCCGGGTTTTTTTTTCGGAGTTTTCCGGATTTTTTTTCCTGATTTTTTTTTCCGGTATTTTTTTTTCCGGATTTTTTTTTCCAGATTTTTTTTCAGGATTTTTTTTCAGGATTTTTCCTGATTTTTTTTTCCAGATTTTTTTTCCGGGTTTTTTTTCCGGATTTTTCCGGATTTTTTCTGAATTTTTCCGGATTTTTTTTTCAGATTTTTCCGGATATTTTTTCCGGATTTTTTTTCAGGGTTTTTTTTTCGGATTTTTCCGGATTTTTTTTTCCGGATTTTTTTTTCCGGATTTTTTTTTTCGGATTTTTTTTACCGGATTTTTTTTCCGGATTTTTTTTAATGGACTTTTTTTCCGGATTTTTCCGGATTTTTTTTTTTCGGATTTTTTTTCCTGATTTTTTTCCGGATTTTTTTCCGGATTTTTCCGGATTTTTTTTTCCGGATTTTTCCGGATTTTTATGTTCCGGATTTTTTTTTCAGATTTTTTTTTCCGGATTTTTCCGGATTTTTTTTTCCGGATTTTTTTCGGATTTTTTTTTCCGGATTTTTCCGGATTTTTTTTCCGGATTTCTCCGGATTTTTTTTCCGGATTTTTTTTCCGGATTTTTTTTTCCGTTTTTTTTTTCCAGATTTTTTTTTCCGGATTTTTCCGGATTTTTTTTTTCCGTATTTTTTTTTCCGTATTTTTTTTTCCGGATTTTTTTTTCCGGATTTTTTTTTCCGGATTTTTGCGGATTTTTTTTACGGATTTTTTTTACGGATTTTTTTTCCGGATATTTTTTTACGGATATTTTCGGGGGTTTTTTTTCCGGATTTTTTTTTATGGATTTTTTTCCCCGGATTTTTCGGATTTTTTTTCCGGGTTTTTTTTTCGGATTTTTCCGGATTTTTTTTTCCGGATTTTTTTTTCCGGATTTTTTTTCCGGATTTTTTTTCCGTTTTTTTTTTACGGATTTTTCTTTCCGGATTTTACTGGATTTTTTTTTCCTGATTTTTTTTCCGGTATTTTTTTTTCCGGATTTTTTTTTCCAGATTTTTTTTCAGGATTTTTTTTCCGGATTTTTTTTCCGGATTTTTCCTGATTTTTTTTTTCCAGATTTTTTTTCCGGGTTTTTTTTCAGGATTTTTCCGGATTTTTTTCTGAATTTTTCTGGATTTTTTTTTCAGATTTTTCCGGATATTTTTTCCGGATTTTTTTTCAGGGTTTTTTTTTCGGATTTTTCCGGATTTTTTTTTCCGGATTTTTTTTTCCGGATTTTTCTTTCCGGATTTTACTGGATTTTTTTTCCGGATTTTTTTTCCCGGATTTTTCCGGATTTTTTTTCCGGATTTTTTGGATTTTATTTCGGATTTTTTTTTCCGGATTTTTTTTTTCCGGATTTTTCCGGATTTTTTTTTTCGAATTCTTCCGGATTTTTTTTCCGGATTTTTTTTCCGGATTTTTCCGGGTTTTTTTTCTGAATTTTTTTTTCGGATTTTTTCTCCGGATTTTTCCGGATTTTTTTCCTGGATTTTTCCGGATTTTTTTTCCGGATTTTTTTTTACGGATTTTTCAGGATATTTTTTCCGGATTTTTCCGGATTTTTTTTTCCGAATTTTTTTTTTTACGATTTTTTTTTCCTGACTGTTACGGATTTTTTTTCCGGATTTTTTTTCCGGATTTTTTTTTTCGGATTTTTTCAGATTTTTTTTTCCGGATTTTTTTTCCGGATTTTTTTTTCCTCATTTTTTTTTCCGCATTTTTTTTTCCGCATTTTTTCGGATTTTTTTCCGAATTTTTCCGGATTTTTTTTTTCAGATTTTTCTGGATTTTTTTTCCGGATTTTTTTTCCGGGTTTTTTTTTCGGAGTTTTCCGGATTTTTTTTCCTGATTTTTTTTTCCGGTATTTTTTTTTCCGGATTTTTTTTTCCAGATTTTTTTTCAGGATTTTTTTTCAGGATTTTTTTTCAGGATTTTTCCTGATTTTTTTTTCCAGATTTTTTTTCCGGGTTTTTTTTCCGGATTTTTCCGGATTTTTTCTGAATTTTTCCGGATTTTTTTTTCAGATTTTTCGGATATTTTTTCCGGATTTTTTTTCAGGGTTTTTTTTTCGGATTTTTCCGGATTTTTTTTTCCGGATTTTTTTTTCCGGATTTTTTTTCCGGATTTTTTTTTCCGTTTTTTTTTTAACGGATTTTTCTTTCCGGATTTTACTGGATTTTTTTTTCCGGATTTTTTTTCCCGGATTTTTCCAGATTTTTTTTCCGGATTTTTCCGGATTTTATTTCGGATTTTTTTTTCCGGATTTTTTTTTCCGGATTTTTTTTTTCGAATTCTTCCGGATTTTTTTTCCGGATTTTTTTTCCGGATTTTTCCGGGTTTTTTTTCTGAATTTTTTTTTCGGATTTTTTCTCCGGATTTTTCCGGATTTTTTTCCTGGATTTTTCCGGATTTTTTTTCCGGATTTTTTTTTCCGGATTTTTCCGGATTTTTTTTTCCGGATTTTTCCGGATTTTTTTTTTCGAATTCTTCCGGATTTTTTTTCCGGATTTTTTTTCCGGATTTTTCCGGGTTTTTTTTCTGAATTTTTTTTTCGGATTTTTTCTCCGGATTTTTCCGGATTTTTTTCCTGGATTTTTCCGGATTTTTTTTCCGGATTTTTTTTTCCGGATTTTTCAGGATTTTTTTTCCGGATTTTTCCGGATTTTTTTTTCCGAATTTTTTTTTTTACGATTTTTTTTTCCTGACTTTTACGGATTTTTTTTCCGGATTTTTTTTCCGGATTTTTTTTTTCGGATTTTTTCAGATTTTTTTTTCCGGATTTTTTTTCCGGATTTTTTTTTCCGCATTTTTTTTTCCGCATTTTTTTTTCCGCATTTTTTCGGATTTTTTTCCGAATTTTTCCGGATTTTTTTTTTCAGATTTTTCTGGATTTTTTTTCCGGATTTTTTTTTCCGGGTTTTTTTTTCCTGATTTTTTTTTCCGGTATTTTTTTTTCCGGATTTTTTTTTCCAGATTTTTTTTCAGGATTTTTTTTCCGGATTTTTCCTGATTTTTTTTTCCAGATTTTTTTTCCGGGTTTTTTTTCAGGATTTTTCCGGATTTTTTTCTGAATTTTTCTGGATTTTTTTTTCAGATTTTTCCGGATATTTTTTCCGGATTTTTTTTCAGGGTTTTTTTTTCGGATTTTTCCGGATTTTTTTTTCCGGATTTTTTTTTCCGGATTTTTCTTTCCGGATTTTACTGGATTTTTTTTTCCGGATTTTTTTTCCCGGATTTTTCCGGATTTTTTTTCCGGATTTTTTGGATTTTATTTCGGATTTTTTTTTCCGGATTTTTTTTTTCCGGATTTTTCCGGATTTTTTTTTTCGAATTCTTCCGGATTTTTTTTCCGGATTTTTTTTCCGGATTTTTCCGGGTTTTTTTTCTGAATTTTTTTTTCGGATTTTTTCTCCGGATTTTTCCGGATTTTTTTCCTGGATTTTTCCGGATTTTTTTTCCGGATTTTTTTTTCCGGATTTTTCAGGATATTTTTTCCGGATTTTTCCGGATTTTTTTTTCCGAATTTTTTTTTTTACGATTTTTTTTTCCTGACTGTTACGGATTTTTTTTCCGGATTTTTTTTCCGGATTTTTTTTTTCGGATTTTTTCAGATTTTTTTTTCCGGATTTTTTTTCCGGATTTTTTTTTCCTCATTTTTTTTTCCGCATTTTTTTTTCCGCATTTTTTCGGATTTTTTTCCGAATTTTTCCGGATTTTTTTTTTCAGATTTTTCTGGATTTTTTTTCCGGATTTTTTTTCCGGGTTTTTTTTTCGGAGTTTTCCGGATTTTTTTTCCTGATTTTTTTTTCCGGTATTTTTTTTTCCGGATTTTTTTTTCCAGATTTTTTTTCAGGATTTTTTTTCAGGATTTTTCCTGATTTTTTTTTCCAGATTTTTCCGGATTTTTTTTCCGGATTTCTCCGGATTTTTTTTCCGGATTTTTTTTCCGGATTTTTTTTTCCGTTTTTTTTTTCCAGATTTTTTTTTCCGGATTTTACTGGATTTTTTTTTTCCGTATTTTTTTTTCCGGATTTTTTTTTCCGGATTTTTTTTTCCGGATTTTTTTTTCCGGATTTTTGCGGATTTTTTTTACGGATTTTTTTTACGGATTTTTTTTCCGGATATTTTTTTACGGATATTTTCGGGGGTTTTTTTTCCGGATTTTTTTTTATGGATTTTTTTCCCCGGATTTTTCGGATTTTTTTTCCGGGTTTTTTTTTCGGATTTTTCCGGATTTTTTTTTCCGGATTTTTTTTTCCGGATTTTTTTTCCGGATTTTTTTTTCCGTTTTTTTTTTACGGATTTTTCTTTCCGGATTTTACTGGATTTTTTTTTCCTGATTTTTTTTCCGGTATTTTTTTTTCCGGATTTTTTTTTCCAGATTTTTTTTCAGGATTTTTTTTCCGGATTTTTTTTCCGGATTTTTCCTGATTTTTTTTTTCCAGATTTTTTTTCCGGGTTTTTTTTCAGGATTTTTCCGGATTTTTTTCTGAATTTTTCTGGATTTTTTTTTCAGATTTTTCCGGATATTTTTTCCGGATTTTTTTTCAGGGTTTTTTTTTCGGATTTTTCCGGATTTTTTTTTCCGGATTTTTTTTTCCGGATTTTTCTTTCCGGATTTTACTGGATTTTTTTTCCGGATTTTTTTTCCCGGATTTTTCCGGATTTTTTTTCCGGATTTTTTGGATTTTATTTCGGATTTTTTTTTCCGGATTTTTTTTTTCCGGATTTTTCCGGATTTTTTTTTTCGAATTCTTCCGGATTTTTTTTCCGGATTTTTTTTCCGGATTTTTCCGGGTTTTTTTTCTGAATTTTTTTTTCGGATTTTTTCTCCGGATTTTTCCGGATTTTTTTCCTGGATTTTTCCGGATTTTTTTTCCGGATTTTTTTTTACGGATTTTTCAGGATATTTTTTCCGGATTTTTCCGGATTTTTTTTTCCGAATTTTTTTTTTTACGATTTTTTTTTCCTGACTGTTACGGATTTTTTTTCCGGATTTTTTTTCCGGATTTTTTTTTTCGGATTTTTTCAGATTTTTTTTTCCGGATTTTTTTTCCGGATTTTTTTTTCCTCATTTTTTTTTCCGCATTTTTTTTTCCGCATTTTTTCGGATTTTTTTCCGAATTTTTCCGGATTTTTTTTTTCAGATTTTTCTGGATTTTTTTTCCGGATTTTTTTTCCGGGTTTTTTTTTCGGAGTTTTCCGGATTTTTTTTCCTGATTTTTTTTTCCGGTATTTTTTTTTCCGGATTTTTTTTTCCAGATTTTTTTTCAGGATTTTTTTTCAGGATTTTTTTTCAGGATTTTTCCTGATTTTTTTTTCCAGATTTTTTTTCCGGGTTTTTTTTCCGGATTTTTCCGGATTTTTTCTGAATTTTTCCGGATTTTTTTTTCAGATTTTTCCGGATATTTTTTCCGGATTTTTTTTCAGGGTTTTTTTTTCGGATTTTTCCGGATTTTTTTTTCCGGATTTTTTTTTCCGGATTTTTTTTCCGGATTTTTTTTTCCGTTTTTTTTTTACGGATTTTTCTTTCCGGATTTTACTGGATTTTTTTTTCCGGATTTTTTTTCCCGGATTTTTCCAGATTTTTTTTCCGGATTTTTCCGGATTTTATTTCGGATTTTTTTTTCCGGATTTTTTTTTCCGGATTTTTTTTTTCGAATTCTTCCGGATTTTTTTTCCGGATTTTTTTTCCGGATTTTTCCGGGTTTTTTTTCTGAATTTTTTTTTCGGATTTTTTCTCCGGATTTTTCCGGATTTTTTTCCTGGATTTTTCCGGATTTTTTTTCCGGATTTTTTTTTCCGGATTTTTCCGGATTTTTTTTTCCGGATTTTTCCGGATTTTTTTTTTCGAATTCTTCCGGATTTTTTTTCCGGATTTTTTTTCCGGATTTTTCCGGGTTTTTTTTCTGAATTTTTTTTTCGGATTTTTTCTCCGGATTTTTCCGGATTTTTTTCCTGGATTTTTCCGGATTTTTTTTCCGGATTTTTTTTTCCGGATTTTTCAGGATTTTTTTTCCGGATTTTTCCGGATTTTTTTTTCCGAATTTTTTTTTTTACGATTTTTTTTTCCTGACTTTTACGGATTTTTTTTCCGGATTTTTTTTCCGGATTTTTTTTTTCGGATTTTTTCAGATTTTTTTTTCCGGATTTTTTTTCCGGATTTTTTTTTCCGCATTTTTTTTTCCGCATTTTTTTTTCCGCATTTTTTCGGATTTTTTTCCGAATTTTTCCGGATTTTTTTTTTCAGATTTTTCTGGATTTTTTTTCCGGATTTTTTTTCCGGGTTTTTTTTTCCTGATTTTTTTTTCCGGTATTTTTTTTTCCGGATTTTTTTTTCCAGATTTTTTTTCAGGATTTTTTTTCCGGATTTTTTTTCCGGATTTTTCCTGATTTTTTTTTCCAGATTTTTTTTCCGGGTTTTTTTTCAGGATTTTTCCGGATTTTTTTCTGAATTTTTCTGGATTTTTTTTTCAGATTTTTCCGGATATTTTTTCCGGATTTTTTTTCAGGGTTTTTTTTTCGGATTTTTCCGGATTTTTTTTTCCGGATTTTTTTTTCCGGATTTTTCTTTCCGGATTTTACTGGATTTTTTTTTCCGGATTTTTTTTCCCGGATTTTTCCGGATTTTTTTTCCGGATTTTTTGGATTTTATTTCGGATTTTTTTTTCCGGATTTTTTTTTTCCGGATTTTTCCGGATTTTTTTTTTCGAATTCTTCCGGATTTTTTTTCCGGATTTTTTTTCCGGATTTTTCCGGGTTTTTTTTCTGAATTTTTTTTTCGGATTTTTTCTCCGGATTTTTCCGGATTTTTTTCCTGGATTTTTCCGGATTTTTTTTCCGGATTTTTTTTTCCGGATTTTTCAGGATATTTTTTCCGGATTTTTCCGGATTTTTTTTTCCGAATTTTTTTTTTTACGATTTTTTTTTCCTGACTGTTACGGATTTTTTTTCCGGATTGTTTTTCCGGATTTTTTTTTTCGGATTTTTTCAGATTTTTTTTTCCGGATTTTTTTTCCGGATTTTTTTTTCCTCATTTTTTTTTCCGCATTTTTTTTTCCGCATTTTTTCGGATTTTTTTCCGAATTTTTCCGGATTTTTTTTTTCAGATTTTTCTGGATTTTTTTTCCGGATTTTTTTTCCGGGTTTTTTTTTCGGAGTTTTCCGGATTTTTTTTCCTGATTTTTTTTTCCGGTATTTTTTTTTCCGGATTTTTTTTTCCAGATTTTTTTTCAGGATTTTTTTCAGGATTTTTCCTGATTTTTTTTTCCAGATTTTTTTTCCGGGTTTTTTTTCCGGATTTTTCCGGATTTTTTCTGAATTTTTCCGGATTTTTTTTTCAGATTTTTCCGGATATTTTTTCCGGATTTTTTTTCAGGGTTTTTTTTTCGGATTTTTCCGGATTTTTTTTTCCGGATTTTTTTTTCCGGATTTTTTTTTTCGGATTTTTTTTCCTGATTTTTTTCCGGATTTTTTTCCGGATTTTTCCGGATTTTTTTTTCCGGATTTTTCCGGATTTTTATTTTCCGGATTTTTTTTTCGGATTTTTTTTTCCGGATTTTTCCGGATTTTTTTTTCCGGATTTTTTCGGATTTTTTTTCCCGGATTTTTTCGGATTTTTTTTTTCGGATTTCTCCGGATTTTTTTTTCTGATTTTTCCGGATTTTTATTTCCGGATTTTTTCGGATTTTTTTTTTGGATTTCTCCGGATTTTTTTTTTCTGATTTTTCCGGATTTTTTTTCCGGATTTTTTTTCCAGATTTTTTTTCCGGATTTTTTTTCCGGATTTTTCCCGATTTTTTTTTCCGGATTTTTTTTTCCGGATTTTTCCGGATTTTTATTTTCCGGATTTTTTTTCGGATTTTTTTTTTCGGATTTTTCCGGATTTTTTTTTCCGGATTTTTTCGGATTTTTTTTTCCGGATTTTTTCTTTCGGATTTTTTTTTTCGGATTTTTCCGGATTATTTTTTCCGGATTTTTTCGGATTTTTTTTTTCGGATTTCTCCGGATTTTTTTTTTTCTGATTTTTCCGGATTTTTATTTCTGGATTTTTTCGGATTTTTTTTTTTTGGATTTCTCCGGATTTTTTTTTTCTGATTTTTCCGGATTTTTTTTCCGGATTTTTTTTCCAGATTTTTTTTACGGATTTTTTTTCCAGATTTTTCCGGATTTTTTTTCCAGATTTTTCCGGATTTTTTTTTCCGGATTTTTTCAGATTTTTTTTTCGGATTTCTCCGGATTTTTTTTTTCTGATTTTTCCAAGTTTTTTTTCCGGATTTTTTTTCCAGATTTTTTTTCCGGATTTTTTTTACGGATTTTTCCGGATTTTTTTTTCCGGATTTTTTTTTCCGGATTTTTCCGGATTTTTATTTTCCAAAATTTTTTCGGATTTCTTTTTCCGGATTTTTCCGGATTTTTTTTTCCGGATTTTTTCGGATTTTTTTTTCCGGATTTTTTTTTTCTGATTTTTTTTTCTGAATTTTCCGGATTTTTTTTTCCGGATTTTTTCGGATTTTTTTTTCCGGATTTTTTCGGATTTTTTTTTTCTGATTTTTCCGGATTTTTTTTCCAGATTTTTTTTCCGGATTTTTTTTTCCGGATTTTTACCGGACTTTTTTTCCGGATTTTTCCGGATTTTTTTTTCCCGGATTTTTTTTTCCGGATTTTTCCGGATTTTTTTTTTCGGATTTTTTTTTCCGGATTTTTCGGGATTTTTTTGAATTTTTTTTCCGGATTTTTTTTACCGGACTTTTTTTCGGGATTTTTCCGGATTTTTTTTTCCCGGATTTTTTTTTCCGGATTTTTTTTCCGGATTTTTCCGGATTTTTTTTTTCCGGATTTTTTTTCCGGATTTTTTTTTCCAGATTTTTTTTTTCGGATTTTTTTTTCCGGATTTTTCCGGATTTTTTTTCCGGATTTTTTTTTTCGGATTTTTTTTCCGGATTTTTCCGTATTTTTTTTCCGGATTTTTCGAAAAAAAAAATCCGAATTTTTTTTTTGGGATTTTTCCGGATTTATTTTTTCCGGATTTTTCGGATTTTTTTCCGGATTTTTCAAAAAAAAATTTCAGGATTTTTTTTTCCGGATTTTTTTTTTCCGGATTTTTTTTTCCGGATTTTTCCATATTTTTTTTTGGATTTTTCGAAAAAAAAATTCCGGATGTTTCCGGATTTTTTTTTTCGGGATTTTTCCAAAAAAAATTTTCCGGATTTTTTTTTTCGGGATTTTTCCGGTTTTTTTTTTTCGGGATTTTTCCGGATTTTTTTTTCCGGATTTTTCGGATTTTTTTTCGGGCTTTTTTTTACTGGACTATTTTTCCGGATTTGTTTTTTTCGGATTTTTTTCCGGATTTTTTTCCGGATTTTTTTTCCGGATTATTTTTCAGTATTTTTCCGGATTTTTTTTACCGGACTTTTTTTCCGGATTTTTCCGGATTTTTTCGGATTTTTTTTTCCGGATTTTTTCGGATTTTTTTTTCGGATTTCTCCGGATTTTTTTTCCGGATTATTTTTCAGTATTTTTCCGGATTTTTCCGGATTTTTATTTTCCGGATTTTTTTTTCGTATTTTTTTCCGGATTTTTCCGGATTTTTTTTTCCGGATTTTTTCGGATTTTTTTTTCCGGATTTTTTTTTCCGGATTTTTTTTTTCCGGATTTTTCCGGATTTTTATTTTCCGGATTTTTTTTTCGGATTTTTTTTTCCGGATTTTTCCGGATTTTTTTTTCCGGATTTTTTCGGATTTTTTTTCCAGATTTTTTTTACGGATTTTTTTTACGGATTATTTTTCAGTATTTTTCCGGATTTTTTTTACTGGACTTTTTTTCCAGATTTTTCCGGATTTTTTTTCCAGATTTTTCCGGATTTTTTTTTCCGGATTTTTTCAGATTTTTTTTTCGGATTTCTCCGGATTTTTTTTTTCTGATTTTTCCAAGTTTTTTTTCCGGATTTTTTTTCCAGATTTTTTTTCCGGATTTTTTTTACGGATTTTTCCGGATTTTTTTTTCCAGATTTTTTTTTCCGGATTTTTCCGGATTTTTATTTTCCAAAATTTTTTCGGATTTCTTTTTCCGGATTTTTCCGGATTTTTTTTCCCGGATTTTTTCGGATTTTTTTTTCCGGATTTTTTTTTTCTGATTTTTTTTTCTGAATTTTCCGGATTTTTTTTTCCGGATTTTTTCGGATTTTTTTTTCCGGATTTTTTCGGATTTTTTTTTTCTGATTTTTCCGGATTTTTTTTCCAGATTTTTTTTCCGGATTTTTTTTTCCGGATTTTTCGGATTTTTTTTCGGGCTTTTTTTTACTGGACTATTTTTCCGGATTTGTTTTTTTCGGATTTTTTTCCGGATTTTTTTCCGGATTTTTTTTCCGGATTATTTTTCAGTATTTTTCCGGATTTTTTTTACCGGACTTTTTTTCCGGATTTTTCCGGATTTTTTTCCGGATTTTTCCGGATTTTTTTTTCCGGATTTTTCCGGATTTTTTTTTCCGGATTTTTTTTTCCGGATTTTTCCGGATTTTTATTTTCCGGATTTTTTTTTCGTATTTTTTTTTCCGGATTTTTCCGGATTTTTTTTTCCGGATTTTTTCGGATTTTTTTTTCCGGATTTTTTTTTCCGGATTTTTTTTTTCCGGATTTTTCCGGATTTTTATTTTCCGGATTTTTTTTTCGGATTTTTTTTTCGGATTTTTTTTTCCGGATTTTTCCGGATTTTTTTTTCCGGATTTTTTCGGATTTTTTTTCCAGATTTTTTTTACGGATTATTTTTCAGTATTTTTCCGGATTTTTTTTACTGGACTTTTTTTCCAGATTTTTCCGGATTTTTTTTCCAGATTTTCCCGGATTTTTTTTTCCGGATTTTTTCAGATTTTTTTTTCGGATTTCTCCGGATTTTTTTTTTCTGATTTTTCCAAGTTTTTTTTCCGGATTTTTTTTCCAGATTTTTTTTCCGGATTTTTTTTACGGATTTTTCCGGATTTTTTTTTCCAGATTTTTTTTTCCGGATTTTTCCGGATTTTTATTTTCCAAAATTTTTTCGGATTTCTTTTTCCGGATTTTTCCGGATTTTTTTTTCCGGATTTTTTCGGATTTTTTTTTCCGGATTTTTTTTTTCTGATTTTTTTTTCTGAATTTTCCGGATTTTTTTTTCCGGATTTTTTCGGATTTTTTTTTCCGGATTTTTTCGGATTTTTTTTTTCTGATTTTTCCGGATTTTTTTTCCAGATTTTTTTTCCGGATTTTTTTTTCCGGATTTTTCGGATTTTTTTTCGGGCTTTTTTTTACTGGACTATTTTTCCGGATTTGTTTTTTTCGGATTTTTTTCCGGATTTTTTTCCGGATTTTTTTTCCGGATTATTTTTCAGTATTTTTCCGGATTTTTTTTACCGGACTTTTTTTCCGGATTTTTCCGGATTTTTTTCCGGATTTTTCCGGATTTTTTTTTCCGGATTTTTCCGGATTTTTTTTTCCGGATTTTTTTTTCCGGATTTTTCCGGATTTTTATTTTCCGGATTTTTTTTTCGTATTTTTTTTTCCGGATTTTTCCGGATTTTTTTTTCCGGATTTTTTCGGATTTTTTTTTCCGGATTTTTTTTTCCGGATTTTTTTTTTCCGGATTTTTCCGGATTTTTATTTTCCGGATTTTTTTTTCGGATTTTTTTTTCCGGATTTTTCCGGAATTTTTTTTCCGGATTTTTTCGGATTTTTTTTCCAGATTTTTTTTACGGATTTTTTTTACGGATTATTTTTCAGTATTTTTCCGGATTTTTTTTACTGGACTTTTTTTCCAGATTTTTCCGGATTTTTTTTCCAGATTTTTCCGGATTTTTTTTTCCGGATTTTTTCAGATTTTTTTTTCGGATTTCTCCGGATTTTTTTTTTCTGATTTTTCCAAGTTTTTTTTCCGGATTTTTTTTCCAGATTTTTTTTCCGGATTTTTTTTACGGATTTTTCCGGATTTTTTTTTCCAGATTTTTTTTTCCGGATTTTTCCGGATTTTTATTTTCCAAAATTTTTTCGGATTTCTTTTTCCGGATTTTTCCGGATTTTTTTTTCCGGATTTTTTCGGATTTTTTTTTCCGGATTTTTTCGGATTTTTTTTTCCGGATTTTTTTTTTCTGATTTTTTTTTCTGAATTTTCCGGATTTTTTCGGATTTTTTTTTCCGGATTTTTTCGGATTTTTTTTTTCTGATTTTTCCGGATTTTTTTTCCAGATTTTTTTTCCGGATTTTTTTTTCCGGATTTTTACCGGACTTTTTTTCCGGATTTTTCCGGATTTTTTTTTCCCGGATTTTTTTTTCCGGATTTTTCCGGATTTTTTTTTTCGGATTTTTTTTTCCGGATTTTTCCGGATTTTTTTGAATTTTTTTTCCGGATTTTTTTTACCGGACTTTTTTTCTGGATTTTTCCGGATTTTTTTTTCCCGGATTTTTTTTTCCGGATTTTTTTTCCGGATTTTTCCGGATTTTTTTTTTCCGGATTTTTTTTCCGGATTTTTTTTTCCAGATTTTTTTTTTCGGATTTTTTTTTCCGGATTTTTCCGGATTTTTTTTCCGGATTTTTTTTTTCGGATTTTTTTTCCGGATTTTTCCGTATTTTTTTTCCGGATTTTTCGAAAAAAAAAATCCGAATTTTTTTTTCTGGATTTTTCCGGATTTTTTTTTCCCGGATTTTTTTTTCCGGATTTTTTTTCCGGATTTTTCCGGATTTTTTTTTTCCGGATTTTTTTTCCGGATTTTTTTTTCCAGATTTTTTTTTCGGATTTTTTTTTCCGGATTTTTCCGGATTTTTTTTCCGTATTTTTTTTTTCGGATTTTTTTTCCGGATTTTTCCGTATTTTTTTTCCGGATTTTTCAAAAAAAAATTTCAGGATTTTTTTTTCCGGATTTTTTTTTTCCGGATTTTTTTTTCCGGATTTTTCCATATTTTTTTTTGGATTTTTCGAAAAAAAAATTCCGGATGTTTCCGGATTTTTTTTTTCGGGATTTTTCCAAAAAAAATTTTCCGGATTTTTTTTTTCGGGATTTTTCCGGTTTTTTTTTTTCGGGATTTTTCCGGATTTTTTTTTCCGGATTTTTCGGATTTTTTTTCGGGCTTTTTTTTACTGGACTATTTTTCCGGATTTGTTTTTTTCGGATTTTTTTCCGGATTTTTTTCCGGATTTTTTTTCCGGATTATTTTTCAGTATTTTTCCGGATTTTTTTTACCGGACTTTTTTTCCGGATTTTTCCGGATTTTTTTTCCGGATTTTTCCGGATTTTTTTTTCCGGATTTTTCCGGATTTTTTTTTCCGGATTTTTTTTTCCGGATTTTTTCGGATTTTTTTTTCCTGATTTTTTTTTTCGGATTTTTTTTACCGGATTTTTTTTCCGGATTTTTTTTAATGGACTTTTTTTCCGGATTTTTCCGGATTTTTTTTTTTCGGATTTTTTTTCCTGATTTTTTTCCGGATTTTTTTTCCGGATTTTTTTTTCCGGATTTTTCCGGATTTTTATTTTCCGGATTTTTTTTTCGGATTTTTTTTTCCGGATTTTTATTTCGGATTTTTTTTTCCGGATTTTTCCGGATTTTTCCGGATTTTTTTTTCCGTATTTTTTCGGATTTTTTTTTCCGGATTTTTTTTTCCGGATTTTTTCGGATTTTTTTTTTCGGATTTCTCCGGATTTTTTTTTCTGATTTTTCCGGATTTTTATTTCCGGATTTTTTCAGATTTTTTTTTTTTGGATTTCTCCGGATTTTTTTTTTCTGATTTTTCCGGATTTTTTTTCCGGATTTTTTTTCCAGATTTTTTTTCCGGATTTTTTTTACGGATTTTTCCGGATTTTTTTTACGGATTTTTCCGGATTTTTTTTTCCGGATTTTTCCGGATTTTTATTTTCCGGATTTTTTTTCGGATTTTTTTTTTCGGATTTTTCCGGATTTTTTTTTCCGGATTTTTTCGGATTTTTTTTTCCGGATTTTTTCTTTCGGATTTTTTTTTTCGGATTTTTCCGGATTTTTTTTTTCGGATTTCTCCGGATTTTTTTTTTTCTGATTTTTCCGGATTTTTATTTCCGGATTTTTTCGGATTTTTTTTTTTGGATTTCTCCGGATTTTTTTTTTCTGATTTTTCCGGATTTTTTTTCCGGATTTTTTTTCCAGATTTTTTTTCCGGATTTTTTTTCCGGATTTTTCCGGATTTTTTTTTCCGGATTTTTTTTTCCGGATTTTTCCGGATTTTTATTTTCCGGATTTTTTTTCGGATTTTTTTTTTCGGATTTTTCCGGATTTTTTTTTCCGGATTTTTTCGGATTTTTTTTTCCGGATTTTTTCTTTCGGATTTTTTTTTTCGGATTTTTCCGGATTATTTTTTCCGGATTTTTTCGGATTTTTTTTTTCGGATTTCTCGGGATTTTTTTTTTTCTGATTTTTCCGGATTTTTATTTCTGGATTTTTTCGGATTTTTTTTTTTTGGATTTCTCCGGATTTTTTTTTTCTGATTTTTCCGGATTTTTTTTCCGGATTTTTTTTCCAGATTTTTTTTCCGGATTTTTTTTACGGATTATTTTTCAGTATTTTTCCGGATTTTTTTTACTGGACTTTTTTTCCAGATTTTTCCGGATTTTTTTTCCAGATTTTTCCGGATTTTTTTTTCCGGATTTTTTCAGATTTTTTTTTCGGATTTCTCCGGATTTTTTTTTTCTGATTTTTCCAGGTTTTTTTTCCGGATTTTTTTTCCAGATTTTTTTTCCGGATTTTTTTTACGGATTTTTCCGGATTTTTTTTTCCGGATTTTTTTTTCCGGATTTTTCCGGATTTTTATTTTCCAAAATTTTTTCGGATTTCTTTTTCCGGATTTTTCCGGATTTTTTTTTCCGGATTTTTTCTGATTTTTTTTTCCGGATTTTTTTTTTCTGATTTTTTTTTCTGAATTTTCCGGATTTTTTTTTCCGGATTTTTTCGGATTTTTTTTTCCGGATTTTTTCGGATTTTTTTTTTCTGATTTTTCCGGATTTTTTTTCCAGATTTTTTTTCCGGATTTTTTTTTCCGGATTTTTACCGGACTTTTTTTCCGGATTCTTCCGGATTTTTTTTTCCCGGATTTTTTTTTCCGGATTTTTCCGGATTTTTTTTTTCGGATTTTTTTTTCCGGATTTTTCCGGATTTTTTTGAATTTTTTTTCCGGATTTTTTTTACCGGACTTTTTTTCTGGATTTTTCCGGATTTTTTTTCCGGATTTTTCTGGATTTTTTTTTTCCGGATTTTTTTTCCGGATTTTTTTTTCCAGATTTTTTTTTTCGGATTTTTTTTTCCGGATTTTTCCGGATTTTTTTTCCGGATTTTTTTTTTCGGATTTTTTTTCCGGATTTTTCCGTATTTTTTTTCCGGATTTTTCGAAAAAAAAAATCCGAATTTTTTTTTTGGGATTTTTCCGGATTTATTTTTTCCGGATTTTTCGGATTTTTTTCCGGATTTTTCAAAAAAAAATTTCAGGATTTTTTTTTCCGGATTTTTTTTTTCCGGATTTTTTTTTCCGGATTTTTCCATATTTTTTTTTGGATTTTTCGAAAAAAAAATTCCGGATGTTTCCGGATTTTTTTTTTCGGGATTTTTCCAAAAAAAATTTTCCGGATTTTTTTTTTCGGGATTTTTCCGGTTTTTTTTTTTCGGGATTTTTCCGGATTTTTTTTTCCGGATTTTTCGGATTTTTTTTCGGGCTTTTTTTTACTGGACTATTTTTCCGGATTTGTTTTTTTCGGATTTTTTTTCCGGATTTTTTTCCGGATTTTTTTTCCGGATTATTTTTCAGTATTTTTCCGGATTTTTTTTTTTTTGTGTCAATCAATTTTTATTCAGTAGTCAAAAGGTAACAAAAATAGGCATAGTAAATACAATTTTTGATCTTTACAGTGGTGACATAGTTAAACAGGTATACTTGAGGTTAGCTATCAGTACACATTAGTGGGGTATGTTTGAGTGGTATTCAGGTTAACATAGTCTTTCAGCTCTGAAATGAGGTCAGTTTCTGGTATGCATGAACACGATTTTGTGGAGGGGCAAACCTCCAGGACAGGTGTCATCCCTTCTCCATAAACGTCAAGGTTTGTGTGTAGTCGCAAAGGTGAAAAAACCCTTTAGGCGAATGTTATCCTAAGCTAACATTTTAGTGGGTGCGTTTGGCATTAGCCCTCTTGCGGTCAGCCTCGTCTCCATCCCTGTAGGATGTTGCTCATTTCCTGTGTCTGTTCGGGTGTTTTTGTCTCATGTCTTAGTTGTGTTCTGGCTTAACGATGGGTAGTCCGACCTCTCTTATTATCGTTCCCCAACCACCCTCTTCCCGTTGGTCTAACGGTCCTGTCTGTACTGTAGATGTCATGGGCATCCCTGTCTGTGTGGTGTGGTAGCCAGGGTTCGCCCTATTTCGGTCTCGTCTAACTCTCTGTTCAAGGTCCAACCCGTCGGGTTGTGCCGTCTCTCGTCTGGTGTGTCAGGGAAAAGGGGGGGTGCAGTAATGGGTGATTGTCGGGGTAAGGGGTTGAAGGGGAAGGGTAGGGGTCAATGAAGCTTCTGGCCAACATCCCGGGTGAGGTCCCCCCGGGCGTGCTCTAGTTCCATGTTCGGACAGCGCACGTTTAGGTCACACGTCCTTTCGTTCTGGGCCCAGTCCTCAGCGCCCGGCATGTCTCTGTGTCTTTATGCTCTTCCCGTGGAAATGTAGTGCCTCCACGGGTACCATTGTAGGGCGCATTTGTCAGAGCGTCCCTGCAGGGACGCAGTCAGTATTTCCATCTCGTAGATAGATTCCACCTTATCAACCCATTGGCTATAAGTGGGCACCGAGGTCCTATTCCAGTGCACGGGGATTAGGGCTTTTGCGGCATTCAGCATATGGATGGTCAGTGATTGTTTATATTTCCTGATGGGGACTGAGGTGTGGTGAAGGAGCATCGTCATAGGCAATAGGGGGAGATCGCATCCAGTTATTTCTTTTATTTTCGAATTAATCTGTCGCCAGAATGGTACCAGTCGGGGGCATGACCACCATATGTGCACGGTCGTTCCCACAGCTGAGTTGCATCTCCAGCATGAGCCTGCGTTGTTGGCGAAGTGTCTCAGGATATCTGGCGTGCGGTACCAGTGGGACAGTAGTTTATATCCGGTCTCCTGGACCTTAGAGCTAATGGAGCATTTATGGGTGAGTAGTACAATCTTGTCCCATTCTTGATCCGTGAGTTGCGTGCCCGTGTCCCTTTCCCATTTGCTTCTGTGGCCCAAGGGGGTGTTGTCTATGGTTTCTCGTAGAGTTTTGTACAGGAGTGACACTCCGTGGTCCAAGTGAGCTCGATTTGTACACAGCCGCTCGAAGCTGGTTAGTTGTCTGTGGAGATGGTTCTGACCCGCGATTCTGCCTATATACGTCCTCACCTGGTGGTAGCGGAATTCGTCCAGTTGTGTGGGTCGTGCATCTCCCAATAAGTCGGGTAATGGTCTGAGCGTTGCTCCTGTGCACCATCGGCTCACATAAATCCAATCGGGTTGCGGGTAGCCCTGGAAAGCTGCTGGGGGTAAACCTCCTGCCAACTCCGGGTTGTGGGTGATAGGGGTCAGGGGGTTCGGTGACGTGGTTAGTTGCAGAGTGTGGCGGGTTTTGCACCATGTCTTGAGGGTCGCGTCGATCATGGGGTTGTCTACTCTTAGTTCCGGGAAGGTGGCCTGGCCCAACCATAGTTTAGATGGGAACTGGCCTTGTGTTTGCTGGAGTTCCATCGCCACCCATTGTTTCGGGCTGTTACTTACGTGCCAGTCTACGATCCTATGCAGGTGTGTGGCTTGATAATAAGTTTGAACCGACGGTAGTCCCAATCCGCCGGCCGTCTTAGGGCGTTCCATGACAGTCTTACGGATGCGTGAGGGTCTGTGATTCCATACAAATCCGCGAATGGTCGAGTCCGCGTCCTTGAAGAATGCGTGTGGTATAGAGATGGGCAAGGTGGCGAAGAGATATAGCAGCCGTGGCAGCACGTTCATTTTGACCGCGTTAATACGGCCAAACCAGGTGATGTAGCTCGTCGTCCATCGCTGCAGGTCCTGCTTTATGCATTTTAGGAGGGGAAGGAAGTTCAGCTGGTAGACCTGTGATAGGTTTTTGGGCAGCCAGGTACCTAGGTAACGCAGTTTCTCTGTGCACCAGGAGAAGGAGAATTGGTCGCTGAGTCTGCGGGCGCCTTCTTCCTCCCGCATTATCGGCATCGCTTCCGACTTATCCAGGTTGAGCTTCAGGTTGGACACTAATCCGAAGCTGCGGAATGCCTGTAGGAGATTGGGGACGGAGATCAGGGGCTGTTCAAGAAAGAACAGCATATCATCCGCATATGCCGCTACTCTATGTTCCACCTTACCTATGCGGACCCCCGTAATGCCCCCAATGGTTCCAGGGAGAGGGCAAACAGGAGGGGGGACAGGGGACATCCCTGGCGAGTCCCGTTACATATGGGGAACGGTCGCGATAGGCCTCCGTTCACTCGGATCCTAGCAGTCGGTGTCGAGTACAGGGCGGAGATCCAGGTGCGCATATGTGTCCCAAAGCCGAAGTGCCTTAGTGTCTCATTCAGGTATATCCAGTCTACTCGATCAAACGCCTTTTCGGCATCTGTCGAGAGCAGTACTGTATCTCGGTCTTTGGATCTCACGTAGTGTATAACGTTCAAAGCGCGAATGGTGTCATCTCTGGCTTCTCGCCCCGGGATGAAGCCGACCTGATCTGGGTGTATTAGGTCTGGTAGGATCCTGGATAGTCTCAGGGAGAGCGCCTTTGTGAACAGCTTCAAATCTGCATTGAGCAATGAGATCGGCCTGTAGCTGGAGCAGAGTGTGGGATCTTTCCCATCTTTAGGGATCACCGTGATCGTTGCCGCTAGGGTGTCCGATGGAAAGGCTCCGCCATCACGTAAGGCATTGAGGCTCGTAAGGAGCTTGGGCAGGAGGACCTCTTGGAATGTCCGCAGGTATGTCAATGGGAGGCCGTCTGGGCCCGGTGCTCGGTGTGGTTTTGAATGTTTCAGGGCTGCTGTGAGTTCCATTAAGGTCAAGGGTCCGTCCAACTCCTCCGCAAGGTCCGGTGTGAGCTTGCGCGAAACGTTTTGTGATAGGTAGTCCGACACCCTCCGGCTATGAAGTCTCGCTGCATCTCCTGTTCGGGCCTGCGACTGGTGGTAGAGGTCCTTGTAGTATTCCCTAAAGGCTTCCATAATCCCCTCAGGCAACCTCGCGGGTCGACCCTGCGGGTTGTGGATTTTGAGTATGTGCTGTGTTCTCCTCTTTTCTCGGAGCATTTTCGCTAAAAGCTTGCCGCTCTTATTGGAATGCTCGTAGAAGAATCTCGCGGACTTCCGCAGGGTGTGTAACAGGCCTTGAGACAGGTGATCGGCCAGTGCCCTGCGGGCCTCCGTGAGTTGTAGGTACACATTGTCATCCGCAGATGATTTGTGGGAGTCTTCTAGGCCGGCTATTTTTTGGGTGAGATCGGAGATGATTTTGTTTCTGTTTTTCTGTCGTTGTGACCCCAGGGCTATGAAGTGGCCTCTGATGACACACTTATGTGCCTCCCATAGCGTCAGGGGGGACATGTCCTCCGTGGCGTTTGTGTCGAAATAGTCGGTGAGGGCCCGGCAGGTTGAGACCCGAGCTTCCAAGTCATCCAGTAAGGTCTCATTAAGTTTCCAGTGACGTTCCGCGGGTCTAAACAGCGGGGATTTCATCCGGATTTGGATGGGAGCATGGTCGGATTGCTGCATAATTCCAATTTTCGCTTCCTGGAGGTGGGTCAGCCGTTCTTGGGGCAAAAATACATAATCAATTCTGCTATAGCGCTTGTGGACCGCCGAGTAGTAGGAGAAGTCTTTGTCTTCTGGGTGAGCGACCCTCCAGCAGTCTTGGAGCCCTGCTTTGGTTAAGGAGTGTCTCATGGAGCGCAGGCAGTGATCTGGGATCGCGCTTGTGCCGGTTGAAGAGTCTACGTTTGGATCTAGCGGGGCGTTGAGATCCCCAGCCATGACCAGCAGGCCCTCCCGGAATCTCTCCAGTTTGGTCAGGGTTTTAGCCAGGAAGACGTGCTGCTTGCGGTTAGGGCTATATACACATGCGAAAGTATAAGGGATGTCAGCAATGGTACCCTTTAGGAAGATATATCGACCATCTGGGTCCTTGCATGTATCCGTGAGATTGAACGGTATCGTGTGCGCGAATAGTATCGCCACCCCTGTCTTCCGTGCGTCTGGGTGATTTGCAAAGTAGCCTTGCGGAAAGCGCCTATTTGACAGAGTTGGCGCATCTCTCTCTCTGAAGTGCGTCTCCTGCAGGAACGCAACGGACACTCTCTCAGCCCAGAGCCTACGCAGGAGCTGCGCACGCTTCTCGGGTATGTTGAGCCCGCGGACATTGTGCGACCACAGTGTAAGCTGCGCCGGTCGAAACTGTGCCATGCCCGGTGGGTACAGGGTCCTAACTCAGGGGTGGCCCGGCTTCGGGGAGTGGGTAGGGGGAAGAAGGGGGGTTGTCGGGGAAATGTGTACGTCTGGGGTTGGGTAGTCCGTGGGCGTAGTCAGAGCAACGTCGAACCTCGGTCAGTTGGGTTGTTCGGGGGCCGTCTGTGGGTCGTCCCTCTGAACTCTGGCCGGTATTTACAAAGTAGGTCGGTTGCGTGGGGTGCGCGGAAGGCTCCCTGCAGGGTATGTCGTCCCTCTGTGTAGGTTGTGTAGTTCGCCGTCTCCGTCGGCTCCCTCCTCGCCGGTAGTGGCAGCTGCGGGGTAGTGTATGTCTGTTAAGTGGGCCCTCCCGTCTCGGGCCGTGCGGGAAGCAGTCGCCCCCCCCCCGGGTCTCGGTCCGCCTAAGGTGCGGGGTTCTGCGGCCCTCACCTCTGTGGGGTCTCCCGACTCATCTGGAACAGTTCAAGTCAGTCTCAACGTCTCTCTAAGTCTACCGTCAGCAGATAGTGTGTCAGTTCTCTGTCCCACTCCCTCCCTCTCGGGCCCGTGCAGGGACATGGTCAGTGGAGGCCCTAATTCTCTCTGCTTCTTTCTATGAGGTGTGTTGTATGGGGGGCCCTTGACGTATATGGCCGGGGAGACTGATCGTTCGGCAGATAAGCGACTCCTATAGTGAGCCGCAGAAACAGTTTATATACATATGATAAACATGGCAAGGTACGGTGTTTGCCTGAGAGATAAACCCCTCCTATCCTGTGCGTGAGAGACAATTTATATACAGATTATGCAAATTGCTAGTTAAGACGGTAACGTGAGAGTTTACTATCCCTATTCTGCGCTACATAAACCGTATATGTACCGAATATGGATATCGGTAAGTAAGGTGATAACATAAGAAATATACAATTCCTATACCGTGTAACAGAAACAACGAACGGACAAAGTATGCACATTTCTAGGTAAAATGATAACAGGGGGAATAAACCGCTCTTGTTCGGTGCTATGGTAGCAGATAGGGAACATGTTGGTTACCGTGCTAAGTAAGATGATGGCTTAACGGATTAAATAAACATCTCCTATCCTGTGCATGAGAGACAATTGATATACAGATTATGCAAGTTGCTAGGTAATACGGTAACATGAGAGCTAACAGTTCCTATTCTGCGCAACATAAACAGTGTATGAGCCTAATCTGGGTCTCTGTAAGTAAGGTGATAGCATGAGATATATACAGTTCCTTTACCATGTAACTGAAACAACGTATGGGCAAGGCATGCATATTTCTAGGTAGAATGATATCAGGGGAGATAGACCGACCTTGGTCGGTGCTAAGTTGGCCGCTAGGGAACATGGTAGTCACCGTGCACGGTAAGGTGTTGGCTTAGCGGATGAGTCGCACCGTTCAGGTGCAACATGAACATCACAGGCATACATTATACATAATCTTTCCATAAGTCCCCCAGAGACGCAGTCACCCCGCTCCTCGTCCAGACCAGCCACCGTATGCTGTTGGTAGGCGACATAGCCTGGGTTTGGGTCTGCGGTGCAGGGTGGGTGCGTGTCGTTCCACCCACTAACCTCCCTCCCCGTCTGACACTCTCTCCTCCCGGACCCCACGTGGTCCCTATGGCGCCTATTCCTTATACAACGACAGGTAGGATATTCAAACCTCTATGTGAGCCCGTGGACCTGTCGTCCTCTCTCGGGGGAGACCTAAGGTCTTGTGTCCAACAGCACTTTATATATACGTGAAATTGTCCGGGAACCGTCTCATAAACAGCAGTCCTCAGGGGTATCTCAGTCCCACACCCCGTCCCCCGCCCAAACCTCTCTCTCTTCCCGGGGGTGGAGATACGATCTGTGTTGGGTGATTCCGGTGATGTCTGGCTTGTGTTGCTAATACCCCCCCTGAGCCCCCTCCCAAATCATCTAATGGAACCCACGGGCCTACGGGGTAGCAGTGGTTTGGTGTGGTGAGGGGGGTGGTACATACCCTGGCGGGATTGTCTCAGTGTCCTTCGGCCGCCATACTTCCTGTGGGTTCCTGGTGAGGTGTGGATCACCTGGGTCCCTCTCAGGAATCATCCGTGGAGTGTCAGGAGTAGAAACAAAGGTGGAAAAAAAAAAGGGGGGGGGGGGGGGGGGAGATAGAACACCGCTTGGGTGTTCAGCCGAGCGGGGCTTCCGTGCCTCCGGGGGGGGGTCTCGTTACTTTTACTCCTCAGGGGCCACTGGGCCTCCTCTGCGTTGGTTCGGCCTTGAAGTTGCACCTTCACGTAGGATGTCAGCCGGAGCATTCGGGCCGGTGGTTCTGGCCGGAGGGAAGTCCAAGATCCAGTTTGCCACGTGTACGTCGGGCAGATCAAGGGCCCGTAGGAAGCGAGGGATCTCGTTCGGCCATCTCAAGGTATGCCAGCGGTTTCCCGCCCGGGCCTGCAGACTGAACGGGAATCCCCATTTGTATGGGATCCTCTTCTCCTGCAGAATAGAGGTGATTGGTTTCAGGGCTCGCCTAGCATCTAAGGTGAGGGTGGATAGGTCGTGGAACAGCGTTATCTGTGCTTCTTGGTAGCGAAGTGAGCGCTGGGTCCGAGCCGCTCTCATGATTGCCTCCTTCAGTTGGAATGATCGGAGGCAGCAAATTAGGTCTCTAGGCTGGCCGTCGGGGCGCGGAGCTCTGAGCGCCCGATGGGCTCTTTCAATGCCAAAGTCCGGCGGTGCTTCAGCTTCGAGGATTTGGGTAAAGAGGCCCTCAAGCAGTTCCTTGGGTGTTTCATCGTCCGACTCCGGGACTCCCCTGACTCGGATATTACAGCGCCGGCTCCTGTTTTCCAGGTCTTCAACCTGGCGCCTCAGATCCAGCAAGATGTTGCCCTGCCTCGTGGCCGCTAGTTCTGCCGTACGTTGATGTTGTGAGGCTTGCAACTGGTGTTCTTCCAGGTTGTCTACTCTTTGTTCCAGAAGAGTAAGGTCTTGCCTGACCGCTGCAACTTCTTCCCGGATGGCGGTTCGGAGTTCGGCCACAAGGTCCGACTTGTCCCTGCGTGTCAGCATATTGGCTGCTATCTCGGCCAGGTCAGCGGAGAGCTTAGTCAAGGCGTCTCCAGGGGGTCCTCGGGTAGGGGATCCCCGTGGGGAGCCCGCGTAGCTACTCGAGCTCGGGGATGTGGGCGCCATTTTGCCGGTGCCGCATGGCACGGACCGCGGAATCGGTGAGGACAGGTACTCGTCCATCGGACCCGCGGGAGGTCCCGTGGGGGGGTTTGCCGGACCGGGAGTGGCCCCACGCTTGGTTCTCCCCATCAATATAGGGGGATATTAGGCTTAGATTCGGTGCTTCGGCGGATCGGGGCCTAGGAGCTCAGCGTGTCTGCGTCCTACTTCATGCTCAGCCGAGCCACGCCCCCCGGATTTTTTTTACCGGACTTTTTTTCCGGATTTTTCCGGATTTTTTTTCCGGATTTTTCCGGATTTTTTTTTCCGGATTTTTCCGGATTTTTTTTTCCGGATTTTTTTTTCCGGATTTTTCCGGATTTTTATTTTCCGGATTTTTTTTTCGTATTTTTTTTTCCGGATTTTTCCGGATTTTTTTTTCCGGATTTTTTCGGATTTTTTTTTCCGGATTTTTTTTTTCGGATTTTTTTTTTCCGGATTTTTCCGGATTTTTATTTTCCGGATTTTTTCGGATTTTTTTTTCCGGATTTTTTTTTTCGGATTTTTTTTACTGGATTTTTTTTCCGGATTTTTTTTAATGGACTTTTTTTCCGGATTTTTCCGGATTTTTTTTTTCGGATTTTTTTTCCTGATTTTTTTCCGGATTTTTTTTCCTGATTTTTCCGGATTTTTTTTTCCGGATTTTTCCGGATTTTTATTTTCCGGATTTTTTTTTCGGATTTTTTTTTCCGGATTTTTATTTCGGATTTTTTTTTCCGGATTTTTCCGGATTTTTCCGGATTTTTTTTTCCGGATTTTTCCGGATTTTTTCGGATTTTTTTTTCCGGATTTTTTCGGATTTTTTTTTTCGGATTTCTCCGGATTTTTTTTCCGGATTATTTTTCAGTATTTTTCCGGATTTTTTTTACCGGACTTTTTTTCCCGATTTTTCCGGATTTTTTTTCCGGATTTTTCCGGATTTTTTTTTCCGGATTTTTCCGGATTTTTTTTTCCGGATTTCTCCGGATTTTTTTTTCCGGATTTTTCCGGATTTTTTTTTCCGGATTTTTTCGGATTTTTTTTTCCGGATTTTTTTTTTCGGATTTTTTTTTTCCGGATTTTTCCGGATTTTTATTTTCCGGATTTTTTTTCGGATTTTTTTTTCCGGATTTTTCCGGATTTTTTTTTCCGGATTTTTTCGGATTTTTTTTTCCTGATTTTTTTTTTCGGATTTTTTTTACCGGATTTTTTTTCCGGATTTTTTTTAATGGACTTTTTTTCCGGATTTTTCCGGATTTTTTTTTTTCGGATTTTTTTTCCTGATTTTTTTCCGGATTTTTTTTCCGGATTTTTTTTTCCGGATTTTTCCGGATTTTTATTTTCCGGATTTTTTTTTCGGATTTTTTTTTCCGGATTTTTCCGGAATTTTTTTCCGGATTTTTTTTTTCGGATTTTTTTTCCGGATTTTTCCGTATTTTTTTTCCGTATTTTTCGAAAAAAAAAATCCGAATTTTTTTTTTGGGATTTTTCCGGATTTATTTTTTCCGGATTTTTCGGATTTTTTTCCGGATTTTTCAAAAAAAAATTTCAGGATTTTTTTTTCCGGATTTTTTTTTTCCGGATTTTTTTTTCCGGATTTTTCCATATTTTTTTTTGGATTTTTCGAAAAAAAAATTCCGGATGTTTCCGGATTTTTTTTTTCGGGATTTTTCCAAAAAAAATTTTCCGGATTTTTTTTTTCTGGATTTTTCCGGTTTTTTTTTTTCGGGATTTTTCCGGATTTTTTTTTCCGGATTTTTCGGATTTTTTTTCGGGCTTTTTTTTACTGGACTATTTTTCCGGATTTGTTTTTTTCGGATTTTTTTTCCGGATTTTTTTCCGGATTTTTTTTCCGGATTATTTTTCAGTATTTTTCCGGATTTTTTTTACCGGACTTTTTTTCCGGATTTTTCCGGATTTTTTTTCCGGATTTTTCCGGATTTTTTTTTCCGGATTTTTCCGGATTTTTTTTTCCGGATTTTTTTTTCCGGATTTTTCCGGATTTTTATTTTCCGGATTTTTTTTTCGTATTTTTTTTTCTGGATTTTTCCGGATTTTTTTTTCCGGATTTTTTCGGATTTTTTTTTCCGGATTTTTTTTTTCGGATTTTTTTTTTCCGGATTTTTCCGGATTTTTTTTTTCCGGATTTTTTCGGATTTTTTTTTCCGGATTTTTTTTTTCGGATTTTTTTTACCGGATTTTTTTTCCGGATTTTTTTTAATGGACTTTTTTTCCGGATTTTTCCGGTTTTTTTTTTTTCGGATTTTTTTTCCTGATTTTTTTCCGGATTTTTTTTCCTGATTTTTCCGGATTTTTTTTTCCGGATTTTTCCGGATTTTTATTTTCCGGATTTTTTTTCGGATTTTTTTTTCCGGATTTTTATTTCGGATTTTTTTTTCCGGATTTTTCCGGATTTTTCCGGATTTTTTTTTCCGGATTTTTCCGGATTTTTTCGGATTTTTTTTTCCGGATTTTTTCGGATTTTTTTTTTCGGATTTCTCCGGATTTTTTTTTTTCTGATTTTTCCGGATTTTTTTTCCGGATTTTTTTTCCAGATTTTTTTTCCGGATTTTTTTTACGGATTTTTCCGGATTTTTTTTTCCGGATTTTTTTTTCCGGATTTTTTGTTCCGGATTTTTCCGGATTTTTATTTTCCGGATTTTTTTTCCGGATTTTTCCGGATTTTTTTTTCCCGGATTTTTTTTTCCGGATTTTTTTTTCGGATTTTTTTTCTCCATTAAAAGACTCTGATTTTACGGATTTTTCCGGATTTTTTTTTCTGGATTTTTTCGGATTTTTTTTTCCAGATTTTTTTTTTCGGATTTTTTTTTCCGGATTTTTCCGGATTTTTTTTCCGGATTTTTTTTTTCGGATTTTTTTTCCGGATTTTTTCGGATTTTTTTTCCAGATTTTTTTTACGGATTTTTTTTTCTGGATTTTTTCGGATTTTTTTTTCCGGATTTTTTTTTTCGGATTTTTTTTTCGGATTTTTCCGGATTTTTTTTTCCAGATTTTTTCGGATTTTTTTTTTCGGATTTCTCCGGATTTTTTTTTCTGATTTTTCCGGATTTTTTTTCCGGATTTTTTTTCCAGATTTTTTTTCCGGATTTTTTTTCCGGATTATTTTTCAGTATTTTTCCGGATTTTTTTTACTGGGCTTTTTTTCCAGATTTTTCCGGATTTTTTTTTCCAGATTTTTCCGGATTTTTTTTTCCGGATTTTTTCGGATTTTTTTTTTCGAATTTCTCCGGATTTTTTTTTTCGGATTTTTCTGGATTTTTTTTCCGGATTTTTTTTCCAGATTTTTTTTTTTCGGATTTTTTTTTCCGGATTTTTCCGGATTTTTTTTTCCGGATTTTTTCGGATTTTTTTTTTCTGATTTTTCCGGATTTTTTTTCCAGATTTTTTTTCCGGATTTTTCCGGATTTTTTTTCCGGATTTTTTTCGGATTTTTTTTCCGGATTTTTTTTACCGGACTTTTTTTCCGGATTTTTCCGGATTTTTTTTTCCCGGATTTTTTTTTCCGGATTTTTTTTTCCGGATTTTTTCATTTTTTTTAACGGATTTTTTTTCCGGATTTTTTTTACCGGACTTTTTTTCCGGATTTTTCCGGATTTTTTTTTCCCGGATTTTTTTTTCCGGATTTTTTTTTCCGGATTTTTCCGGATTTTTTTTTCCGGATTTTTTTTTTCTGATTTTTTTTTCCGGATTTTTCCGGATTTTTTTTCCGGATTTTTTAAAAAAAAAAATTCAGGATTTTTCGGATTTTTTTTCCGGATTTTTTTTCCAGATTTTTTTTCCGGATTTTTCCGGATTTTTTTTCCAGATTTTTTTTTCCCGGATTTTTTTTTCCGGATTTTTTTTCCCGGATTTTTCCGGATTTTTTTTTCCGGATTTTTTCGAATATTTTTTCCGGATTTTTTTTACCGGACTTTTTTTCCGGATTTTTCCATATTTTTTTTCCGGATTTTTCGAAAAAAAAATTCCGGATTTTTCCGGATTTTTTTTCCGGGATTTTTCCAAAAAAAAATTTCCGGATTTTTTTTCCTGATTTTTTTTTCAGGATTTTTTTTTCCGGATTTTTTTTTTCCGGATTTTTTTTTCCGGATTTTTCCGGATTTTTTTTCCTGATTTTTTTTACTGGATTTTTTTTCCGGATTTTTTTTACCGGACTTTTTCCGGATTTTTTTTCCGGATTTTTCGAAAAAAAAATTCCGGATTTTTCCGGATTTTTTTTCCGGGATTTTTCCAAAAAAAAATTTCCGGATTTTTTTTCCTGATTTTTTTTTCAGGATTTTTTTTTCCGGATTTTTTTTTCCGGATTTTTTTTTCCGGATTTTTCTGGATTTTTATTTTCCGGATTTTTTTTCGTATTTTTTTTTCCGGATTTTTCCGGATTTTTTTTCCGGATTTTTTCGGATTTTTTTTTCCGGATTTTTTTTTTCGGATTTTTTTTTCTGGATTTTTCCGGATTTTTATTTTCCGGATTTTTTTTCCGGATTTTTTTTTCCGGATTTTTCTGGATTTTTATTTTCCGGATTTTTTTTTCGGATTTTTTTTTCCGGATTTTTCCGGATTTTTTTTTCCGGATTTTTTCGGATTTTTTTTTCCGGATTTTTTTTTTCGGATTTTTTTTACCGGATTTTTTTTCCGGATTTTTTTTAATGGACTTTTTTTCCGGATTTTTCCGGATTTTTTTTTTTCGGATTTTTTTTCCTGATTTTTTTCCGGATTTTTTTCCGGATTTTTCCGGATTTTTTTTTCCGGATTTTTCCGGATTTTTATTTCCGGATTTTTTTTTCGGATTTTTTTTTCCGGATTTTTCCGGATTTTTTTTTCCGGATTTTTTCGGATTTTTTTTTCCGGATTTTTTCGGATTTTTTTTTTCGGATTTCTCCGGATTTTTTTTTCTGATTTTTCCGGATTTTTATTTCCGGATTTTTTCGGATTTTTTTTTTTGGATTTCTCCGGATTTTTTTTTTCTGATTTTTCCGGATTTTTTTTCCGGATTTTTTTTCCAGATTTTTTTTCCGGATTTTTTTTCCGGATTTTTCCGGATTTTTTTTTCTGGATTTTTTTTTCCGGATTTTTTTTTCCGGATTTTTCCGGATTTTTATTTTCCGGATTTTTTTTCGGATTTTTTTTTTCGGATTTTTCCGGATTTTTTCGGTTTTTTTTTTTTCGGATTTCTCCGGATTTTTTTTTTTCTGATTTTTCCGGATTTTTATTTCCGGATTTTTTCGGATTTTTTTTTTTTGGATTTCTCCGGATTTTTTTTTTCTGATTTTTCCGGATTTTTTTTCCGGATTTTTTTTCCAGATTTTTTTTACGGATATTTTTTACGGATTATTTTTCAGTATTTTTCCGGATTTTTTTTACTGGACTTTTTTTCCAGATTTTTCCGGATTTTTTTTCCAGATTTTTCCGGATTTTTTCGGATTTTTTTTTTCGGATTTCTCCGGATTTTTTTTTTCTGATTTTTCCGGATTTTTTTTCTGGATTTTTTTTCCAGATTTTTTTTCCGGATTTTTTTTACGGATTTTTCCGGATTTTTTTTTCCGGATTTTTTTTTCCGGATTTTTCCGGATTTTTATTTTCCGGATTTTTTTTCGGATTTCTTTTTCCGGATTTTTCCGGATTTTTTTTTCCGGATTTTTTCGGATTTTTTTTTCCGGATTTTTTTTTTCTGATTTTTTTTTCGGATTTTTCCGGATTTTTTTTTCCGGATTTTTTCGGATTTTTTTTTTCTGATTTTTCCGGTTTTTTTTCCAGATTTTTTTTCCGGATTTTTTTTTCCGGATTTTTACCGGACTTTTTTTCCGGATTTTTCCGGATTTTTTTTTCCCGGATTTTTTTTTCCGGATTTTTCCGGATTTTTTTTTTCGGATTTTTTTTTCCGGATTTTTCCGGATTTTTTTGAATTTTTTTTCCGGATTTTTTTTACCGGACTTTTTTTCTGGATTTTTCCGGATTTTTTTTTCCCGGATTTTTTTTTCCGGATTTTTTTTCCGGATTTTTCCGGATTTTTTTTTTCCGGATTTTTTTTCCGGATTTTTTTTCCAGCTTTTTTTTTCCGGATTTTTTTTTCCGTTTTTTTTTTTCCGGATTTTTTTTCCGGACTTTACTGGATTTTTTTTTCCGGATTTTTTTTCCGGATTTTTTTTTACGGATTTTTGCGGATTTTTTTTACGGATTTTTTTTCTGGATTGATTTTTCCGGATTTTTTTTCCGGATATTTTTTTCCGGATTTTTCCGGATTTTATTTCGGATTTTTTTTTTCGGATTTTTTTTTCCGGATTTTTCCGGATTTTTTTTTTCAGATTTTTCCGGATTTTGTTTCCGGATTTTTTTTCCGTGTTTTTTTTTCGGATTTTTCCGGATTTTTTTTTCCGGATTTTTTTTCCGGATTTTTTTTCAGGATTTTTCCGGATTTTTTTTTCCGGATTTTTTTTTCCGAATTTTTCCAGATTTTTTTTTTCCGGATTTTTTTTCCGGATTTTTTTTCCGGGTTTTTTTTCGGATTTTTCCGGATTTTTTTTTCCGGATTTTTTTTCCGTTTTTTTTTTTCCGGATTTTTTTTTCCGTTTTTTTTTTCCGGATTTTTTTTCCGGACTTTACTGGATTTTTTTTCCAGATTTTTTTTCCGGATTTTTTTTTGCGGATTTTTGCGTATTTTTTTTACGGATTTTTTTTCTGGATTGATTTTTCCGGATTTTTTTTCCGGATATTTTTTTACGGATTTTTCCGGGTTTTTTTTTCCGGTTTTTTTTTTACGGATTTTTCCGGATTTTATTTCTGATTTTTTTTTCCGGATTTTTTTTTTCCGGATTTTTCCGGATTTTTTTTTTCGAATTTTTCCGGATTTTTTTTTCCAGATTTTTTTTTCCGAATTTTTCCGGATTTTCTTTTCCGGATTTTTTTTCCGGATTTTTTTTCCGGGTTTTTTTTTCGGATTTTTCCGGATTTTTTTTCCGGATTTTTCCGGATTTTATTTCGGATTTTTTTTTCCGGATTTTTTTTTTCCGGATTTTTAAGGATTTTTTTTTTCGAATTTTTCCGGATTTTTTTTTCCGGATTTTTTTTTCCAGATTTTTCCAGATTTTTTTTTCAGATTTTTCCTGATTTTTTTTCCGGATTTTTTTTCCGGGTTTTTTTTTCGGATTTTTCTGGATTTTTTTTTCCGTATTTTTTTTCCTTATTTTTTTTCCGTATTTTTTTTCAGGATTTTTTTTCCGTATTTTTTTTTCCGTATTTTTTTTCCTTATTTTTTTTTCCGGATTTTTTTTCAGGAATTTTTTTCCGGATTTTTTTTTCCGTATTTTTTTTCCTTATTTTTTTTCCGTATTTTTTTTCAGGATTTTTTGTCCGGATTTTTTTTTCCGGATTTTTTTTCCGGATTTTTTTTTCCGTATTTTTTTTCCGGATTTTTTCTTCCGGATTTTTTCTTCCGGATTTTTTTTCCGGATTTTTTTTCCGGATTTTTTTTTCCGTATTTTTTTTTCCGTATTTTTTTTCCTTATTTTTTTTTCCGGATTTTTTTTCAGGAATTTTTTTCCGGATTTTTTTTCCGGATTTTTTTTTCCGTATTTTTTTTTCCGGATTTTTTTTCCTTATTTTTTTTTCCGGATTTTATTTCAGGAATTTTTTTCCGGATTTTTTTTTCCGTATTTTTTTTCCTTATTTTTTTTTCTGTATTTTTTTTCAGGATTTTTTTTCCGGATTTTTCCGGATTTTTTTTTCCGTATTTTTTTTTCCGGATTTTTTTCCCGGATTTTTTTTTACGGATTTTTTTTTTTGGATTTTTACGGATTATTTTTTCTGGATTTTTTTTTTCCTGATTTTTTTTCCGGATTTTTTTTTCAGGATTTTTTTCCCGGATTTTTTTTTCCGGATTTTTTTTTTCCCGAACTTTTCCGGATTTTTTTTCCGGATTTTACTGATTTTCTGATTTTACTGATTTTACTGATTTACTGATTTTACGGATTTTTTCCGAATTTTTCCGGATTTTTTTTTTAGATTTTTCCGGATTTTTTTTCCGTATTTTTTTTCCGTATTTTTTTTTCCGGATTTTTTTTCCGGATTTTTTTTTCCGTATTTTTTTTCCGGATTTTTCCGGATTTTTTTTCCGGATTTTTTTTTCCGTATTTTTTTTTCCGGATTTTTTTCCCGGATTTTTTTTTCCGGATTTTTTTTTCCGGATTTTTTTCCCGGATTTTTTTTTCCAGATTTTTTTTTCCGGATTTTTCCGGATTTTTTTTTCTGGATTTTTTTTTTCTGGATTTTTTTTCCGGATTTTTTTTTCCGGATTTTTTTCCCGGATTTTTTTTTCCGGATTTTTTTTTCCGGATTTTTCCGGATTTTTTTTCTGGACTTTTTTTCCGGATTTTTCCGGATTTTTTTTTTTCGGATTTTTTTTCCTGATTTTTTTCCGGATTTTTTTTTCCGTATTTTTTTTCCGGATTTTTTCTTCCGGATTTTTTCTTCCGGATTTTTTTTCCGGATTTTTTTTCCGGATTTTTTTTTCCGTATTTTTTTTTCCGTATTTTTTTTCCTTATTTTTTTTTCCGGATTTTTTTTCAGGAATTTTTTTCCGGATTTTTTTTCCGGATTTTTTTTTCCGTATTTTTTTTTCCGGATTTTTTTTCCTTATTTTTTTTTCCGGATTTTTTTTCAGGAATTTTTTTCCGGATTTTTTTTTCCGTATTTTTTTTCCTTATTTTTTTTTCTGTATTTTTTTTCAGGATTTTTTTTCCGGATTTTTCCGGATTTTTTTTTCCGTATTTTTTTTTCCGGATTTTTTTCCCGGATTTTTTTTTACGGATTTTTTTTTTTGGATTTTTCCGGATTATTTTTTCTGGATTTTTTTTTTCCTGATTTTTTTTCCGGATTTTTTTTTCAGGATTTTTTTCCCGGATTTTTTTTTCCGGATTTTTTTTTTCCCGAACTTTTCCGGATTTTTTTTCCGGATTTTACTGATTTTCTGATTTTACTGATTTTACTGATTTACTGATTTTACGGATTTTTTCCGAATTTTTCCGGATTTTTTTTTTAGATTTTTCCGGATTTTTTTTCCGTATTTTTTTTCCGTATTTTTTTTTCCGGATTTTTTTTCCGGATTTTTTTTTCCGTATTTTTTTTCCGGATTTTTCCGGATTTTTTTTCCGGATTTTTTTTTCCGTATTTTTTTTTCCGGATTTTTTTCCCGGATTTTTTTTTCCGGATTTTTTTTTCCGGATTTTTTTCCCGGATTTTTTTTTCCAGATTTTTTTTTCCGGATTTTTCCGGATTTTTTTTTCTGGATTTTTTTTTTCTGGATTTTTTTTCCGGATTTTTTTTTCCGGATTTTTTTCCCGGATTTTTTTTTCCGGATTTTTTTTTCCGGATTTTTCCGGATTTTTTTTCTGGACTTTTTTTCCGGATTTTTCCGGATTTTTTTTTTTCGGATTTTTTTTCCTGATTTTTTTCCGGATTTTTTTTCCGGATTTTTTTTTCCGGATTTTTCCGGATTTTTATTTTCCGGATTTTTTTTTCGGATTTTTTTTTCCGGATTTTTCCGGAATTTTTTTCCGGATTTTTTTTTTCGGATTTTTTTTCCGGATTTTTCCGTATTTTTTTTCCGGATTTTTCGAAAAAAAAAATCCGAATTTTTTTTTGGGATTTTTCCGGATTTATTTTTTCCGGATTTTTCGGATTTTTTTCCGGATTTTTCAAAAAAAAATTTCAGGATTTTTTTTTCCGGATTTTTTTTTTCCGGATTTTTTTTTCCGGATTTTTCCATATTTTTTTTTGGATTTTTCGAAGAAAAAAATTCCGGATGTTTCCGGATTTTTTTTTTCGGGATTTTTCCAAAAAAAATTTTCCGGATTTTTTTTTTCGGGATTTTTCCGGTTTTTTTTTTTCGGGATTTTTCCGGATTTTTTTTTCCGGATTTTTCGGATTTTTTTTCGGGCTTTTTTTTACTGGACTATTTTTCCGGATTTGTTTTTTTCGGATTTTTTTTCCGGATTTTTTTCCGGATTTTTTTTCCGGATTATTTTTCAGTATTTTTCCGGATTTTTTTTACCGGACTTTTTTTCCGGATTTTTCCGGATTTTTTTTCCGGATTTTTCCGGATTTTTTTTTCCGGATTTTTCCGGATTTTTTTTTCCGGATTTTTTTTTCCGGATTTTTCCGGATTTTTATTTTCCTGATTTTTTTGTCGTATTTTTTTTTCCGGATTTTTCCGGATTTTTTTTTCCGGATTTTTTCGGATTTTTTTTTCCGGATTTTTTTTTTCGGATTTTTTTTTCTCCGGATTTTTCCGGATTTTTATTTTCCGGATTTTTTCGGATTTTTTTTTCCGGATTTTTTTTTTCTGATTTTTTTTACCGGATTTTTTTTCCGGATTTTTTTTAATGGATTTTTTTTCCTGATTTTTCCGGATTTTTTTTCCGGATTTTTCCGGATTTTTATTTTCCGGATTTTTTTTCGGATTTTTTTTTCCGGATTTTTATTTCGGATTTTTTTTTCCGGATTTTTCCGGATTTTTTTTCCGGATTATTTTTCAGTATTTTTCCGGATTTTTTTTACCGGACTTTTTTTCCCGATTTTTCCGGATTTTTATTTTCCGGATTTTTTTTCGGATTTTTTTTTCCGGATTTTTATTTCGGATTTTTTTTTCGGATTTCTCCGGATTTTTTTTCCGGATTATTTTTCAGTATTTTTCCGGATTTTTTTTACCGGACTTTTTTTCCCGATTTTTCCGGATTTTTTTTCCGGATTTTTCCGGATTTTTTTTTCCGGATTTTTCCGGATTTTTTTTTCCGGATTTCTCCGGATTTTTTTTTCCGGATTTTTCCGGATTTTTTTTTCCGGATTTTTTCGGATTTTTTTTTCCGGATTTTTTTTTTCGGATTTTTTTTTTCCGGATTTTTCCGGATTTTTATTTTCCGGATTTTTTTTTCGGATTTTTTTTTCCGGATTTTTCCGGATTTTTTTTTCCGGATTTTTTCGGATTTTTTTTTCCTGATTTTTTTTTTCGGATTTTTTTTACCGGATTTTTTTTCCGGATTTTTTTTAATGGACTTTTTTTCCGGATTTTTCCGGATTTTTTTTTTTCGGATTTTTTTTCCTGATTTTTTTCCGGATTTTTTTTCCGGATTTTTTTTTCCGGATTTTTCCGGATTTTTATTTTCCGGATTTTTTTTTCGGATTTTTTTTTCCGGATTTTTATTTCGGATTTTTTTTTCCGGATTTTTCCGGATTTTTCCGGATTTTTTTTTCCGGATTTTTCCGGATTTTTTCGGATTTTTTTTTCCGGATTTTTTCGGATTTTTTTTTTCGGATTTCTCCGGATTTTTTTTCCGGATTATTTTTCAGTATTTTTCCGGATTTTTTTTACAGGACTTTTTTTCCCGATTTTTCCGGATTTTTTTTCCGGATTTTTCCGGATTTTTTTTTCCGGATTTTTCCGGATTTTTTTTCCGGATTTTTTTTTCCGGATTTTTCTGGATTTTTATTTTCCGGATTTTTTTTTCGTATTTTTTTTTCCGGATTTTTCCGGATTTTTTTTCCGGATTTTTTCGGATTTTTTTTTCCGGATTTTTTTTTTCGGATTTTTTTTTCCGGATTTTTCCGGATTTTTATTTTCCGGATTTTTTTTTCGGATTTTTTTTTCCGGATTTTTCCGGATTTTTATTTCCGGATTTTTTTTTCGGATTTTTTTTTCCGGATTTTTTTTTTCGGATTTTTTTTACCGGATTTTTTTTCCGGATTTTTTTTAATGGACTTTTTTTCCGGATTTTTCCGGATTTTTTTTTTTCGGATTTTTTTTCCTGATTTTTTTCCGGATTTTTTTCCGGATTTTTCCGGATTTTTTTTTCCGGATTTTTCCGGATTTTTATGTTCCGGATTTTTTTTTCGGATTTTTTTTTCCGGATTTTTCCGGATTTTTTTTTCCGGATTTTTTCGGATTTTTTTTTCGGATTTTTTTTTCCGGATTTTTCCGGATTTTTATTTCCGGATTTTTTTTTCGGATTTTTTTTTCCGGATTTTTTTTTTCGGATTTTTTTTACCGGATTTTTTTTCCGGATTTTTTTTAATGGACTTTTTTTCCGGATTTTTCCGGATTTTTTTTTTTCGGATTTTTTTTCCTGATTTTTTTCCGGATTTTTTTCCGGATTTTTCCGGATTTTTTTTTCCGGATTTTTCCGGATTTTTATGTTCCGGATTTTTTTTTCGGATTTTTTTTTCCGGATTTTTCCGGATTTTTTTTTCCGGATTTTTTCGGATTTTTTTTTCCGGATTTTTCCGGATTTTTTTTCCGGATTTCTCCGGATTTTTTTTCCGGATTTTTTTTCCGGATTTTTTTTTCCGTTTTTTTTTTCCGGATTTTTTTTTCCGGATTTTACTGGATTTTTTTTTTCCGTATTTTTTTTTTCGGATTTTTTTTTCCGGATTTTTTTTTCCGGATTTTTGCGGATTTTTTTTACGGATTTTTTTTACGGATTTTTTTTCCGGATATTTTTTTCCGGATATTTTCGGGGTTTTTTTTTCCGGATTTTTTTTTATGGATTTTTTTCCCCGGATTTTTCGGATTTTTTTTCCGGATTTTATTTCGGATTTTTTTTTTCGGATTTTTTTTTTCAGATTTTTCCGGATTTTTTTTCCGGGTTTTTTTTTCGGATTTTTCCGGATTTTTTTTTCCGGATTTTTTTTCCGGATTTTTTTTCCGGGTTTTTTTTTCGGATTTTTCCGGATTTTTTTTTCCGGATTTTTTTTCCGGATTTTTTTTCCGGATTTTTTTTCCGGATTTTTTTTCCGGATTTTTCCGGGTTTTTTTTTCTGAATTTTTTTTTCAGATTTTTTCTCCGGATTTTTCCGGATTTTTTTCCTGGATTTTTCCGGATTTTTTTTCCGGATTTTTTTTTCCGGATTTTTCAGGATATTTTTTCCGGATTTTTCCGGATTTTTTTTTCCGAATTTTTTTTTTTACGATTTTTTTTTCCTGACTGTTACGGATTTTTTTTCCGGATTTTTTTTCCGGATTTTTTTTTTCGGATTTTTTCAGATTTTTTTTTCCGGATTTTTTTTCCGGATTTTTTTTTCCTCATTTTTTTTTCCGCATTTTTTTTTCCGCATTTTTTCGGATTTTTTTCCGAATTTTTCCGGATTTTTTTTTTCAGATTTTTCTGGATTTTTTTTCCTGATTTTTTTTTCCGGTATTTTTTTTTCCGGATTTTTTTTTCCAGATTTTTTTTCAGGATTTTTTTTCAGGATTTTTTTTCAGGATTTTTCCTGATTTTTTTTTCCAGATTTTTTTTCCGGGTTTTTTTTCCGGATTTTTCCGGATTTTTTCTGAATTTTTCCGGATTTTTTTTTCAGATTTTTCCGGATATTTTTTCCGGATTTTTTTTCAGGGTTTTTTTTTCGGATTTTTCCGGATTTTTTTTTCCGGATTTTTTTTTCCGGATTTTTTTTCCGGATTTTTTTTTCCGTTTTTTTTTTACGGATTTTTCTTTCCGGATTTTACTGGATTTTTTTTTCCGGATTTTTTTTCCCGGATTTTTCCGGATTTTTTTTCCGGATTTTTCCGGATTTTATTTCGGATTTTTTTTTCCGGATTTTTTTTTCCGGATTTTTCCGGATTTTTTTTTTCGAATTCTTCCGGATTTTTTTTCCGGATTTTTTTTCCGGATTTTTCCGGGTTTTTTTTCTGAATTTTTTTTTCGGATTTTTTCTCCGGATTTTTCCGGATTTTTTTCCTGGATTTTTCCGGATTTTTTTTCCGGATTTTTTTTTCCGGATTTTTCAGGATTTTTTTTCCGGATTTTTCCGGATTTTTTTTTCCGAATTTTTTTTTTTACAATTTTTTTTTCCTGACTTTTACGGATTTTTTTTCCGGATTTTTTTTCCGGATTTTTTTTTTCGGATTTTTCCGGATTTTTTTTTCCGGATTTTTTTTCCGGATTTTTTTTCCGGGTTTTTTTTTCGGATTTTTTCGGATTTTTTTTTCCGGATTTTTTTTCCGGATTTTTTTTCCGGATTTTTTTTCCGGATTTTTTTTCCGGATTTTTCCGGGTTTTTTTTTCTGAATTTTTTTTTCAGATTTTTTCTCCGGATTTTTCCGGATTTTTTTCCTGGATTTTTCCGGATTTTTTTTCCGGATTTTTTTTTCCGGATTTTTCAGGATATTTTTTCCGGATTTTTCCGGATTTTTTTTTCCGAATTTTTTTTTTTACGATTTTTTTTTCCTGACTGTTACGGATTTTTTTTCCGGATTTTTTTTCCGGATTTTTTTTTTCGGATTTTTTCAGATTTTTTTTTCCGGATTTTTTTTCCGGATTTTTTTTTCCTCATTTTTTTTTCCGCATTTTTTTTTCCGCATTTTTTCGGATTTTTTTCCGAATTTTTCCGGATTTTTTTTTTCAGATTTTTCTGGATTTTTTTTCCGGATTTTTTTTCCGGGTTTTTTTTTCGGAGTTTTCCGGATTTTTTTTCCTGATTTTTTTTTCCGGTATTTTTTTTTCCGGATTTTTTTTTCCAGATTTTTTTTCAGGATTTTTTTTCAGGATTTTTTTTCAGGATTTTTCCTGATTTTTTTTTCCAGATTTTTTTTCCGGGTTTTTTTTCCGGATTTTTCCGGATTTTTTCTGAATTTTTCCGGATTTTTTTTTCAGATTTTTCCGGATATTTTTTCCGGATTTTTTTTCAGGGTTTTTTTTTCGGATTTTTCCGGATTTTTTTTTCCGGATTTTTTTTTCCGGATTTTTTTTACGGATTTTTTTTTCCGTTTTTTTTTTACGGATTTTTCTTTCCGGATTTTACTGGATTTTTTTTTCCGGATTTTTTTTCCCGGATTTTTCCGGATTTTTTTTCCGGATTTTTCCGGATTTTATTTCGGATTTTTTTTTCCGGATTTTTTTTTCCGGATTTTTCCGGATTTTTTTTTTCGAATTCTTCCGGATTTTTTTTCCGGATTTTTTTTCCGGATTTTTCCGGGTTTTTTTTCTGAATTTTTTTTTCGGATTTTTTCTCCGGATTTTTCCGGATTTTTTTCCTGGATTTTTCCGGATTTTTTTTCCGGATTTTTTTTTCCGGATTTTTCAGGATTTTTTTTCCGGATTTTTCCGGATTTTTTTTTCCGAATTTTTTTTTTTACGATTTTTTTTTCCTGACTTTTACGGATTTTTTTTCCGGATTTTTTTTCCGGATTTTTTTTTTCGGATTTTTTCAGATTTTTTTTTCCGGATTTTTTTTCCGGATTTTTTTTTCCTCATTTTTTTTTCCGCATTTTTTTTTCCGCATTTTTTCGGATTTTTTTCCGAATTTTTCCGGATTTTTTTTTTCAGATTTTTCTGGATTTTTTTTCCGGATTTTTTTTCCGGGTTTTTTTTTCGGAGTTTTCCGGATTTTTTTTCCTGATTTTTTTTTCCGGTATTTTTTTTTCCGGATTTTTTTTTCCAGATTTTTTTTCAGGATTTTTTTTCAGGATTTTTCCTGATTTTTTTTTCCAGATTTTTTTTCCGGGTTTTTTTTCCGGATTTTTCCGGATTTTTTCTGAATTTTTCCGGATTTTTTTTTCAGATTTTTCCGGATATTTTTTCCGGATTTTTTTTCAGGGTTTTTTTTTCGGATTTTTCCGGATTTTTTTTTCCGGATTTTTTTTTCCGGATTTTTTTTCCGGATTTTTTTTTCCGTTTTTTTTTTACGGATTTTTCTTTACGGATTTTACTGGATTTTTTTTTCCGGATTTTTTTTCCCGGATTTTTCCGGATTTTTTTTCCGGATTTTTCCGGATTTTATTTCGGATTTTTTTTTCCGGATTTTTTTTTCCGGATTTTTCCGGATTTTTTTTTTCGAATTCTTCCGGATTTTTTTTCCGGATTTTTTTTCCGGATTTTTCCGGGTTTGTTTTCTGAATTTTTTTTTCGGATTTTTTCTCCGGATTTTTCCGGATTTTTTTCCTGGATTTTTCCGGATTTTTTTTCCGGATTTTTTTTTCCGGATTTTTCAGGATTTTTTTTCCGGATTTTTCCGGATTTTTTTTTCCGAATTTTTTTTTTTACGATTTTTTTTTCCTGACTTTTACGGATTTTTTTTCCGGATTTTTTTTCCGGATTTTTTTTTTCGGATTTTTTCAGATTTTTTTTTCCGGATTTTTTTTCCGGATTTTTTTTTCCGCATTTTTTTTTCCGCATTTTTTTTTCCGCATTTTTTCGGATTTTTTTCCGAATTTTTCCGGATTTTTTTTTTCAGATTTTTCTGGATTTTTTTTCCGGATTTTTTTTCCGGGTTTTTTTTTCCTGATTTTTTTTTCCGGTATTTTTTTTTCCGGATTTTTTTTTCCAGATTTTTTTTCAGGATTTTTTTTCCGGATTTTTTTTCCGGATTTTTCCTGATTTTTTTTCCAGATTTTTTTTCCGGGTTTTTTTTCAGGATTTTTCCGGATTTTTTTCTGAATTTTTCTGGATTTTTTTTTCAGATTTTTCCGGATATTTTTTCCGGATTTTTTTTCAGGGTTTTTTTTTCGGATTTTTCCGGATTTTTTTTTCCGGATTTTTTTTTCCGGATTTTTCTTTCCGGATTTTACTGGATTTTTTTTTCCGGATTTTTTTTCCCGGATTTTTCCGGATTTTTTTTCCGGATTTTTTGGATTTTATTTCGGATTTTTTTTTCCGGATTTTTTTTTTCCGGATTTTTCCGGATTTTTTTTTTCGAATTCTTCCGGATTTTTTTTCCGGATTTTTTTTCCGGATTTTTCCGGGTTTTTTTTCTGAATTTTTTTTTCGGATTTTTTCTCCGGATTTTTCCGGATTTTTTTCCTGGATTTTTCCGGATTTTTTTTCCGGATTTTTTTTTCCGGATTTTTCAGGATATTTTTTCCGGATTTTTCCGGATTTTTTTTTCCGAATTTTTTTTTTTACGATTTTTTTTTCCTGACTGTTACGGATTTTTTTTCCGGATTTTTTTTCCGGATTTTTTTTTTCGGATTTTTTCAGATTTTTTTTCCGGATTTTTTTTCCGGATTTTTTTTTCCTCATTTTTTTTTCCGCATTTTTTTTTCCGCATTTTTTCGGATTTTTTTCCGAATTTTTCCGGATTTTTTTTTTCAGATTTTTCTGGATTTTTTTTCCGGATTTTTTTTCCGGGTTTTTTTTTCGGAGTTTTCCGGATTTTTTTTCCTGATTTTTTTTTCCGGTATTTTTTTTTCCGGATTTTTTTTTCCAGATTTTTTTTCAGGATTTTTTTTCAGGATTTTTCCTGATTTTTTTTTCCAGATTTTTTTTCCGGGTTTTTTTTCCGGATTTTTCCGGATTTTTTCTGAATTTTTCCGGATTTTTTTTTCAGATTTTTCCGGATATTTTTTCCGGATTTTTTTTCAGGGTTTTTTTTTCGGATTTTTCCGGATTTTTTTTTCCGGATTTTTTTTCCGGATTTTTTTTTTCGGATTTTTTTTACCGGATTTTTTTTCCGGATTTTTTTTAATGGACTTTTTTTCCGGATTTTTCCGGATTTTTTTTTTTCGGATTTTTTTTCCTGATTTTTTTCCGGATTTTTTTCCGGATTTTTCCGGATTTTTTTTTCCGGATTTTTCCGGATTTTTATGTTCCGGATTTTTTTTTCAGATTTTTTTTTCCGGATTTTTCCGGATTTTTTTTTCCGGATTTTTTTCGGATTTTTTTTTCCGGATTTTTCCGGATTTTTTTTCCGGATTTCTCCGGATTTTTTTTCCGGATTTTTTTTTCCGTTTTTTTTTTCCAGATTTTTTTTTCCGGATTTTACTGGATTTTTTTTTTCCGTATTTTTTTTTCCGTATTTTTTTTTCCGGATTTTTTTTTCCGGATTTTTGCGGATTTTTTTTACGGATTTTTTTTACGGATTTTTTTTCCGGATATTTTTTTACGGATATTTTCGGGGGTTTTTTTTCCGGATTTTTTTTTATGGATTTTTTTCCCCGGATTTTTCGGATTTTTTTTCCGGGTTTTTTTTTCGGATTTTTCCGGATTTTTTTTTCCGGATTTTTTTTTCCGGATTTTTTTTCCGGATTTTTTTTTCCGTTTTTTTTTTACGGATTTTTCTTTCCGGATTTTACTGGATTTTTTTTTCCTGATTTTTTTTTCCGGTATTTTTTTTTCCGGATTTTTTTTTCCAGATTTTTTTTCAGGATTTTTTTTCCGGATTTTTTTTCCGGATTTTTCCTGATTTTTTTTTCCAGATTTTTTTTCCGGGTTTTTTTTCAGGATTTTTCCGGATTTTTTTCTGAATTTTTCTGGATTTTTTTTTCAGATTTTTCCGGATATTTTTTCCGGATTTTTTTTCAGGGTTTTTTTTTCGGATTTTTCCGGATTTTTTTTTCCGGATTTTTTTTTCCGGATTTTTCTTTCCGGATTTTACTGGATTTTTTTTTCCGGATTTTTTTTCCCGGATTTTTCCGGATTTTTTTTCCGGATTTTTTGGATTTTATTTCGGATTTTTTTTTCCGGATTTTTTTTTTCCGGATTTTTCCGGATTTTTTTTTTCGAATTCTTCCGGATTTTTTTTCCGGATTTTTTTTCCGGATTTTTCCGGGTTTTTTTTCTGAATTTTTTTTTCGGATTTTTTCTCCGGATTTTTCCGGATTTTTTTCCTGGATTTTTCCGGATTTTTTTTCCGGATTTTTTTTTCCGGATTTTTCAGGATATTTTTTCCGGATTTTTCCGGATTTTTTTTTCCGAATTTTTTTTTTTACGATTTTTTTTTCCTGACTGTTACGGATTTTTTTTCCGGATTTTTTTTCCGGATTTTTTTTTTCGGATTTTTTCAGATTTTTTTTTCCGGATTTTTTTTCCGGATTTTTTTTTCCTCATTTTTTTTTCCGCATTTTTTTTTCCGCATTTTTTCGGATTTTTTTCCGAATTTTTCCGGATTTTTTTTTTCAGATTTTTCTGGATTTTTTTTCCGGATTTTTTTTCCGGGTTTTTTTTTCGGAGTTTTCCGGATTTTTTTTCCTGATTTTTTTTTCCGGTATTTTTTTTTCCGGATTTTTTTTTCCAGATTTTTTTTCAGGATTTTTTTTCAGGATTTTTCCTGATTTTTTTTTCCAGATTTTTTTTCCGGGTTTTTTTTCCGGATTTTTCCGGATTTTTTCTGAATTTTTCCGGATTTTTTTTTCAGATTTTTCCGGATATTTTTTCCGGATTTTTTTTCAGGGTTTTTTTTTCGGATTTTTCCGGATTTTTTTTTCCGGATTTTTTTTTCCGGATTTTTTTTTTCGGATTTTTTTTACCGGATTTTTTTTCCGGATTTTTTTTAATGGACTTTTTTTCCGGATTTTTCCGGATTTTTTTTTTTCGGATTTTTTTTCCTGATTTTTTTCCGGATTTTTTTCCGGATTTTTCCGGATTTTTTTTTCCGGATTTTTCCGGATTTTTATGTTCCGGATTTTTTTTTCAGATTTTTTTTTCCGGATTTTTCCGGATTTTTTTTTCCGGATTTTTTTCGGATTTTTTTTTCCGGATTTTTCCGGATTTTTTTTCCGGATTTCTCCGGATTTTTTTTCCGGATTTTTTTTCCGGATTTTTTTTTCCGTTTTTTTTTTCCAGATTTTTTTTTCCGGATTTTACTGGATTTTTTTTTTCCGTATTTTTTTTTCCGGATTTTTTTTTCCGGATTTTTTTTTCCGGATTTTTGCGGATTTTTTTTACGGATTTTTTTTACGGATTTTTTTTCCGGATATTTTTTTACGGATATTTTCGGGGGTTTTTTTTCCGGATTTTTTTTTATGGATTTTTTTCCCCGGATTTTTCGGATTTTTTTTCCGGGTTTTTTTTTCGGATTTTTCCGGATTTTTTTTTCCGGATTTTTTTTTCCGGATTTTTTTTCCGGATTTTTTTTTCCGTTTTTTTTTTACGGATTTTTCTTTCCGGATTTTACTGGATTTTTTTTTCCTGATTTTTTTTCCGGTATTTTTTTTTCCGGATTTTTTTTTCCAGATTTTTTTTCAGGATTTTTTTTCCGGATTTTTTTTCCGGATTTTTCCTGATTTTTTTTTTCCAGATTTTTTTTCCGGGTTTTTTTTCAGGATTTTTCAGGATTTTTTTCTGAATTTTTCTGGATTTTTTTTTCAGATTTTTCCGGATATTTTTTCCGGATTTTTTTTCAGGGTTTTTTTTTCGGATTTTTCCGGATTTTTTTTCCGGATTTTTTTTTCCGGATTTTTCTTTCCGGATTTTACTGGATTTTTTTTCCGGATTTTTTTTCCCGGATTTTTCCGGATTTTTTTTCCGGATTTTTTGGATTTTATTTCGGATTTTTTTTTCCGGATTTTTTTTTTCCGGATTTTTCCGGATTTTTTTTTTCGAATTCTTCCGGATTTTTTTTCCGGATTTTTTTTCCGGATTTTTCCGGGTTTTTTTTCTGAATTTTTTTTTCGGATTTTTTCTCCGGATTTTTCCGGATTTTTTTCCTGGATTTTTCCGGATTTTTTTTCCGGATTTTTTTTTACGGATTTTTCAGGATATTTTTTCCGGATTTTTCCGGATTTTTTTTTCCGAATTTTTTTTTTTACGATTTTTTTTTCCTGACTGTTACGGATTTTTTTTCCGGATTTTTTTTCCGGATTTTTTTTTTCGGATTTTTTCAGATTTTTTTTTCCGGATTTTTTTTCCGGATTTTTTTTTCCTCATTTTTTTTTCCGCATTTTTTTTTCCGCATTTTTTCGGATTTTTTTCCGAATTTTTCCGGATTTTTTTTTTCAGATTTTTCTGGATTTTTTTTCCGGATTTTTTTTCCGGGTTTTTTTTTCGGAGTTTTCCGGATTTTTTTTCCTGATTTTTTTTTCCGGTATTTTTTTTTCCGGATTTTTTTTTCCAGATTTTTTTTCAGGATTTTTTTTCAGGATTTTTTTTCAGGATTTTTCCTGATTTTTTTTTCCAGATTTTTTTTCCGGGTTTTTTTTCCGGATTTTTCCGGATTTTTTCTGAATTTTTCCGGATTTTTTTTTCAGATTTTTCGGATATTTTTTCCGGATTTTTTTTCAGGGTTTTTTTTTCGGATTTTTCCGGATTTTTTTTTCCGGATTTTTTTTTCCGGATTTTTTTTCCGGATTTTTTTTTCCGTTTTTTTTTTACGGATTTTTCTTTCCGGATTTTACTGGATTTTTTTTTCCGGATTTTTTTTCCCGGATTTTTCCAGATTTTTTTTCCGGATTTTTCCGGATTTTATTTCGGATTTTTTTTTCCGGATTTTTTTTTCCGGATTTTTTTTTTCGAATTCTTCCGGATTTTTTTTCCGGATTTTTTTTCCGGATTTTTCCGGGTTTTTTTTCTGAATTTTTTTTTCGGATTTTTTCTCCGGATTTTTCCGGATTTTTTTCCTGGATTTTTCCGGATTTTTTTTCCGGATTTTTTTTTCCGGATTTTTCCGGATTTTTTTTTCCGGATTTTTCCGGATTTTTTTTTTCGAATTCTTCCGGATTTTTTTTCCGGATTTTTTTTCCGGATTTTTCCGGGTTTTTTTTCTGAATTTTTTTTTCGGATTTTTTCTCCGGATTTTTCCGGATTTTTTTCCTGGATTTTTCCGGATTTTTTTTCCGGATTTTTTTTTCCGGATTTTTCAGGATTTTTTTTCCGGATTTTTCCGGATTTTTTTTTCCGAATTTTTTTTTTTACGATTTTTTTTTCCTGACTTTTACGGATTTTTTTTCCGGATTTTTTTTCCGGATTTTTTTTTTCGGATTTTTTCAGATTTTTTTTTCCGGATTTTTTTTCCGGATTTTTTTTTCCGCATTTTTTTTTCCGCATTTTTTTTTCCGCATTTTTTCGGATTTTTTTCCGAATTTTTCCGGATTTTTTTTTTCAGATTTTTCTGGATTTTTTTTCCGGATTTTTTTTCCGGGTTTTTTTTTCCTGATTTTTTTTTCCGGTATTTTTTTTTCCGGATTTTTTTTTCCAGATTTTTTTTCAGGATTTTTTTTCCGGATTTTTCCTGATTTTTTTTTCCAGATTTTTTTTCCGGGTTTTTTTTCAGGATTTTTCCGGATTTTTTTCTGAATTTTTCTGGATTTTTTTTTCAGATTTTTCCGGATATTTTTTCCGGATTTTTTTTCAGGGTTTTTTTTTCGGATTTTTCCGGATTTTTTTTTCCGGATTTTTTTTTCCGGATTTTTCTTTCCGGATTTTACTGGATTTTTTTTTCCGGATTTTTTTTCCCGGATTTTTCCGGATTTTTTTTCCGGATTTTTTGGATTTTATTTCGGATTTTTTTTTCCGGATTTTTTTTTTCCGGATTTTTCCGGATTTTTTTTTTCGAATTCTTCCGGATTTTTTTTCCGGATTTTTTTTCCGGATTTTTCCGGGTTTTTTTTCTGAATTTTTTTTTCGGATTTTTTCTCCGGATTTTTCCGGATTTTTTTCCTGGATTTTTCCGGATTTTTTTTCCGGATTTTTTTTTCCGGATTTTTCAGGATATTTTTTCCGGATTTTTCCGGATTTTTTTTTCCGAATTTTTTTTTTTACGATTTTTTTTTCCTGACTGTTACGGATTTTTTTTCCGGATTTTTTTTCCGGATTTTTTTTTTCGGATTTTTTCAGATTTTTTTTTCCGGATTTTTTTTCCGGATTTTTTTTTCCTCATTTTTTTTTCCGCATTTTTTTTTCCGCATTTTTTCGGATTTTTTTCCGAATTTTTCCGGATTTTTTTTTTCAGATTTTTCTGGATTTTTTTTCCGGATTTTTTTTCCGGGTTTTTTTTTCGGAGTTTTCCGGATTTTTTTTCCTGATTTTTTTTTCCGGTATTTTTTTTTCCGGATTTTTTTTTCCAGATTTTTTTTCAGGATTTTTTTTCAGGATTTTTCCTGATTTTTTTTTCCAGATTTTTCCGGATTTTTTTTCCGGATTTCTCCGGATTTTTTTTCCGGATTTTTTTTCCGGATTTTTTTTTCCGTTTTTTTTTTCCAGATTTTTTTTTCCGGATTTTACTGGATTTTTTTTTTCCGTATTTTTTTTTCCGGATTTTTTTTTCCGGATTTTTTTTTCCGGATTTTTTTTTCCGGATTTTTGCGGATTTTTTTTACGGATTTTTTTTACGGATTTTTTTTCCGGATATTTTTTTACGGATATTTTCGGGGGTTTTTTTTCCGGATTTTTTTTTATGGATTTTTTTCCCCGGATTTTTCGGATTTTTTTTCCGGGTTTTTTTTTCGGATTTTTCCGGATTTTTTTTTCCGGATTTTTTTTTCCGGATTTTTTTTCCGGATTTTTTTTTCCGTTTTTTTTTTACGGATTTTTCTTTCCGGATTTTACTGGATTTTTTTTTCCTGATTTTTTTTCCGGTATTTTTTTTTCCGGATTTTTTTTTCCAGATTTTTTTTCAGGATTTTTTTTCCGGATTTTTTTTCCGGATTTTTCCTGATTTTTTTTTTCCAGATTTTTTTTCCGGGTTTTTTTTCAGGATTTTTCCGGATTTTTTTCTGAATTTTTCTGGATTTTTTTTTCAGATTTTTCCGGATATTTTTTCCGGATTTTTTTTCAGGGTTTTTTTTTCGGATTTTTCCGGATTTTTTTTTCCGGATTTTTTTTTCCGGATTTTTCTTTCCGGATTTTACTGGATTTTTTTTCCGGATTTTTTTTCCCGGATTTTTCCGGATTTTTTTTCCGGATTTTTTGGATTTTATTTCGGATTTTTTTTTCCGGATTTTTTTTTTCCGGATTTTTCCGGATTTTTTTTTTCGAATTCTTCCGGATTTTTTTTCCGGATTTTTTTTCCGGATTTTTCCGGGTTTTTTTTCTGAATTTTTTTTTCGGATTTTTTCTCCGGATTTTTCCGGATTTTTTTCCTGGATTTTTCCGGATTTTTTTTCCGGATTTTTTTTTACGGATTTTTCAGGATATTTTTTCCGGATTTTTCCGGATTTTTTTTTCCGAATTTTTTTTTTTACGATTTTTTTTTCCTGACTGTTACGGATTTTTTTTCCGGATTTTTTTTCCGGATTTTTTTTTTCGGATTTTTTCAGATTTTTTTTTCCGGATTTTTTTTCCGGATTTTTTTTTCCTCATTTTTTTTTCCGCATTTTTTTTTCCGCATTTTTTCGGATTTTTTTCCGAATTTTTCCGGATTTTTTTTTTCAGATTTTTCTGGATTTTTTTTCCGGATTTTTTTTCCGGGTTTTTTTTTCGGAGTTTTCCGGATTTTTTTTCCTGATTTTTTTTTCCGGTATTTTTTTTTCCGGATTTTTTTTTCCAGATTTTTTTTCAGGATTTTTTTTCAGGATTTTTTTTCAGGATTTTTCCTGATTTTTTTTTCCAGATTTTTTTTCCGGGTTTTTTTTCCGGATTTTTCCGGATTTTTTCTGAATTTTTCCGGATTTTTTTTTCAGATTTTTCCGGATATTTTTTCCGGATTTTTTTTCAGGGTTTTTTTTTCGGATTTTTCCGGATTTTTTTTTCCGGATTTTTTTTTCCGGATTTTTTTTCCGGATTTTTTTTTCCGTTTTTTTTTTACGGATTTTTCTTTCCGGATTTTACTGGATTTTTTTTTCCGGATTTTTTTTCCCGGATTTTTCCAGATTTTTTTTCCGGATTTTTCCGGATTTTATTTCGGATTTTTTTTTCCGGATTTTTTTTTCCGGATTTTTTTTTTCGAATTCTTCCGGATTTTTTTTCCGGATTTTTTTTCCGGATTTTTCCGGGTTTTTTTTCTGAATTTTTTTTTCGGATTTTTTCTCCGGATTTTTCCGGATTTTTTTCCTGGATTTTTCCGGATTTTTTTTCCGGATTTTTTTTTCCGGATTTTTCCGGATTTTTTTTTCCGGATTTTTCCGGATTTTTTTTTTCGAATTCTTCCGGATTTTTTTTCCGGATTTTTTTTCCGGATTTTTCCGGGTTTTTTTTCTGAATTTTTTTTTCGGATTTTTTCTCCGGATTTTTCCGGATTTTTTTCCTGGATTTTTCCGGATTTTTTTTCCGGATTTTTTTTTCCGGATTTTTCAGGATTTTTTTTCCGGATTTTTCCGGATTTTTTTTTCCGAATTTTTTTTTTCGGATTTTTTCAGATTTTTTTTTCTGGATTTTTTTTCCGGATTTTTTTTTCCGGATTTTTCCGGATTTTTTTTTCCGGATTTTTCCGGATTTTTTTTTTCGAATTCTTCCGGATTTTTTTTCCGGATTTTTTTTCCGGATTTTTCCGGGTTTTTTTTCTGAATTTTTTTTTCGGATTTTTTCTCCGGATTTTTCCGGATTTTTTTCCTGGATTTTTCCGGATTTTTTTTCCGGATTTTTTTTTCCGGATTTTTCAGGATTTTTTTTCCGGATTTTTCCGGATTTTTTTTCCGGATTTTTTTTTTCGGATTTTTTCAGATTTTTTTTTCCGGATTTTTTTTCCGGATTTTTTTTTCCGCATTTTTTTTTCCGCATTTTTTTTTCCGCATTTTTTCGGATTTTTTTCCGAATTTTTCCGGATTTTTTTTTTCAGATTTTTCTGGATTTTTTTTCCGGATTTTTTTTCCGGGTTTTTTTTTCCTGATTTTTTTTTCCGGTATTTTTTTTTCCGGATTTTTTTTTCCAGATTTTTTTTCAGGATTTTTTTTCCGGATTTTTTTTCCGGATTTTTCCTGATTTTTTTTTCCAGATTTTTTTTCCGGGTTTTTTTTCAGGATTTTTCCGGATTTTTTTCTGAATTTTTCTGGATTTTTTTTTCAGATTTTTCCGGATATTTTTTCCGGATTTTTTTTCAGGGTTTTTTTTTCGGATTTTTCCGGATTTTTTTTTCCGGATTTTTTTTTCCGGATTTTTCTTTCCGGATTTTACTGGATTTTTTTTTCCGGATTTTTTTTCCCGGATTTTTCCGGATTTTTTTTCCGGATTTTTTGGATTTTATTTCGGATTTTTTTTTCCGGATTTTTTTTTTCCGGATTTTTCCGGATTTTTTTTTTCGAATTCTTCCGGATTTTTTTTCCGGATTTTTTTTCCGGATTTTTCCGGGTTTTTTTTCTGAATTTTTTTTTCGGATTTTTTCTCCGGATTTTTCCGGATTTTTTTCCTGGATTTTTCCGGATTTTTTTTCCGGATTTTTTTTTCCGGATTTTTCAGGATATTTTTTCCGGATTTTTCCGGATTTTTTTTTCCGAATTTTTTTTTTTACGATTTTTTTTTCCTGACTGTTACGGATTTTTTTTCCGGATTGTTTTTCCGGATTTTTTTTTTCGGATTTTTTCAGATTTTTTTTTCCGGATTTTTTTTCCGGATTTTTTTTTCCTCATTTTTTTTTCCGCATTTTTTTTTCCGCATTTTTTCGGATTTTTTTCCGAATTTTTCCGGATTTTTTTTTTCAGATTTTTCTGGATTTTTTTTCCGGATTTTTTTTCCGGGTTTTTTTTTCGGAGTTTTCCGGATTTTTTTTCCTGATTTTTTTTTCCGGTATTTTTTTTTCCGGATTTTTTTTTCCAGATTTTTTTTCAGGATTTTTTTTCAGGATTTTTCCTGATTTTTTTTTCCAGATTTTTTTTCCGGGTTTTTTTTCCGGATTTTTCCGGATTTTTTCTGAATTTTTCCGGATTTTTTTTTCAGATTTTTCCGGATATTTTTTCCGGATTTTTTTTCAGGGTTTTTTTTTCGGATTTTTCCGGATTTTTTTTTCCGGATTTTTTTTTCCGGATTTTTTTTTTCGGATTTTTTTTACCGGATTTTTTTTCCGGATTTTTTTTAATGGACTTTTTTTCCGGATTTTTCCGGATTTTTTTTTTTCGGATTTTTTTTCCTGATTTTTTTCCGGATTTTTTTCCGGATTTTTCCGGATTTTTTTTTTCCGGATTTTTCCGGATTTTTATGTTCCGGATTTTTTTTTCAGATTTTTTTTTCCGGATTTTTCCGGATTTTTTTTTCCGGATTTTTTTCGGATTTTTTTTTCCGGATTTTTCCGGATTTTTTTTCCGGATTTCTCCGGATTTTTTTTCCGGATTTTTTTTTCCGTTTTTTTTTTCCAGATTTTTTTTTCCGGATTTTACTGGATTTTTTTTTTCCGTATTTTTTTTTCCGGATTTTTTTTTCCGGATTTTTTTTTCCGGATTTTTGCGGATTTTTTTTACGGATTTTTTTTACGGATTTTTTTTCCGGATATTTTTTTACGGATATTTTCGGGGGTTTTTTTTCCGGATTTTTTTTTATGGATTTTTTTCCCCGGATTTTTCGGATTTTTTTTCCGGGTTTTTTTTTCGGATTTTTCCGGATTTTTTTTTCCGGATTTTTTTTTCCGGATTTTTTTTCCGGATTTTTTTTTCCGTTTTTTTTTTACGGATTTTTCTTTCCGGATTTTACTGGATTTTTTTTTCCTGATTTTTTTTCCGGTATTTTTTTTTCCGGATTTTTTTTTCCAGATTTTTTTTCAGGATTTTTTTTCCGGATTTTTTTTCCGGATTTTTCCTGATTTTTTTTTTCCAGATTTTTTTTCCGGGTTTTTTTTCAGGATTTTTCCGGATTTTTTTCTGAATTTTTCTGGATTTTTTTTTCAGATTTTTCCGGATATTTTTTCCGGATTTTTTTTCAGGGTTTTTTTTTCGGATTTTTCCGGATTTTTTTTTCCGGATTTTTTTTTCCGGATTTTTCTTTCCGGATTTTACTGGATTTTTTTTCCGGATTTTTTTTCCCGGATTTTTCCGGATTTTTTTTCCGGATTTTTTGGATTTTATTTCGGATTTTTTTTTCCGGATTTTTTTTTTCCGGATTTTTCCGGATTTTTTTTTTCGAATTCTTCCGGATTTTTTTTCCGGATTTTTTTTCCGGATTTTTCCGGGTTTTTTTTCTGAATTTTTTTTTCGGATTTTTTCTCCGGATTTTTCCGGATTTTTTTCCTGGATTTTTCCGGATTTTTTTTCCGGATTTTTTTTTCCGGATTTTTCAGGATATTTTTTCCGGATTTTTTTTTCCGAATTTTTTTTTTTACGATTTTTTTTTCCTGACTGTTACGGATTTTTTTTCCGGATTTTTTTTCTGGATTTTTTTTTTCGGATTTTTTCAGATTTTTTTTTCCGGATTTTTTTTCCGGATTTTTTTTTCCTCATTTTTTTTTCCGCATTTTTTTTTCCGCATTTTTTCGGATTTTTTTCCGAATTTTTCCGGATTTTTTTTTTCAGATTTTTCTGGATTTTTTTTCCGGATTTTTTTTCCGGGTTTTTTTTTCGGAGTTTTCCGGATTTTTTTTCCTGATTTTTTTTTCCGGTATTTTTTTTTCCGGATTTTTTTTTCCAGATTTTTTTTCAGGATTTTTTTTCAGGATTTTTTTTCAGGATTTTTCCTGATTTTTTTTTCCAGATTTTTTTTCCGGGTTTTTTTTCCGGATTTTTCCGGATTTTTTCTGAATTTTTCCGGATTTTTTTTTCAGATTTTTCCGGATATTTTTTCCGGATTTTTTTTCAGGGTTTTTTTTTCGGATTTTTCCGGATTTTTTTTTCCGGATTTTTTTTTCCGGATTTTTTTTCCGGATTTTTTTTTCCGTTTTTTTTTTACGGATTTTTCTTTCCGGATTTTACTGGATTTTTTTTTCCGGATTTTTTTTCCCGGATTTTTCCAGATTTTTTTTCCGGATTTTTCCGGATTTTATTTCGGATTTTTTTTTCCGGATTTTTTTTTCCGGATTTTTCCGGATTTTTTTTTTCGAATTCTTCCGGATTTTTTTTCCGGATTTTTTTTCCGGATTTTTCCGGGTTTTTTTTCTGAATTTTTTTTTCGGATTTTTTCTCCGGATTTTTCCGGATTTTTTTCCTGGATTTTTCCGGATTTTTTTTCCGGATTTTTTTTTCCGGATTTTTCCGGATTTTTTTTTCCGGATTTTTCTGGATTTTTTTTTTCGAATTCTTCCGGATTTTTTTTCCGGATTTTTTTTCCGGATTTTTCCGGGTTTTTTTTCTGAATTTTTTTTTCGGATTTTTTCTCCGGATTTTTCCGGATTTTTTTCCTGGATTTTTCCGGATTTTTTTTCCGGATTTTTTTTTCCGGATTTTTCAGGATTTTTTTTCCGGATTTTTCCGGATTTTTTTTTCCGAATTTTTTTTTTTACGATTTTTTTTTCCTGACTTTTACGGATTTTTTTTCCGGATTTTTTTTCCGGATTTTTTTTTTCGGATTTTTTCAGATTTTTTTTTCCGGATTTTTTTTCCGGATTTTTTTTTCCGCATTTTTTTTTCCGCATTTTTTTTTCCGCATTTTTTCGGATTTTTTTCCGAATTTTTCCGGATTTTTTTTTTCAGATTTTTCTGGATTTTTTTTCCGGATTTTTTTTCCGGGTTTTTTTTTCCTGATTTTTTTTTCCGGTATTTTTTTTTCCGGATTTTTTTTTCCAGATTTTTTTTCAGGATTTTTTTTCCGGATTTTTTTTCCGGATTTTTCCTGATTTTTTTTTCCAGATTTTTTTTCCGGGTTTTTTTTCAGGATTTTTCCGGATTTTTTTCTGAATTTTTCTGGATTTTTTTTTCAGATTTTTCCGGATATTTTTTCCGGATTTTTTTTCAGGGTTTTTTTTTCGGATTTTTCCGGATTTTTTTTTCCGGATTTTTTTTTCCGGATTTTTCTTTCCGGATTTTACTGGATTTTTTTTTCCGGATTTTTTTTCCCGGATTTTTCCGGATTTTTTTTCCGGATTTTTTGGATTTTATTTCGGATTTTTTTTTCCGGATTTTTTTTTTCCGGATTTTTCCGGATTTTTTTTTTCGAATTCTTCCGGATTTTTTTTCCGGATTTTTTTTCCGGATTTTTCCGGGTTTTTTTTCTGAATTTTTTTTTCGGATTTTTTCTCCGGATTTTTCCGGATTTTTTTCCTGGATTTTTCCGGATTTTTTTTCCGGATTTTTTTTTCCGGATTTTTCAGGATATTTTTTCCGGATTTTTCCGGATTTTTTTTTCCGAATTTTTTTTTTTACGATTTTTTTTTCCTGACTGTTACGGATTTTTTTTCCGGATTTTTTTTCCGGATTTTTTTTTTCGGATTTTTTCAGATTTTTTTTTCCGGATTTTTTTTCCGGATTTTTTTTTCCTCATTTTTTTTTCCGCATTTTTTTTTCCGCATTTCTTCGGATTTTTTTCCGAATTTTTCCGGATTTTTTTTTTCAGATTTTTCTGGATTTTTTTTCCGGATTTTTTTTCCGGGTTTTTTTTTCGGAGTTTTCCGGATTTTTTTTCCTGATTTTTTTTTCCGGTATTTTTTTTTCCGGATTTTTTTTTCCAGATTTTTTTTCAGGATTTTTTTTCAGGATTTTTCCTGATTTTTTTTTCCAGATTTTTTTTCCGGGTTTTTTTTCCGGATTTTTCCGGATTTTTTCTGAATTTTTCCGGATTTTTTTTTCAGATTTTTCCGGATATTTTTTCCGGATTTTTTTTCAGGGTTTTTTTTTCGGATTTTTCCGGATTTTTTTTTCCGGATTTTTTTTTCCGGATTTTTTTTTTCGGATTTTTTTTACCGGATTTTTTTTCCGGATTTTTTTTAATGGACTTTTTTTCCGGATTTTTCCGGATTTTTTTTTTTTCGGATTTTTTTTCCTGATTTTTTTCCGGATTTTTTTCCGGATTTTTCCGGATTTTTTTTTCCGGATTTTTCCGGATTTTTTTTACGGATTTTTTTTACGGATTTTTTTTCCGGATATTTTTTTACGGATATTTTCGGGGGTTTTTTTTACGGATTTTTTTTTATGGATTTTTTTCCCCGGATTTTTCGGATTTTTTTTCCGGGTTTTTTTTTCGGATTTTTCCGGATTTTTTTTTCCGGATTTTTTTTTCCGGATTTTTTTTCCGGATTTTTTTTTCCGTTTTTTTTTTACGGATTTTTCTTTCCGGATTTTACTGGATTTTTTTTTCCTGATTTTTTTTTCCGGTATTTTTTTTTCCGGATTTTTTTTTCCAGATTTTTTTTCAGGATTTTTTTTCCGGATTTTTTTTCCGGATTTTTCCTGATTTTTTTTCCAGATTTTTTTTCCGGGTTTTTTTTCAGGATTTTTCCGGATTTTTTTCTGAATTTTTCTGGATTTTTTTTTCAGATTTTTCCGGATATTTTTTCCGGATTTTTTTTCAGGGTTTTTTTTTCGAATTTTTCCGGATTTTTTTTTCCGGATTTTTTTTCCGGATTTTTCTTTCCGGATTTTACTGGATTTTTTTTTCCGGATTTTTTTTCCCGGATTTTTCCGGATTTTTTTTCCGGATTTTTTGGATTTTATTTCGGATTTTTTTTTCCGGATTTTTTTTTTCCGGATTTTTCCGGATTTTTTTTTTCGAATTCTTCCGGATTTTTTTTCCGGATTTTTTTTCCGGATTTTTCCGGGTTTTTTTTCTGAATTTTTTTTTCGGATTTTTTCTCCGGATTTTTCCGGATTTTTTTCCTGGATTTTTCCGGATTTTTTTTCCGGATTTTTTTTTCCGGATTTTTCAGGATATTTTTTCCGGATTTTTCCGGATTTTTTTTTCCGAATTTTTTTTTTTACGATTTTTTTTTCCTGACTGTTACGGATTTTTTTTCCGGATTTTTTTTCCGGATTTTTTTTTTCGGATTTTTTCAGATTTTTTTTTCCGCATTTTTTCGGATTTTTTTCCGAATTTTTCCGGATTTTTTTTTTCAGATTTTTCTGGATTTTTTTTCCGGATTTTTTTTCCGGGTTTTTTTTTCGGAGTTTTCCGGATTTTTTTTCCTGATTTTTTTTTCCGGTATTTTTTTTTCCGGATTTTTTTTTCCAGATTTTTTTTCAGGATTTTTTTTCAGGATTTTTTTTCAGGATTTTTCCTGATTTTTTTTTCCAGATTTTTTTTCCGGGTTTTTTTTCCGGATTTTTCCGGATTTTTTCTGAATTTTTCCGGATTTTTTTTTCAGATTTTTCCGGATATTTTTTCCGGATTTTTTTTCAGGGTTTTTTTTTCGGATTTTTCCGGATTTTTTTTTCCGGATTTTTTTTTCCGGATTTTTTTTCCGGATTTTTTTTTCCGTTTTTTTTTTACGGATTTTTCTTTCCGGATTTTACTGGATTTTTTTTTCCGGATTTTTTTTCCCGGATTTTTCCAGATTTTTTTTCCGGATTTTTCCGGATTTTATTTCGGATTTTTTTTTCCGGATTTTTTTTTCCGGATTTTTCCGGATTTTTTTTTTCGAATTCTTCCGGATTTTTTTTCCGGATTTTTTTTCCGGATTTTTCCGGGTTTTTTTTCTGAATTTTTTTTTCGGATTTTTTCTCCGGATTTTTCCGGATTTTTTTCGTGGATTTTTCCGGATTTTTTTTCCGGATTTTTTTTTCCGGATTTTTCAGGATTTTTTCTGAATTTTTCCGGATTTTTTTTTCAGATTTTTCCGGATATTTTTTCCGGATTTTTTTTCAGGGTTTTTTTTTCGGATTTTTCCGGATTTTTTTTTCCGGATTTTTTTTTCCGGATTTTTTTTCCGGATTTTTTTTTCCGTTTTTTTTTTACGGATTTTTCTTTCCGGATTTTACTGGATTTTTTTTTCCGGATTTTTTTTCCCGGATTTTTCCGGATTTTTTTTCCGGATTTTTCCGGATTTTATTTCGGATTTTTTTTTCCGGATTTTTTTTTCCGGATTTTTCCGGATTTTTTTTTTCGAATTCTTCCGGATTTTTTTTCCGGATTTTTTTTCCGGATTTTTCCGGGTTTTTTTTCTGAATTTTTTTTTCGGATTTTTTCTCCGGATTTTTCAGGATTTTTTTTCCGGATTTTTCCGGATTTTTTTTTCCGAATTTTTTTTTTTACGATTTTTTTTTCCTGACTTTTACGGATTTTTTTTCCGGATTTTTTTTCCGGATTTTTTTTTTCGGATTTTTTCAGATTTTTTTTTCCGGATTTTTTTTCCGGATTTTTTTTTCCCGCATTTTTTTTTTCCGCATTTTTTTTTCCGCATTTTTTCGGATTTTTTTCCGAATTTTTCCGGATTTTTTTTTTCAGATTTTTCTGGATTTTTTTTCCGGATTTTTTTTCCGGGTTTTTTTTTCCTGATTTTTTTTTCCGGTATTTTTTTTTCCGGATTTTTTTTTCCAGATTTTTTTTCAGGATTTTTTTTCCGGATTTTTTTTCCGGATTTTTCCTGATTTTTTTTTCCAGATTTTTTTTCCGGGTTTTTTTTCAGGATTTTTCCGGATTTTTTTCTGAATTTTTCTGGATTTTTTTTTCAGATTTTTCCGGATATTTTTTCCGGATTTTTTTTCAGGGTTTTTTTTTCGGATTTTTCCGGATTTTTTTTTCCGGATTTTTTTTTCCGGATTTTTCTTTCCGGTTTTTACTGGATTTTTTTTTCCGGATTTTTTTTCCCGGATTTTTCCGGATTTTTTTTCTGGATTTTTTGGATTTTATTTCGGATTTTTTTTTCCGGATTTTTTTTTTCCGGATTTTTCCGGATTTTTTTTTTCGAATTCTTCCGGATTTTTTTTCCGGATTTTTTTTCCGGATTTTTCCGGGTTTTTTTTCTGAATTTTTTTTTCGGATTTTTTCTCCGGATTTTTCCGGATTTTTTTCCTGGATTTTTCCGGATTTTTTTTCCGGATTTTTTTTTCCGGATTTTTCAGGATATTTTTTCCAGATTTTTCCGGATTTTTTTTTCCGAATTTTTTTTTTTACGATTTTTTTTTCCTGACTGTTACGGATTTTTTTTCCGGATTTTTTTTCCGGATTTTTTTTTTCGGATTTTTTCAGATTTTTTTTTCCGGATTTTTTTTCCGGATTTTTTTTTCCTCATTTTTTTTTCCGCATTTTTTTTTCCGCATTTTTTCGGATTTTTTTCCGAATTTTTCCGGATTTTTTTTTTCAGATTTTTCTGGATTTTTTTTCCGGATTTTTTTTCCGGGTTTTTTTTTCGGAGTTTTCCGGATTTTTTTTCCTGATTTTTTTTTCCGGTATTTTTTTTTCCGGATTTTTTTTTCCAGATTTTTTTTCAGGATTTTTTTTCAGGATTTTTTTTCAGGATTTTTCCTGATTTTTTTTTCCAGATTTTTTTTCCGGGTTTTTTTTCCGGATTTTTCCGGATTTTTTCTGAATTTTTCCGGATTTTTTTTTCAGATTTTTCCGGATATTTTTTCCGGATTTTTTTTCAGGGTTTTTTTTTCGGATTTTTCCGGATTTTTTTTTCCGGATTTTTTTTTCCGGATTTTTTTTCCGGATTTTTTTTTCCGTTTTTTTTTTACGGATTTTTCTTTCCGGATTTTACTGGATTTTTTTTTCCGGATTTTTTTTCCCGGATTTTTCCGGATTTTTTTTCCGGATTTTTCCGGATTTTATTTCGGATTTTTTTTTCCGGATTTTTTTTTCCGGATTTTTCCGGATTTTTTTTTTCGAATTCTTCCGGATTTTTTTTCCGGATTTTTTTTCCGGATTTTTCCGGGTTTTTTTTCTGAATTTTTTTTTCGGATTTTTTCTCCGGATTTTTCCGGATTTTTTTCCTGGATTTTTCCGGATTTTTTTTCCGGATTTTTTTTTCCGGATTTTTCAGGATTTTTTTTCCGGATTTTTCCGGATTTTTTTTTCCGAATTTTTTTTTTTACGATTTTTTTTTCCTGACTTTTACGGATTTTTTTTCCGGATTTTTTTTCCGGATTTTTTTTTTCGGATTTTTTCAGATTTTTTTTTCCGGATTTTTTTTCCGGATTTTTTTTTCCGCATTTTTTTTTTCCGCATTTTTTTTTCCGCATTTTTTCGGATTTTTTTCCGAATTTTTCCGGATTTTTTTTTTCAGATTTTTCTGGATTTTTTTTCCGGATTTTTTTTCCGGGTTTTTTTTTCCTGATTTTTTTTTCCGGTATTTTTTTTTCCGGATTTTTTTTTCCAGATTTTTTTTCAGGATTTTTTTTCCGGATTTTTTTTCCGGATTTTTCCTGATTTTTTTTTCCAGATTTTTTTTCCGGGTTTTTTTTCAGGATTTTTCCGGATTTTTTTCTGAATTTTTCTGGATTTTTTTTTCAGATTTTTCCGGATATTTTTTCCGGATTTTTTTTCAGGGTTTTTTTTTCGGATTTTTCCGGATTTTTTTTTCCGGATTTTTTTTCCGGATTTTTTTTTCCGTTTTTTTTTTACGGATTTTTCTTTCCGGATTTTACTGGATTTTTTTTTCCGGATTTTTTTTCCCGGATTTTTCCAGATTTTTTTTCCGGATTTTTCCGGATTTTATTTCGGATTTTTTTTTCCGGATTTTTTTTTACGGATTTTTCCGGATTTTTTTTTTCGAATTCTTCCGGATTTTTTTTCCGGATTTTTTTTTCCGGATTTTTCCGGGTTTTTTTTCTGAATTTTTTTTTCGGATTTTTTCTCCGGATTTTTCCGGATTTTTTTCGTGGATTTTTCCGGATTTTTTTTCCGGATTTTTTTTTCCGGATTTTTCAGGATTTTTTCTGAATTTTTCCGGATTTTTTTTTCAGATTTTTCCGGATATTTTTTCCGGATTTTTTTTCAGGGTTTTTTTTTCGGATTTTTCCGGATTTTTTTTTCCGGATTTTTTTTTCCGGATTTTTTTTCCGGATTTTTTTTTCCGTTTTTTTTTTACGGATTTTTCTTTCCGGATTTTACTGGATTTTTTTTTCCGGATTTTTTTTCCCGGATTTTTCCGGATTTTTTTTCCGGATTTTTCCGGATTTTATTTCGGATTTTTTTTTCCGGATTTTTTTTTCCGGATTTTTCCGGATTTTTTTTTTCGAATTCTTCCGGATTTTTTTTCCGGATTTTTTTTCCGGATTTTTCCGGGTTTTTTTTCTGAATTTTTTTTTCGGATTTTTTCTCCGGATTTTTCAGGATTTTTTTTCCGGATTTTTCCGGATTTTTTTTTCCGAATTTTTTTTTTTACGATTTTTTTTTCCTGACTTTTACGGATTTTTTTTCCGGATTTTTTTTCCGGATTTTTTTTTTCGGATTTTTTCAGATTTTTTTTTCCGGATTTTTTTTCCGGATTTTTTTTTCCCGCATTTTTTTTTTCCGCATTTTTTTTTCCGCATTTTTTCGGATTTTTTTCCGAATTTTTCCGGATTTTTTTTTTCAGATTTTTCTGGATTTTTTTTCCGGATTTTTTTTCCGGGTTTTTTTTTCCTGATTTTTTTTTCCGGTATTTTTTTTTCCGGATTTTTTTTTCCAGATTTTTTTTCAGGATTTTTTTTCCGGATTTTTTTTCCGGATTTTTCCTGATTTTTTTTTCCAGATTTTTTTTCCGGGTTTTTTTTCAGGATTTTTCCGGATTTTTTTCTGAATTTTTCTGGAATTTTTTTTCAGATTTTTCCGGATATTTTTTCCGGATTTTTTTTCAGGGTTTTTTTTTCGGATTTTTCCGGATTTTTTTTTCCGGATTTTTTTTTCCGGATTTTTCTTTCCGGTTTTTACTGGATTTTTTTTTCCGGATTTTTTTTCCCGGATTTTTCCGGATTTTTTTTCTGGATTTTTTGGATTTTATTTCGGATTTTTTTTTCCGGATTTTTTTTTTCCGGATTTTTCCGGATTTTTTTTTTCGAATTCTTCCGGATTTTTTTTCCGGATTTTTTTTCCGGATTTTTCCGGGTTTTTTTTCTGAATTTTTTTTTCGGATTTTTTCTCCGGATTTTTCCGGATTTTTTTCCTGGATTTTTCCGGATTTTTTTTCCGGATTTTTTTTTCCGGATTTTTCAGGATATTTTTTCCAGATTTTTCCGGATTTTTTTTTCCGAATTTTTTTTTTTACGATTTTTTTTTCCTGACTGTTACGGATTTTTTTTCCGGATTTTTTTTCCGGATTTTTTTTTTCGGATTTTTTCAGATTTTTTTTTCCGGATTTTTTTTCCGGATTTTTTTTTCCTCATTTTTTTTTCCGCATTTTTTTTTCCGCATTTTTTCGGATTTTTTTCCGAATTTTTCCGGATTTTTTTTTTCAGATTTTTCTGGATTTTTTTTCCGGATTTTTTTTCCGGGTTTTTTTTTCGGAGTTTTCCGGATTTTTTTTCCTGATTTTTTTTTCCGGTATTTTTTTTTCCGGATTTTTTTTTCCAGATTTTTTTTCAGGATTTTTTTTCAGGATTTTTTTTCAGGATTTTTCCTGATTTTTTTTTCCAGATTTTTTTTCCGGGTTTTTTTCCGGATTTTTCCGGATTTTTTCTGAATTTTTCCGGATTTTTTTTTCAGATTTTTCCGGATATTTTTTCCGGATTTTTTTTCAGGGTTTTTTTTTCGGATTTTTCCGGATTTTTTTTTCCGGATTTTTTTTCCGGATTTTTTTTTCCGTTTTTTTTTTACGGATTTTTCTTTCCGGATTTTACTGGATTTTTTTTTCCGGATTTTTTTTCCCGGATTTTTCCGGATTTTTTTTCCGGATTTTTCCGGATTTTATTTCGGATTTTTTTTTCCGGATTTTTTTTTCCGGATTTTTCCGGATTTTTTTTTTCGAATTCTTCCGGATTTTTTTTCCGGATTTTTTTTCCGGATTTTTCCGGGTTTTTTTTCTGAATTTTTTTTTCGGATTTTTTCTCCGGATTTTTCCGGATTTTTTTCCTGGATTTTTCCGGATTTTTTTTCCGGATTTTTTTTTCCGGATTTTTCAGGATTTTTTTTCCGGATTTTTCCGGATTTTTTTTTCCGAATTTTTTTTTTTACGATTTTTTTTTCCTGACTTTTACGGATTTTTTTTCCGGATTTTTTTTCCGGATTTTTTTTTTCGGATTTTTTCAGATTTTTTTTTCCGGATTTTTTTTCCGGATTTTTTTTTCCGCATTTTTTTTTTCCGCATTTTTTTTTCCGCATTTTTTCGGATTTTTTTCCGAATTTTTCCGGATTTTTTTTTTCAGATTTTTCTGGATTTTTTTTCCGGATTTTTTTTCCGGGTTTTTTTTTCCTGATTTTTTTTTCCGGTATTTTTTTTTCCGGATTTTTTTTTCCAGATTTTTTTTCAGGATTTTTTTTCCGGATTTTTTTTCCGGATTTTTCCTGATTTTTTTTTCCAGATTTTTTTTCCGGGTTTTTTTTCAGGATTTTTCCGGATTTTTTTCTGAATTTTTCTGGATTTTTTTTTCAGATTTTTCCGGATATTTTTTCTGGATTTTTTTTCAGGGTTTTTTTTTCGGATTTTTCCGGATTTTTTTTTCCGGATTTTTTTTTCCGGATTTTTCTTTCCGGATTTTACTGGATTTTTTTTTCCGGATTTTTTTTCCCGGATTTTTCCGGATTTTTTTTCCGGATTTTTTGGATTTTATTTCGGATTTTTTTTTCCGGATTTTTTTTTTCCGGATTTTTCCGGATTTTTTTTTTCGAATTCTTCCGGATTTTTTTTCCGGATTTTTTTTCCGGATTTTTCCGGGTTTTTTTTCTGAATTTTTTTTTCGGATTTTTTCTCCGGATTTTTCCGGATTTTTTTCCTGGATTTTTCCGGATTTTTTTTCCGGATTTTTTTTTCCGGATTTTTCAGGATTTTTTTTCCGGATTTTTCCGGATTTTTTTTTCCGAATTTTTTTTTTTACGATTTTTTTTTCCTGACTTTTACGGATTTTTTTTCCGGATTTTTTTTCCGGATTTTTTTTTCCGGATTTTTTCAGATTTTTTTTTCCGGATTTTTTTTCCGGATTTTTTTTTCCGCATTTTTTTTTTCCGCATTTTTTTTTCCGCATTTTTTCGGATTTTTTTCCGAATTTTTCCGGATTTTTTTTTTCAGATTTTTCTGGATTTTTTTTCCGGATTTTTTTTCCGGGTTTTTTTTTCCTGATTTTTTTTTCCGGTATTTTTTTTTCCGGATTTTTTTTTCCAGATTTTTTTTCAGGATTTTTTTTCCGGATTTTTTTTCCGGATTTTTCCTGATTTTTTTTCCAGATTTTTTTTCCGGGTTTTTTTTCAGGATTTTTCCGGATTTTTTTCTGAATTTTTCTGGATTTTTTTTTCAGATTTTTCCGGATATTTTTTCCGGATTTTTTTTCAGGGTTTTTTTTTCGGATTTTTCCGGATTTTTTTTTCCGGATTTTTTTTTCCGGATTTTTCTTTCCGGATTTTACTGGATTTTTTTTTCCGGATTTTTTTTCCCGGATTTTTCCGGATTTTTTTTCCGGATTTTTTGGATTTTATTTCGGATTTTTTTTTCCGGATTTTTTTTTTCCGGATTTTTCCGGATTTTTTTTTTCGAATTCTTCCGGATTTTTTTTCCGGATTTTTTTTCCGGATTTTTCCGGGTTTTTTTTCTGAATTTTTTTTTCGGATTTTTTCTCCGGATTTTTCCGGATTTTTTTCCTGGATTTTTCCGGATTTTTTTTCCGGATTTTTTTTTCCGGATTTTTCAGGATTTTTTTTCCGGATTTTTCAGGATTTTTTTTTCCGAATTTTTTTTTTTACGATTTTTTTTTCCTGACTTTTACGGATTTTTTTTCCGGATTTTTTTTCCGGATTTTTTTTTCCGGATTTTTTCAGATTTTTTTTTCCGGATTTTTTTTCCGGATTTTTTTTTCCGCATTTTTTTTTCCGCATTTTTTTTTCCGCATTTTTTCGGATTTTTTTCCGAATTTTTCCGGATTTTTTTTTTCAGATTTTTCTGGATTTTTTTTCCGGATTTTTTTTCCGGGTTTTTTTTTCCTGATTTTTTTTTCCGGTATTTTTTTTTCCGGATTTTTTTTTCCAGATTTTTTTTCAGGATTTTTTTTCAGGATTTTTTTTCCGGATTTTTCCTGATTTTTTTTTCCAGATTTTTTTTCCGGGTTTTTTTTCCGGATTTTTACGGATTTTTTTCTGAATTTTTCTGGATTTTTTTTTCAGATTTTTCCGGATATTTTTTCCGGATTTTTTTTCAGGGTTTTTTTTTCCGGATTTTTTTTTCCGGATTTTTTTTCCGGATTTTTTTTTCCGTTTTTTTTTTTCCGGATTTTTCTTTCCGGATTTTACTGGATTTTTTTTTCCGGATTTTTTTTCCCGGATTTTTCCGGATTTTTTTTCCGGATTTTTCCGGATTTTATTTCGGATTTTTTTTTCCGGATTTTTTTTTTCCGGATTTTTCCGGATTTTTTTTTTCGAATTCTTCCGGATTTTTTTTCCAGATTTTTTTTTCCGAATTTTTCCGGATTTTTTTTTTCAGATTTTTCCAGATTTTTTTTCCAGATTTTTTTTCAGGATTTTTTTTCCGGATTTTTTTTTCCGGATTTTTCCGGATTTTTTTTCCGGATTTTTCCGGATTTTTTTTTCCGGATTTTTTTTCCAGATTTTTTTTTCCAGATTTTTTTTCCAGATTTTTTTTCGCGGATTTCTCCGGATTTTTTTTCCGGATTTTTTTTTCCGGATTTTTTTTCCGGATTTTTTTCCGAATTTTTCCGGATTTTTTTTCCGGATTTTTTTTCCGGGTTTTTTTTTCGGATTTTTCCGGATTTTTTTTACCTGATATTTTTTCCGGTATTTTTTTTTCCGGATTTTTTTTTCCAGATTTTTTTTCCGGATTTTTTTCCCAGATTTTTCCGCATTTTTTTTCCGGATTTTTTTTCCAGATGTTTTTTCCGGATTTTTTTTTCCGGATTTTTCCGCATTTTTTTCCGGATTTTTCCGGATTTTTTTCCGGATTTTTCCGGATTTTTTTTTCCGGATTTTTTTTCCGGATTTTTTTTTCCGTTTTTTTTTTCAGATTTTTTTTTCCGGATTTTACTGGATTTTTTTTTCCGGATTTTTTTTTCCGGATTTTTACGGATTTTTTTACGGATTTTTTTTCCGGATTTTTTTTCCGGATATTTTTTTACGGATATTTTCGGGGGTTTTTTTTCCGGATTTTTTTTATGGATTTTTTTTCCCAGATTTTTCGGATTTTTTTTCGGATTTTTTTTTTCGGATTTTTTTTTTCAGATTTTTCCGGATTTTTTTTCCGGATTTTTTTTCCGGGTTTTTTTTTCGGATTTTTCCGGATTTTTTTTTCCGGATTTTTTTTCCGGATTTTTTTTCAGGATTTTTCCGGATTTTTTTTTTCGGATTTTTTTTTCCGAATTTTTTTTTCCGAATTTTTCCGGATTTTTTTTTTCAGATTTTTCCGGATTTTTTTTCCGGATTTTTTTTCCGGGTTTTTTTTTTTCGGATTTTTCCGGATTTTTTTTTCCGGATTTTTTTCCGGATTTTTTTTCAGGATTTTTCCGGATTTTTTTCCGAATTTTTCCGGATTTTTTTTTCAGATTTTTCCGGATATTTTTTCTGGATTTTTTTTCCGGGTTTTTTTTTCGGATTTTTCCGGATTTTTTTTTCCGGATTTTTTTTCCGTTTTTTTTTTTTCCGGATTTTTTTTTCCGTTTTTTTTTTTCCGGATTTTTTTTCCGGACTTTACTGGATTTTTTTTTCCGGATTTTTTTTCCGGATTTTTTTTTACGGATTTTTGCGGATTTTTTTTACGGATATTTTTTCCGGATTTTTTTTCAGGGTTTTTTTTTCGGATTTTTCCGGATTTTTTTTTCCGGATTTTTTTTTCCGGATTTTTCTTTCCGGATTTTACTGGATTTTTTTTTCCGGATTTTTTTTCCCGGATTTTTCCGGATTTTTTTTCCGGATTTTTTTTTCCGCATTTTTTTTTTCCGCATTTTTTTTTCCGCATTTTTTCGGATTTTTTTCCGAATTTTTCCGGATTTTTTTTTTCAGATTTTTCTGGATTTTTTTTCCGGATTTTTTTTCCGGGTTTTTTTTTCCTGATTTTTTTTCCGGTATTTTTTTTTCCGGATTTTTTTTTCCAGATTTTTTTTCAGGATTTTTTTTCCGGATTTTTTTTCCGGATTTTTCCTGATTTTTTTTTCCAGATTTTTTTTCCGGGTTTTTTTTCAGGATTTTTCCGGATTTTTTTCTGAATTTTTCTGGATTTTTTTTTCAGATTTTTCCGGATATTTTTTCCGGATTTTTTTTCAGGGTTTTTTTTTCGGATTTTTCCGGATTTTTTTTTCCGGATTTTTTTTCCCGGATTTTTCTTTCCGGATTTTAATGGATTTTTTTTTCCGGATTTTTTTTCCCGGATTTTTCCGGATTTTTTTTCCGGATTTTTTGGATTTTATTTCGGATTTTTTTTTTCGGATTTTTTTTTTCCGGATTTTTCCGGATTTTTTTTTTCGAATTCTTCCGGATTTTTTTTCCGGATTTTTTTTCCGGATTTTTCCGGGTTTTTTTTCTGAATTTTTTTTTCGGATTTTTTCTCCGGATTTTTCCGGATTTTTTTCCTGGATTTTTCCGGATTTTTTTTCCGGATTTTTTTTTCCGGATTTTTCAGGATTTTTTTTCCGGATTTTTCCGGATTTTTTTTTCCGAATTTTTTTTTTTACGATTTTTTTTTCCTGACTTTTACGGATTTTTTTTCCGGATTTTTTTTCCGGATTTTTTTTTCCGGATTTTTTCAGATTTTTTTTTCCGGATTTTTTTTCCGGATTTTTTTTTCCGCATTTTTTTTTCCGCATTTTTTTTTCCGCATTTTTTCGGATTTTTTTCCGAATTTTTCCGGATTTTTTCTTTCAGATTTTTCTGGATTTTTTTTCCGGATTTTTTTTCCGGGTTTTTTTTTCCGTTTTTTTTTTTCCAGATTTTTCTTTCCGGATTTTACTGGATTTTTTTTTCCGGATTTTTTTTCCCGGATTTTTCCGGATTTTTTTTCCGGATTTTTCCGGATTTTATTTCGGATTTTTTTTTCCGGATTTTTTTTTTCCGGATTTTTCCGGATTTTTTTTTTCGAATTCTTCCGGATTTTTTTTCCAGATTTTTTTTTCCGAATTTTTCCGGATTTTTTTTTTCAGATTTTTCCAGATTTTTTTTCCAGATTTTTTTTCAGGATTTTTCCGGATTTTTTTTTCCGGATTTTTCCGGATTTTTTTTCCGGATTTTTCCGGATTTTTTTTTCCGGATTTTTTTTCCAGATTTTTTTTTCCAGATTTTTTTTCCAGATTTTTTTTCGCGGATTTCTCCGGATTTTTTTTCCGGATTTTTTTTTCCGGATTTTTTTTCCGGATTTTTTTCCGAATTTTTCCGGATTTTTTTTCCGGATTTTTTTTCCGGGTTTTTTTTTCGGATTTTTCCGGATTTTTTTTACCTGATATTTTTTCCGGTATTTTTTTTTCCGGATTTTTTTTTCCAGATTTTTTTTCCGGATTTTTTTCCCAGATTTTTCCGCATTTTTTTTCCGGATTTTTTTTCCAGATGTTTTTTCCGGATTTTTTTTTCCGGATTTTTCCGCATTTTTTTCCGGATTTTTCCGGATTTTTTTCCGGATTTTTCCGGATTTTTTTTTCCGGATTTTTTTTCCGGATTTTTTTTTCCGTTTTTTTTTTCAGATTTTTTTTTCCGGATTTTACTGGATTTTTTTTTCCGGATTTTTTTTTCCGGATTTTTACGGATTTTTTTACGGATTTTTTTTCCGGATTTTTTTTCCGGATATTTTTTTACGGATATTTTCGGGGTTTTTTTTTCCGGATTTTTTTTATGGATTTTTTTTCCCAGATTTTTCGGATTTTTTTTCGGATTTTTTTTTTCGGATTTTTTTTTTCAGATTTTTCCGGATTTTTTTTCCGGATTTTTTTTCCGGGTTTTTTTTTCGGATTTTTCCGGATTTTTTTTTCCGGATTTTTTTTCCGGATTTTTTTTCAGGATTTTTCCGGATTTTTTTTTTCGGATTTTTTTTTCCGAATTTTTTTTTCCGAATTTTTCCGGATTTTTTTTTTCAGATTTTTCCGGATTTTTTTTCCGGATTTTTTTTCCGGGTTTTTTTTTTTCGGATTTTTCCGGATTTTTTTTTCCGGATTTTTTTCCGGATTTTTTTTCAGGATTTTTCCGGATTTTTTTCCGAATTTTTCCGGATTTTTTTTTCAGATTTTTCCGGATATTTTTTCTGGATTTTTTTTCCGGGTTTTTTTTTCGGATTTTTCCGGATTTTTTTTCCGGATTTTTTTTTCCGCATTTTTTTTTTCCGCATTTTTTTTTCCGCATTTTTTCGGATTTTTTTCCGAATTTTTCCGGATTTTTTTTTTCAGATTTTTCTGGATTTTTTTTCCGGATTTTTTTTCCGGGTTTTTTTTTCCTGATTTTTTTTCCGGTATTTTTTTTTCCGGATTTTTTTTTCCAGATTTTTTTTCAGGATTTTTTTTCCGGATTTTTTTTCCGGATTTTTCCTGATTTTTTTTTCCAGATTTTTTTTCCGGGTTTTTTTTCAGGATTTTTCCGGATTTTTTTCTGAATTTTTCTGGATTTTTTTTTCAGATTTTTCCGGATATTTTTTCCGGATTTTTTTTCAGGGTTTTTTTTTCGGATTTTTCCGGATTTTTTTTTCCGGATTTTTTTTTCCGGATTTTTCTTTCCGGATTTTAATGGATTTTTTTTTCCGGATTTTTTTTCCCGGATTTTTCCGGATTTTTTTTCCGGATTTTTTGGATTTTATTTCGGATTTTTTTTTCCGGATTTTTTTTTTCCGGATTTTTCCGGATTTTTTTTTTCGAATTCTTCCGGATTTTTTTTCCGGATTTTTTTTCCGGATTTTTCCGGGTTTTTTTTCTGAATTTTTTTTTCGGATTTTTTCTCCGGATTTTTCCGGATTTTTTTCCTGGATTTTTCCGGATTTTTTTTCCGGATTTTTTTTTCCGGATTTTTCAGGATTTTTTTTCCGGATTTTTCCGGATTTTTTTTTCCGAATTTTTTTTTTTACGATTTTTTTTTCCTGACTTTTACGGATTTTTTTTCCGGATTTTTTTTCCGGATTTTTTTTTCCGGATTTTTTCAGATTTTTTTTTCCGGATTTTTTTTCCGGATTTTTTTTTCCGCATTTTTTTTTCCGCATTTTTTTTTCCGCATTTTTTCGGATTTTTTTCCGAATTTTTCCGGATTTTTTTTTTCAGATTTTTCTGGATTTTTTTTCCGGATTTTTTTTCCGGGTTTTTTTTTCCTGATTTTTTTTTCCGGTATTTTTTTTTCCGGATTTTTTTTTCCAGATTTTTTTTCAGGATTTTTTTTCCGGATTTTTTTTCCGGATTTTTCCTGATTTTTTTTTCCAGATTTTTTTTCCGGGTTTTTTTTCCGGATTTTTACGGATTTTTTTCTGAATTTTTCTGGATTTTTTTTTCAGATTTTTCCGGATATTTTTTCCGGATTTTTTTTCAGGGTTTTTTTTTCCGGATTTTTTTTTCCGGATTTTTTTTCCGGATTTTTTTTTCCGTTTTTTTTTTTCCGGATTTTTCTTTCCGGATTTTACTGGATTTTTTTTTCCGGATTTTTTTTCCCGGATTTTTCCGGATTTTTTTTCCGGATTTTTCCGGATTTTATTTCGGATTTTTTTTTCCGGATTTTTTTTTTCCGGATTTTTCCGGATTTTTTTTTTCGAATTCTTCCGGATTTTTTTTCCAGATTTTTTTTTCCGAATTTTTCCGGATTTTTTTTTTCAGATTTTTCCAGATTTTTTTTCCAGATTTTTTTTCAGGATTTTTTTTCCGGATTTTTTTTTCCGGATTTTTCCGGATTTTTTTTTCCGGATTTTTTTTCCAGATTTTTTTTTCCAGATTTTTTTTCCAGATTTTTTTTCGCGGATTTCTCCGGATTTTTTTTCCGGATTTTTTTTTTCCGGATTTTTTTTCCGGATTTTTTTCCGAATTTTTCCGGATTTTTTTTCCGGATTTTTTTTCCGGGTTTTTTTTTCGGATTTTTCCGGATTTTTTTTACCTGATATTTTTTCCGGTATTTTTTTTTCCGGATTTTTTTTTCCAGATTTTTTTTCCGGATTTTTTTCCCAGATTTTTCCGCATTTTTTTTCCGGATTTTTTTTCCAGATTTTTTTTCCGGATTTTTTTTTCCGGATTTTTCCGCATTTTTTTCCGGATTTTTCCGGATTTTTTTTTCCGGATTTTTACGGATTTTTTTACGGATTTTTTTTCCGGATTTTTTTTCCGGATATTTTTTTACGGATATTTTCGGGGTTTTTTTTTCCGGATTTTTTTTATGGATTTTTTTTCCCAGATTTTTCGGATTTTTTTTCCGGATTTTTCCGGATTTTATTTCGGATTTTTTTTTTCGGATTTTTTTTTTCAGATTTTTCCGGATTTTTTTTCCGGATTTTTTTTCCGGGTTTTTTTTTCGGATTTTTCCGGATTTTTTTTTCCGGATTTTTTTTCCGGATTTTTTTTCAGGATTTTTCCGGATTTTTTTTTTCGGATTTTTTTTTCCGAATTTTTTTTTCCAAATTTTTCCGGATTTTTTTTTTCAGATTTTTCCGGATTTTTTTTCCGGATTTTTTTTCCGGGTTTTTTTTTTTCGGATTTTTCCGGATTTTTTTTTCCGGATTTTTTTCCGGATTTTTTTTCAGGATTTTTCCGGATTTTTTTCCGAATTTTTCCGGATTTTTTTTTTCAGATTTTTCCGGATATTTTTTCTGGATTTTTTTTCCGGGTTTTTTTTTCGGATTTTTCCGGATTTTTTTTTCCGGATTTTTTTTCCGTTTTTTTTTTTTCCGGATTTTTTTTTCCGTTTTTTTTTTTCCGGATTTTTTTTCCGGACTTTACTGGATTTTTTTTTCCGGATTTTTTTTCCGGATTTTTTTTTACGGATTTTTGCGGATTTTTTTTACGGATTTTTTTTCTGGATTGATTTTTCCGGATTTTTTTTCCGGATATTTTTTTCCGGATTTTTCCGGATTTTATTTCGGATTTTTTTTTTCGGATTTTTTTTTCCGGATTTTTCCGGATTTTTTTTTTCAGATTTTTCCGGATTTTTTTTCCGGATTTTTTTTCCGGGTTTTTTTTTCGGATTTTTCCGGATTTTTTTTTCCGGATTTTTTTTTCCGAATTTTTCCAGATTTTTTTTTTCCGGATTTTTTTTCCGGATTTTTTTTCCGGGTTTTTTTTTCGGATTTTTCCGGATTTTTTTTCGGATTTTTTTTTTCGGATTTTTTTTTCCGGATTTTTCCGGATTTTTTTTTTCAGATTTTTCCGGATTTTTTTTCCGGATTTTTTTTCCGGGTTTTTTTTTCGGATTTTTCCGGATTTTTTTTTCCGGATTTTTTTTTCCGAATTTTTCCAGATTTTTTTTTTCCGGATTTTTTTTCCGGATTTTTTTTCCGGGTTTTTTTTTCGGATTTTTCCGGATTTTTTTTCCGGATTTTTTTTCCGGATTTTTTTTCAGGATTTTTCCGGATTTTTTTCCGAATTTTTCCGGATTTTTTTTTCAGATTTTTCCGGATATTTTTTCTGGATTTTTTTTCCGGGTTTTTTTTCGGATTTTTCCGGATTTTCTTTTCCGGATTTTTTTTCCGTTTTTTTTTTTCCGGATTTTTTTTCCGTTTTTTTTTTCCGGATTTTTTTTCCGGACTTTACTGGATTTTTTTTCCGGATTTTTTTTCCGGATTTTTTTTTACGGATTTTTGCGTATTTTTTTTACGGATTTTTTTTCTGGATTGATTTTTCCGGATTCTTTTTCCGGATTTTTTTTCCAGATTTTTTTTTCCAGATTTTTTTTCCAGATTTTTTTTCGCGGATTTCTCCGGATTTTTTTTCCGGATTTTTTTTTCCGGATTTTTTTTCCGGATTTTTTTCCGAATTTTTCCGGATTTTTTTTCCGGATTTTTTTTCCGGGTTTTTTTTTCGGATTTTTCCGGATTTTTTTTACCTGATATTTTTTCCGGTATTTTTTTTTCCGGATTTTTTTTTCCAGATTTTTTTTCCAGATTTTTTTCCCAGATTTTTCCGCATTTTTTTTCCGGATTTTTTTTCCAGATTTTTTTTCCGGATTTTTTTTTCCGGATTTTTCCGCATTTTTTTCCGGATTTTTCCGGATTTTTTTCCGGATTTTTCCGGATTTTTTTTTCCGGATTTTTTTTCCGGATTTTTTTTTCCGTTTTTTTTTTCCGGATTTTACTGGATTTTTTTTTCCGGATTTTTTTTTCCGGATTTTTACGGATTTTTTTCCGGATTTTTTTTCCGGATTTTTTTTCCGGATATTTTTTTACGGATATTTTCGGGGTTTTTTTTTCCGGATTTTTTTTTATGGATTTTTTTTCCCAGATTTTTCGGATTTTTTTTCCGGATTTTTCCGGATTTTATTTCGGATTTTTTTTTTCGGATTTTTTTTTTCAGATTTTTCCGGATTTTTTTTCCGGATTTTTTTTCCGGGTTTTTTTTTCGGATTTTTCCGGATTTTTTTTTCCGGATTTTTTTTCCGGATTTTTTTTCCGGATTTTTTTTTCCGTTTTTTTTTTCAGATTTTTTTTTCCGGATTTTACTGGATTTTTTTTTCCGGATTTTTTTTTCCGGATTTTTTTTTTCGGATTTTTACGGATTTTTTTCCGGATTTTTTTTACGGATTTTTTTTCCGGATATTTTTTTACGGATATTTTCGGGGTTTTTTTTTCCGGATTTTTTTTTATGGATTTTTTTCCCCAGATTTTTCGGATTTTTTTTCCGGATTTTTCCGGATTTTATTTCGGATTTTTTTTTTCGGATTTTTTTTTTCAGATTTTTCCGGATTTTTTTTCCGGATTTTTTTTCCGGGTTTTTTTTTCGGATTTTTCCGGATTTTTTTTTCCGGATTTTTTTTCCGGATTTTTTTTCAGGATTTTTCCGGATTTTTTTTTTCGGATTTTTTTTTCCGGATTTTTTTTTTCGAATTTTTCCGGATTTTTTTTTTCAGATTTTTCCGGATTTTTTTTCCGGATTTTTTTTCCGGGTTTTTTTTTTTCTGATTTTTCCGGATTTTTTTCCGAATTTTTCTGGATTTTTTTTTCAGATTTTTCCGGATATTTTTTCTGGATTTTTTTTCCGGGTTTTTTTTTCAGATTTTTCCGGATTTTTTTTTCCGGATTTTTTTTCCGTTTTTTTTTTTCCGGATTTTTTTTTCCGTTTTTTTTTTTCCGGATTTTTTTTCCGGACTTTACTGGATTTTTTTTTCCGGATTTTTTTTCCGGATTTTTTTTTACGGATTTTTGCGGATTTTTTTTACGGATTTTTTTTCTGGATTGATTTTTCCGGATTTTTTTTCCGGATATTTTTTTCCGGATTTTTCCGGATTTTATTTCGGATTTTTTTTTTCGGATTTTTTTTTCCGGATTTTTCCGGATTTTTTTTTTCAGATTTTTCCGGATTTTGTTTCCGGATTTTTTTTCCGTGTTTTTTTTTCGGATTTTTCCGGATTTTTTTTTCCGGATTTTTTTTCCGGATTTTTTTTCAGGATTTTTCCGGATTTTTTTTTCCGGATTTTTTTTTCCGAATTTTTCCAGATTTTTTTTTTCCGGATTTTTTTTCCGGATTTTTTTTCCGGGTTTTTTTTTCGGATTTTTCCGGATTTTTTTTTCCGGATTTTTTTTCCGTTTTTTTTTTTCCGGATTTTTTTTTCCGTTTTTTTTTTCCGGATTTTTTTTCCGGACTTTACTGGATTTTTTTTTCCGGATTTTTTTTCCGGATTTTTTTTTACGGATTTTTGCGTATTTTTTTTACGGATTTTTTTTCTGGATTGATTTTTCCGGATTTTTTTTCCGGATATTTTTTTACGGATTTTTCCGGGTTTTTTTTTCCGGTTTTTTTTTTTACGGATTTTTCCGGATTTTATTTCCGATTTTTTTTTCCGGATTTTTTTTTTACGGATTTTTCCGGATTTTTTTTTTCGAATTTTTCCGGATTTTTTTTTCCAGATTTTTTTTTCCGAATTTTTCCGGATTTTCTTTTCCGGATTTTTTTTCCGGATTTTTTTTCCGGGTTTTTTTTTCGGATTTTTCCGGATTTTTTTTCCGGATTTTTCCGGATTTTATTTCGGATTTTTTTTTTCGGATTTTTTTTTTCAGATTTTTCCGGATTTTTTTTCCGGATTTTTTTTCCGGGTTTTTTTTTCGGATTTTTCCGGATTTTTTTTTCCGGATTTTTTTTCCGGATTTTTTTTCAGGATTTTTCCGGATTTTTTTTTTCGGATTTTTTTTTCCGGATTTTTTTTTCCGAATTTTTCCGGATTTTTTTTTTCAGATTTTTCCGGATTTTTTTTCCGGATTTTTTTTCCGGGTTTTTTTTTTTCTGATTTTTCCGGATTTTTTTCCGAATTTTTCTGGATTTTTTTTTCAGATTTTTCCGGATATTTTTTCTGGATTTTTTTTCCGGGTTTTTTTTTCAGATTTTTCCGGATTTTTTTTTCCGGATTTTTTTTCCGTTTTTTTTTTTCCGGATTTTTTTTTCCGTTTTTTTTTTTCCGGATTTTTTTTCCGGACTTTACTGGATTTTTTTTTCCGGATTTTTTTTCCGGATTTTTTTTTACGGATTTTTGCGGATTTTTTTTACGGATTTTTTTTCTGGATTGATTTTTCCGGATTTTTTTTCCGGATATTTTTTTCCGGATTTTTCCGGATTTTATTTCGGATTTTTTTTTTCGGATTTTTTTTTCCGGATTTTTCCGGATTTTTTTTTTCAGATTTTTCCGGATTTTGTTTCCGGATTTTTTTTCCGTGTTTTTTTTTCGGATTTTTCCGGATTTTTTTTTCCGGATTTTTTTTCCGGATTTTTTTTCAGGATTTTTCCGGATTTTTTTTTCCGGATTTTTTTTTCCGAATTTTTCCAGATTTTTTTTTTCCGGATTTTTTTTCCGGGTTTTTTTTCCGGGTTTTTTTTTCGGATTTTTCCGGATTTTTTTTTCCGGATTTTTTTTCCGTTTTTTTTTTTCCGGATTTTTTTTTCCGTTTTTTTTTTCCGGATTTTTTTTCCGGACTTTACTGGATTTTTTTTTCCGGATTTTTTTTCCGGATTTTTTTTTACGGATTTTTGCGTATTTTTTTTACGGATTTTTTTTCTGGATTGATTTTTCCGGATTTTTTTTCCGGATATTTTTTTACGGATTTTTCCGGGTTTTTTTTTCCGGTTTTTTTTTTTACGGATTTTTCCGGATTTTATTTCCGATTTTTTTTTCCGGATTTTTTTTTTACGGATTTTTCCGGATTTTTTTTTTCGAATTTTTCCGGATTTTTTTTTCCAGATTTTTTTTTCCGAATTTTTCCGGATTTTCTTTTCCGGATTTTTTTTCCGGATTTTTTTTCCGGGTTTTTTTTTCGGATTTTTCCGGATTTTTTTTCCGGATTTTTCCGGATTTTATTTCGGATTTTTTTTTCCGGATTTTTTTTTTCCGGATTTTTAAGGATTTTTTTTTTCGAATTTTTCCGGATTTTTTTTTCCGGATTTTTTTTTCCAGATTTTTCCAGATTTTTTTTTCAGATTTTTCCTGATTTTTTTTCCGTATTTTTTTTCAGGATTTTTTTTCCGTATTTTTTTTTCCGTATTTTTTTTCCTTATTTTTTTTTCCGGATTTTTTTTCAGGAATTTTTTTCCGGATTTTTTTTTCCGTATTTTTTTTCCTTATTTTTTTTCCGTATTTTTTTTCAGGATTTTTTGTCCGGATTTTTTTTTCCGGATTTTTTTTCCGGATTTTTTTTTCCGTATTTTTTTTCCGGATTTTTTCTTCCGGATTTTTTCTTCCGGATTTTTTTTCCGGATTTTTTTTCCGGATTTTTTTTTCCGTATTTTTTTTTCCGTATTTTTTTTCCTTATTTTTTTTTCCGGATTTTTTTTCAGGAATTTTTTTCCGGATTTTTTTTCCGGATTTTTTTTTCCGTATTTTTTTTTCCGGATTTTTTTTCCTTATTTTTTTTTCCGGATTTTTTTTCAGGATTTTTCCGGATTTTTTTTTTCGGATTTTTTTTTCCGGATTTTTTTTTCCGAATTTTTCCGGATTTTTTTTTTCAGATTTTTCCGGATTTTTTTTCCGGATTTTTTTTCCGGGTTTTTTTTTTTCTGATTTTTCCGGATTTTTTTCCGAATTTTTCTGGATTTTTTTTTCAGATTTTTCCGGATATTTTTTCTGGATTTTTTTTCCGGGTTTTTTTTTCAGATTTTTCCGGATTTTTTTTTCCGGATTTTTTTTCCGTTTTTTTTTTTCCGGATTTTTTTTTCCGTTTTTTTTTTTCCGGATTTTTTTTCCGGACTTTACTGGATTTTTTTTTCCGGATTTTTTTTCCGGATTTTTTTTTACGGATTTTTGCGGATTTTTTTTACGGATTTTTTTTCTGGATTGATTTTTCCGGATTTTTTTTCCGGATATTTTTTTCCGGATTTTTCCGGATTTTATTTCGGATTTTTTTTTTCGGATTTTTTTTTCCGGATTTTTCCGGATTTTTTTTTTCAGATTTTTCCGGATTTTGTTTCCGGATTTTTTTTCCGTGTTTTTTTTTCGGATTTTTCCGGATTTTTTTTTCCGGATTTTTTTTCCGGATTTTTTTTCAGGATTTTTCCGGATTTTTTTTTCCGGATTTTTTTTTCCGAATTTTTCCAGATTTTTTTTTTCCGGATTTTTTTTCCGGATTTTTTTTCCGGGTTTTTTTTTCGGATTTTTCCGGATTTTTTTTTCCGGATTTTTTTTCCGTTTTTTTTTTTCCGGATTTTTTTTTCCGTTTTTTTTTTCCGGATTTTTTTTCCGGACTTTACTGGATTTTTTTTTCCGGATTTTTTTTCCGGATTTTTTTTTACGGATTTTTGCGTATTTTTTTTACGGATTTTTTTTCTGGATTGATTTTTCCGGATTTTTTTTCCGGATATTTTTTTACGGATTTTTCCGGGTTTTTTTTTCCGGTTTTTTTTTTACGGATTTTTCCGGATTTTATTTCCGATTTTTTTTTCCGGATTTTTTTTTTCCGGATTTTTCCGGATTTTTTTTTTCGAATTTTTCCGGATTTTTTTTTCCAGATTTTTTTTTCCGAATTTTTCCGGATTTTCTTTTCCGGATTTTTTTTCCGGATTTTTTTTCCGGGTTTTTTTTTCGGATTTTTCCGGATTTTTTTTCCGGATTTTTCCGGATTTTATTTCGGATTTTTTTTTCCGGATTTTTTTTTTCCGGATTTTTAAGGATTTTTTTTTTCGAATTTTTCCGGATTTTTTTTTCCGGATTTTTTTTTCCAGATTTTTCCAGATTTTTTTTTCAGATTTTTCCTGATTTTTTTTCCGTATTTTTTTTCAGGATTTTTTTTCCGTATTTTTTTTTCCGTATTTTTTTTCCCTATTTTTTTTTCCGGATTTTTTTTCAGGAATTTTTTTCCGGATTTTTTTTTCCGTATTTTTTTTCCTTATTTTTTTTCCGTATTTTTTTTCAGGATTTTTTGTCCGGATTTTTTTTTCCGGATTTTTTTTCCGGATTTTTTTTTCCGTATTTTTTTTCCGGATTTTTTCTTCCGGATTTTTTCTTCCGGATTTTTTTTCCGGATTTTTTTTCCGGATTTTTTTTTCCGTATTTTTTTTTCCGTATTTTTTTTCCTTATTTTTTTTTCCGGATTTTTTTTCAGGAATTTTTTTCCGGATTTTTTTTCCGGATTTTTTTTTCCGTATTTTTTTTTCCGGATTTTTTTTCCTTATTTTTTTTCCGGATTTTTTTTCAGGAATTTTTTTCCGGATTTTTTTTTCCGTATTTTTTTTCCTTATTTTTTTTTCTGTATTTTTTTTCAGGATTTTTTTTCCGGATTTTTTTTTCCGTATTTTTTTCCGGATTTTTCCGGATTTTTTTTCCGGATTTTTTTTTCCGTATTTTTTTTCCGGATTTTTTTCCCGGATTTTTTTTTCCGGATTTTTTTTTCCGGATTTTTTTCCCGGATTTTTTTTTCCAGATTTTTTTTTCCGGATTTTTCCGGATTTTTTTTTCTGGATTTTTTTTTTCTGGATTTTTTTTCCGGATTTTTTTTTCCGGATTTTTTTCCCGGATTTTTTTTTCCGGATTTTTTTTTCCGGATTTTTCCGGATTTTTTTTCTGGACTTTTTTTCCGGATTTTTCCGGATTTTTTTTTTTCGGATTTTTTTTCCTGATTTTTTTCCGGATTTTTTTTTCCGTATTTTTTTTCCGGATTTTTTCTTCCGGATTTTTTCTTCCGGATTTTTTTTCCGGATTTTTTCTCCGGATTTTTCAGGATTTTTTTTCCGGATTTTTCCGGATTTTTTTTTCCGTATTTTTTTTTCCGGATTTTTTTCCCGGATTTTTTTTTTTACGATTTTTTTTTCCTGACTTTTACGGATTTTTTTTTCGGATTTTTCCGGATTTTTTTTTCCGGATTTTTTTTCCGGATTTTTTTTTCCGTTTTTTTTTTACGGATTTTTCTTTCCGGATTTTACTGGATTTTTTTTTCCGGATTTTTTTTCCCGGATTTTTCCGGATTTTTTTTCCGGATTTTTCCGGATTTTATTTCGGATTTTTTTTTCCGGATTTTTTTTTCCGGATTTTTCCGGATTTTTTTTTTCGAATTCTTCCGGATTTTTTTTCCGGATTTTTTTTCCGGATTTTTCCGGGTTTTTTTTCTGAATTTTTTTTTCGGATTTTTTCTCCGGATTTTTCCGGATTTTTTTCCTGGATTTTTCCGGATTTTTTTTCCGGATTTTTTTTTCCGGATTTTTCAGGATTTTTTTTCCGGATTTTTCCGGATTTTTTTTTCCGAATTTTTTTTTTTACGATTTTTTTTTCCTGACTTTTCCGGATTTTTTTTCCGGATTTTTTTTCCGGATTTTTTTTTTCGGATTTTTTCAGATTTTTTTTTCCGGATTTTTTTTCCGGATTTTTTTTTCCGCATTTTTTTTTTCCGCATTTTTTTTTCCGCATTTTTTCGGATTTTTTTCCGAATTTTTCCGGATTTTTTTTTTCAGATTTTTCTGGATTTTTTTTCCGGATTTTTTTTCCGGGTTTTTTTTTCCTGATTTTTTTTTCCGGTATTTTTTTTTCCGGATTTTTTTTTCCAGATTTTTTTTCAGGATTTTTTTTCCGGATTTTTTTTCCGGATTTTTCCTGATTTTTTTTTCCAGATTTTTTTTCCGGGTTTTTTTTCAGGATTTTTCCGGATTTTTTTCTGAATTTTTCTGGATTTTTTTTTCAGATTTTTCCGGATATTTTTTCTGGATTTTTTTTCAGGGTTTTTTTTTCGGATTTTTCCGGATTTTTTTTTCCGGATTTTTTTTTCCGGATTTTTCTTTCCGGATTTTACTGGATTTTTTTTTCCGGATTTTTTTTCCCGGATTTTTCCGGATTTTTTTTCCGGATTTTTTGGATTTTATTTCGGATTTTTTTTTCCGGATTTTTTTTTTCCGGATTTTTCCGGATTTTTTTTTTCGAATTCTTCCGGATTTTTTTTCCGGATTTTTTTTCCGGATTTTTCCGGGTTTTTTTTCTGAATTTTTTTTTCGGATTTTTTCTCCGGATTTTTCCGGATTTTTTTCCTGGATTTTTCCGGATTTTTTTTCCGGATTTTTTTTTCCGGATTTTTCAGGATTTTTTTTCCGGATTTTTCCGGATTTTTTTTTCCGAATTTTTTTTTTTACGATTTTTTTTTCCTGACTTTTACGGATTTTTTTTCCGGATTTTTTTTCCGGATTTTTTTTTCCGGATTTTTTCAGATTTTTTTTTCCGGATTTTTTTTCCGGATTTTTTTTTCCGCATTTTTTTTTTCCGCATTTTTTTTTCCGCATTTTTTCGGATTTTTTTCCGAATTTTTCCGGATTTTTTTTTTCAGATTTTTCTGGATTTTTTTTCCGGATTTTTTTTCCGGGTTTTTTTTTCCTGATTTTTTTTTCCGGTATTTTTTTTTCCGGATTTTTTTTTCCAGATTTTTTTTCAGGATTTTTTTTCCGGATTTTTTTTCCGGATTTTTCCTGATTTTTTTTCCAGATTTTTTTTCCGGGTTTTTTTTCAGGATTTTTCCGGATTTTTTTCTGAATTTTTCTGGATTTTTTTTTCAGATTTTTCCGGATATTTTTTCCGGATTTTTTTTCAGGGTTTTTTTTTCGGATTTTTCCGGATTTTTTTTTCCGGATTTTTTTTTCCGGATTTTTCTTTCCGGATTTTACTGGATTTTTTTTTCCGGATTTTTTTTCCCGGATTTTTCCGGATTTTTTTTCCGGATTTTTTGGATTTTATTTCGGATTTTTTTTTCCGGATTTTTTTTTTCCGGATTTTTCCGGATTTTTTTTTTCGAATTCTTCCGGATTTTTTTTCCGGATTTTTTTTCCGGATTTTTCCGGGTTTTTTTTCTGAATTTTTTTTTCGGATTTTTTCTCCGGATTTTTCCGGATTTTTTTCCTGGATTTTTCCGGATTTTTTTTCCGGATTTTTTTTTCCGGATTTTTCAGGATTTTTTTTCCGGATTTTTCCGGATTTTTTTTTCCGAATTTTTTTTTTTACGATTTTTTTTTCCTGACTTTTACGGATTTTTTTTCCGGATTTTTTTTCCGGATTTTTTTTTCCGGATTTTTTCAGATTTTTTTTTCCGGATTTTTTTTCCGGATTTTTTTTTCCGCATTTTTTTTTCCGCATTTTTTTTTCCGCATTTTTTCGGATTTTTTTCCGAATTTTTCCGGATTTTTTTTTTCAGATTTTTCTGGATTTTTTTTCCGGATTTTTTTTCCGGGTTTTTTTTTCCTGATTTTTTTTTCCGGTATTTTTTTTTCCGGATTTTTTTTTCCAGATTTTTTTTCAGGATTTTTTTTCCGGATTTTTTTTCCGGATTTTTCCTGATTTTTTTTTCCAGATTTTTTTTCCGGGTTTTTTTTCCGGATTTTTACGGATTTTTTTCTGAATTTTTCTGGATTTTTTTTTCAGATTTTTCCGGATATTTTTTCCGGATTTTTTTTCAGGGTTTTTTTTTCCGGATTTTTTTTTCCGGATTTTTTTTCCGGATTTTTTTTTCCGTTTTTTTTTTTCCGGATTTTTCTTTCCGGATTTTACTGGATTTTTTTTTCCGGATTTTTTTTCCCGGATTTTTCCGGATTTTTTTTCCGGATTTTTCCGGATTTTATTTCGGATTTTTTTTTCCGGATTTTTTTTTTCCGGATTTTTCCGGATTTTTTTTTTCGAATTCTTCCGGATTTTTTTTCCAGATTTTTTTTTCCGAATTTTTCCGGATTTTTTTTTTCAGATTTTTCCAGATTTTTTTTCCAGATTTTTTTTCAGGATTTTTTTTCCGGATTTTTTTTTCCGGATTTTTCCGGATTTTTTTTCCGGATTTTTCCGGATTTTTTTTTCCGGATTTTTTTTCCAGATTTTTTTTTCCAGATTTTTTTTCCAGATTTTTTTTCGCGGATTTCTCCGGATTTTTTTTCCGGATTTTTTTTTCCGGATTTTTTTTCCGGATTTTTTTCCGAATTTTTCCGGATTTTTTTTCCGGATTTTTTTTCCGGATTTTTTATCCGGGTTTTTTTTTCGGATTTTTCCGGATTTTTTTTACCTGATATTTTTTCCGGTATTTTTTTTTCCGGATTTTTTTTTCCAGATTTTTTTTCCGGATTTTTTTCCCAGATTTTTCCGCATTTTTTTTCCGGATTTTTTTTCCAGATGTTTTTTCCGGATTTTTTTTTCCGGATTTTTCCGCATTTTTTTCCGGATTTTTCCGGATTTTTTTCCGGATTTTTCCGGATTTTTTTTTCCGGATTTTTTTTCCGGATTTTTTTTTCCGTTTTTTTTTTCAGATTTTTTTTTCCGGATTTTACTGGATTTTTTTTTCCGGATTTTTTTTTCCGGATTTTTACGGATTTTTTTACGGATTTTTTTTCCGGATTTTTTTTCCGGATATTTTTTTACGGATATTTTCGGGGGTTTTTTTTCCGGATTTTTTTTATGGATTTTTTTTCCCAGATTTTTCGGATTTTTTTTCGGATTTTTTTTTTCGGATTTTTTTTTTCAGATTTTTCCGGATTTTTTTTCCGGATTTTTTTTCCGGGTTTTTTTTTCGGATTTTTCCGGATTTTTTTTTCCGGATTTTTTTTCCGGATTTTTTTTCAGGATTTTTCCGGATTTTTTTTTTCGGATTTTTTTTTCCGAATTTTTTTTTCCGAATTTTTCCGGATTTTTTTTTTCAGATTTTTCCGGATTTTTTTTCCGGATTTTTTTTCCGGGTTTTTTTTTTTCGGATTTTTCCAGATTTTTTTTTCCGGATTTTTTTCCGGATTTTTTTTCAGGATTTTTCCGGATTTTTTTCCGAATTTTTCCGGATTTTTTTTTCAGATTTTTCCGGATATTTTTTCTGGATTTTTTTTCCGGGTTTTTTTTTCGGATTTTTCCGGATTTTTTTTTCCGGATTTTTTTTCCGTTTTTTTTTTTTCCGGATTTTTTTTTCCGTTTTTTTTTTTCCGGATTTTTTTTCCGGACTTTACTGGATTTTTTTTTCCGGATTTTTTTTCCGGATTTTTTTTTACGGATTTTTGCGGATTTTTTTTACGGATATTTTTTCCGGATTTTTTTTCAGGGTTTTTTTTTCGGATTTTTCCGGATTTTTTTTTCCGGATTTTTTTTTCCGGATTTTTCTTTCCGGATTTTACTGGATTTTTTTTTCCGGATTTTTTTTCCCGGATTTTTCCGGATTTTTTTTCCGGATTTTTTTTTCCGCATTTTTTTTTCCGCATTTTTTCGGATTTTTTTCCGAATTTTTCCGGATTTTTTTTTTCAGATTTTTCTGGATTTTTTTTCCGGATTTTTTTTCCGGGTTTTTTTTTCCTGATTTTTTTTCCGGTATTTTTTTTTCCGGATTTTTTTTTCCAGATTTTTTTTCAGGATTTTTTTTCCGGATTTTTTTTCCGGATTTTTCCTGATTTTTTTTTCCAGATTTTTTTTCCGGGTTTTTTTTCAGGATTTTTCCGGATTTTTTTCTGAATTTTTCTGGATTTTTTTTTCAGATTTTTCCGGATATTTTTTCCGGATTTTTTTTCAGGGTTTTTTTTTCGGATTTTTCCGGATTTTTTTTTCCGGATTTTTTTTCCCGGATTTTTCTTTCCGGATTTTAATGGATTTTTTTTTCCGGATTTTTTTTCCCGGATTTTTCCGGATTTTTTTTCCGGATTTTTTGGATTTTATTTCGGATTTTTTTTTCCGGATTTTTTTTTTCCGGATTTTTCCGGATTTTTTTTTTCGAATTCTTCCGGATTTTTTTTCCGGATTTTTTTTCCGGGTTTTTTTTCTGAATTTTTTTTTCGGATTTTTTCTCCGGATTTTTCCGGATTTTTTTCCTGGATTTTTCCGGATTTTTTTTCCGGATTTTTTTTTCCGGATTTTTCAGGATTTTTTTTCCGGATTTTTCCGGATTTTTTTTTCCGAATTTTTTTTTTTACGATTTTTTTTTCCTGACTTTTACGGATTTTTTTTCCGGATTTTTTTTCCGGATTTTTTTTTCCGGATTTTTTCAGATTTTTTTTTCCGGATTTTTTTTCCGCATTTTTTTTTCCGCATTTTTTTTTCCGCATTTTTTTTTCCGCATTTTTTCGGATTTTTTTCCGAATTTTTCCGGATTTTTTCTTTCAGATTTTTCTGGATTTTTTTTCCGGATTTTTTTTCCGGGTTTTTTTTTCCGTTTTTTTTTTTCCAGATTTTTCTTTCCGGATTTTACTGGATTTTTTTTTCCGGATTTTTTTTCCCGGATTTTTCCGGATTTTTTTTCCGGATTTTTCCGGATTTTTTTTTTCGAATTCTTCCGGATTTTTTTTCCAGATTTTTTTTTCCGAATTTTTCCGGATTTTTTTTTTCAGATTTTTCCAGATTTTTTTTCCAGATTTTTTTTCAGGATTTTTCCGGATTTTTTTTTCCGGATTTTTCCGGATTTTTTTTCCGGATTTTTCCGGATTTTTTTTTCCGGATTTTTTTTCCAGATTTTTTTTTCCAGATTTTTTTTCCAGATTTTTTTTCGCGGATTTCTCCGGATTTTTTTTCCGGATTTTTTTTTCCGGATTTTTTTTCCGGATTTTTTTCCGAATTTTTCCGGATTTTTTTTCCGGATTTTTTTTCCGGGTTTTTTTTTCGGATTTTTCCGGATTTTTTTTACCTGATATTTTTTCCGGTATTTTTTTTTCCGGATTTTTTTTTCCAGATTTTTTTTCCGGATTTTTTTCCCAGATTTTTCCGCATTTTTTTTCCGGATTTTTTTTCCAGATGTTTTTTCCGGATTTTTTTTCCGGATTTTTCCGCATTTTTTTCCGGATTTTTCCGGATTTTTTTCCGGATTTTTCCGGATTTTTTTTTCCGGATTTTTTTTCCGGATTTTTTTTTCCGTTTTTTTTTTCAGATTTTTTTTTCCGGATTTTACTGGATTTTTTTTTCCGGATTTTTTTTTCCGGATTTTTCCGGATTTTTTTACGGATTTTTTTTCCGGATTTTTTTTCCGGATATTTTTTTACGGATATTTTCGGGGTTTTTTTTTCCGGATTTTTTTTATGGATTTTTTTTCCCAGATTTTTCGGATTTTTTTTCGGATTTTTTTTTTCGGATTTTTTTTTTCAGATTTTTCCGGATTTTTTTTCCGGATTTTTTTTCCGGGTTTTTTTTTCGGATTTTTCCGGATTTTTTTTTCCGGATTTTTTTTCCGGATTTTTTTTCAGGATTTTTCCGGATTTTTTTTTTCGGATTTTTTTTTCCGAATTTTTTTTTCCGAATTTTTCCGGATTTTTTTTTTCAGATTTTTCCGGATTTTTTTTCCGGATTTTTTTTCCGGGTTTTTTTTTTTCGGATTTTTCCGGATTTTTTTTTCCGGATTTTTTTCCGGATTTTTTTTCAGGATTTTTCCGGATTTTTTTCCGAATTTTTCCGGATTTTTTTTTCAGATTTTTCCGGATATTTTTTCTGGATTTTTTTTCCGGGTTTTTTTTTCGGATTTTTCCGGATTTTTTTTTCCGGATTTTTTTTCCGTTTTTTTTTTTTCCGGATTTTTTTTTCCGTTTTTTTTTTTCCGGATTTTTTTTCCGGACTTTACTGGATTTTTTTTTCCGGATTTTTTTTCCGGATTTTTTTTTACGGATTTTTGCGGATTTTTTTTACGGATATTTTTTCCGGATTTTTTTTCAGGGTTTTTTTTTCGGATTTTTCCGGATTTTTTTTTCCGGATTTTTTTTTCCGGATTTTTCTTTCCGGATTTTACTGGATTTTTTTTTCCGGATTTTTTTTCCCGGATTTTTCCGGATTTTTTTTCCGGATTTTTTTTTCCGCATTTTTTTTTTCCGCATTTTTTTTTCCGCATTTTTTCGGATTTTTTTCCGAATTTTTCCGGATTTTTTTTTTCAGATTTTTCCGGATTTTTTTTCCGGGTTTTTTTTTCCTGATTTTTTTTCCGGTATTTTTTTTTCCGGATTTTTTTTTCCAGATTTTTTTTCAGGATTTTTTTTCCGGATTTTTTTTCCGGATTTTTCCTGATTTTTTTTTCCAGATTTTTTTTCCGGGTTTTTTTTCAGGATTTTTCCGGATTTTTTTCTGAATTTTTCTGGATTTTTTTTTCAGATTTTTCCGGATATTTTTTCCGGATTTTTTTTCAGGGTTTTTTTTTCGGATTTTTCCGGATTTTTTTTTCCGGATTTTTTTTTCCGGATTTTTCTTTCCGGATTTTAATGGATTTTTTTTTCCGGATTTTTTTTCCCGGATTTTTCCGGATTTTTTTTCCGGATTTTTTGGATTTTATTTCGGATTTTTTTTTCCGGATTTTTTTTTTCCGGATTTTTCCGGATTTTTTTTTTCGAATTCTTCCGGATTTTTTTTCCGGATTTTTTTTCCGGATTTTTCCGGGTTTTTTTTCTGAATTTTTTTTTCGGATTTTTTCTCCGGATTTTTCCGGATTTTTTTCCTGGATTTTTCCGGATTTTTTTTCCGGATTTTTTTTTCCGGATTTTTCAGGATTTTTTTTCCGGATTTTTCCGGATTTTTTTTTCCGAATTTTTTTTTTTACGATTTTTTTTTCCTGACTTTTACGGATTTTTTTTCCGGATTTTTTTTCCGGATTTTTTTTTCCGGATTTTTTCAGATTTTTTTTTCCGGATTTTTTTTCCGGATTTTTTTTTCCGCATTTTTTTTTCCGCATTTTTTTTTCCGCATTTTTTCGGATTTTTTTCCGAATTTTTCCGGATTTTTTTTTTCAGATTTTTCTGGATTTTTTTTCCGGATTTTTTTTCCGGGTTTTTTTTTCCTGATTTTTTTTTCCGGTATTTTTTTTTCCGGATTTTTTTTTCCAGATTTTTTTTCAGGATTTTTTTTCCGGATTTTTTTTCCGGATTTTTCCTGATTTTTTTTTCCAGATTTTTTTTCCGGGTTTTTTTTCCGGATTTTTACGGATTTTTTTCTGAATTTTTCTGGATTTTTTTTTCAGATTTTTCCGGATATTTTTTCCGGATTTTTTTTCAGGGTTTTTTTTTCCGGATTTTTTTTTCCGGATTTTTTTTCCGGATTTTTTTTTCCGTTTTTTTTTTTCCGGATTTTTCTTTCCGGATTTTACTGGATTTTTTTTTCCGGATTTTTTTTCCCGGATTTTTCCGGATTTTTTTTCCGGATTTTTCCGGATTTTATTTCGGATTTTTTTTTCCGGATTTTTTTTTTCCGGATTTTTCCGGATTTTTTTTTTCGAATTCTTCCGGATTTTTTTTCCAGATTTTTTTTTCCGAATTTTTCCGGATTTTTTTTTTCAGATTTTTCCAGATTTTTTTTCCAGATTTTTTTTCAGGATTTTTTTTCCGGATTTTTTTTTCCGGATTTTTCCGGATTTTTTTTCCGGATTTTTCCGGATTTTTTTTTCCGGATTTTTTTTCCAGATTTTTTTTTCCAGATTTTTTTTCCAGATTTTTTTTCGCGGATTTCTCCGGATTTTTTTTCCGGATTTTTTTTTTCCGGATTTTTTTTCCGGATTTTTTTCCGAATTTTTCCGGATTTTTTTTCCGGATTTTTTTTCCGGGTTTTTTTTTCGGATTTTTCCGGATTTTTTTTACCTGATATTTTTTCCGGTATTTTTTTTTCCGGATTTTTTTTTCCAGATTTTTTTTCCGGATTTTTTTCCCAGATTTTTCCGCATTTTTTTTCCGGATTTTTTTTCCAGATTTTTTTTCCGGATTTTTTTTTCCGGATTTTTCCGCATTTTTTTCCGGATTTTTCCGGATTTTTTTTTCCGGATTTTTACGGATTTTTTTACGGATTTTTTTTCCGGATTTTTTTTCCGGATATTTTTTTACGGATATTTTCGGGGTTTTTTTTTCCGGATTTTTTTTATGGATTTTTTTTCCCAGATTTTTCGGATTTTTTTTCCGGATTTTTCCGGATTTTATTTCGGATTTTTTTTTTCGGATTTTTTTTTTCAGATTTTTCCGGATTTTTTTTCCGGATTTTTTTTCCGGGTTTTTTTTTCGGATTTTTCCGGATTTTTTTTTCCGGATTTTTTTTCCGGATTTTTTTTCAGGATTTTTCCGGATTTTTTTTTTCGGATTTTTTTTTCCGAATTTTATTTTCCGAATTTTTCCGGATTTTTTTTTTCAGATTTTTCCGGATTTTTTTTCCGGATTTTTTTTCCGGGTTTTTTTTTTTCGGATTTTTCCGGATTTTTTTTTCCGGATTTTTTTCCGGATTTTTTTTCAGGATTTTTCCGGATTTTTTTCCGAATTTTTCCGGATTTTTTTTTTCAGATTTTTCCGGATATTTTTTCTGGATTTTTTTTCCGGGTTTTTTTTTCGGATTTTTCCGGATTTTTTTTTCCGGATTTTTTTTCCGTTTTTTTTTTTTCCGGATTTTTTTTTCCGTTTTTTTTTTTCCGGATTTTTTTTCCGGACTTTACTGGATTTTTTTTTCCGGATTTTTTTTCCGGATTTTTTTTTACGGATTTTTGCGGATTTTTTTTACGGATTTTTTTTCTGGATTGATTTTTCCGGATTTTTTTTCCGGATATTTTTTTCCGGATTTTTCCGGATTTTATTTCGGATTTTTTTTTTCGGATTTTTTTTTCCGGATTTTTCCGGATTTTTTTTTTCAGATTTTTCCGGATTTTTTTTCCGGATTTTTTTTCCGGGTTTTTTTTTCGGATTTTTCCGGATTTTTTTTTCCGGATTTTTTTTCCGGATTTTTTTTCAGGATTTTTCCGGATTTTTTTTTCCGGATTTTTTTTTCCGAATTTTTCCAGATTTTTTTTTTCCAGATTTTTTTTCCGGATTTTTTTTCCGGGTTTTTTTTTCGGATTTTTCCGGATTTTTTTTCCGGATTTTTTTTCAGGATTTTTTTTCAGGATTTTTCCGGATTTTTTTCCGAATTTTTCCGGATTTTTTTTTCAGATTTTTCCGGATATTTTTTCTGGATTTTTTTTCCGGGTTTTTTTTCGGATTTTTCCGGATTTTCTTTTCCGGATTTTTTTTCCGTTTTTTTTTTTCCGGATTTTTTTTCCGTTTTTTTTTTCCGGATTTTTTTTCCGGACTTTACTGGATTTTTTTTCCGGATTTTTTTTCCGGATTTTTTTTTACGGATTTTTGCGTATTTTTTTTACGGATTTTTTTTCTGGATTGATTTTTCCGGATTCTTTTTCCGGATTTTTTTTCCAGATTTTTTTTTCCAGATTTTTTTTCCAGATTTTTTTTCGCGGATTTCTCCGGATTTTTTTTCCGGATTTTTTTTTCCAGATTTTTTTTCCGGATTTTTTTCCGAATTTTTCCGGATTTTTTTTCCGGATTTTTTTTCCGGGTTTTTTTTTCGGATTTTTCCGGATTTTTTTTACCTGATATTTTTTCCGGTATTTTTTTTTCCGGATTTTTTTTTCCAGATTTTTTTTCCAGATTTTTTTCCCAGATTTTTCCGCATTTTTTTTCCGGATTTTTTTTCCAGATTTTTTTTCCGGATTTTTTTTTCCGGATTTTTCCGCATTTTTTTCCGGATTTTTCCGGATTTTTTTCCGGATTTTTCCGGATTTTTTTTTCCGGATTTTTTTTCCGGATTTTTTTTTCCGTTTTTTTTTTCCGGATTTTACTGGATTTTTTTTTCCGGATTTTTTTTTCCGGATTTTTACGGATTTTTTTCCGGATTTTTTTTCCGGATTTTTTTTCCGGATATTTTTTTACGGATATTTTCGGGGTTTTTTTTTCCGGATTTTTTTTTATGGATTTTTTTTCCCAGATTTTTCGGATTTTTTTTCCGGATTTTTCCGGATTTTATTTCGGATTTTTTTTTTCGGATTTTTTTTTTCAGATTTTTCCGGATTTTTTTTCCGGATTTTTTTTCCGGGTTTTTTTTTCGGATTTTTCCGGATTTTTTTTTCCGGATTTTTTTTCCGGATTTTTTTTCCGGATTTTTTTTTCCGTTTTTTTTTTCAGATTTTTTTTTCCGGATTTTACTGGATTTTTTTTTCCGGATTTTTTTTTCCGGATTTTTACGGATTTTTTTCCGGATTTTTTTTACGGATTTTTTTTCCGGATATTTTTTTACGGATATTTTCGGGGTTTTTTTTTCCGGATTTTTTTTTATGGATTTTTTTCCCCAGATTTTTCGGATTTTTTTTCCGGATTTTTCCGGATTTTATTTCGGATTTTTTTTTTCGGATTTTTTTTTTCAGATTTTTCCGGATTTTTTTTCCGGATTTTTTTTCCGGGTTTTTTTTTCGGATTTTTCCGGATTTTTTTTTCCGGATTTTTTTTCAGGATTTTTTTTCAGGATTTTTCCGGATTTTTTTTTTCGGATTTTTTTTTCCGGATTTTTTTTTCCGAATTTTTCCGGATTTTTTTTTTCAGATTTTTCCGGATTTTTTTTCCGGATTTTTTTTCCGGGTTTTTTTTTTTCTGATTTTTCCGGATTTTTTTCCGAATTTTTCTGGATTTTTTTTTCAGATTTTTCCGGATATTTTTTCTGGATTTTTTTTCCGGGTTTTTTTTTCAGATTTTTCCGGATTTTTTTTTCCGGATTTTTTTTCCGTTTTTTTTTTTCCGGATTTTTTTTTCCGTTTTTTTTTTTCCGGATTTTTTTTCCGGACTTTACTGGATTTTTTTTTCCGGATTTTTTTTCCGGATTTTTTTTTACGGATTTTTGCGGATTTTTTTTACGGATTTTTTTTCTGGATTGATTTTTCCGGATTTTTTTTCCGGATATTTTTTTCCGGATTTTTCCGGATTTTATTTCGGATTTTTTTTTTCGGATTTTTTTTTCCGGATTTTTCCGGATTTTTTTTTTCAGATTTTTCCGGATTTTGTTTCCGGATTTTTTTTCCGTGTTTTTTTTTCGGATTTTTCCGGATTTTTTTTTCCGGATTTTTTTTCCGGATTTTTTTTCAGGATTTTTCCGGATTTTTTTTTCCGGATTTTTTTTTCCGAATTTTTCCAGATTTTTTTTTTCCGGATTTTTTTTCCGGATTTTTTTTCCGGGTTTTTTTTTCGGATTTTTCCGGATTTTTTTTTCCGGATTTTTTTTCCGTTTTTTTTTTTCCGGATTTTTTTTTCCGTTTTTTTTTTCCGGATTTTTTTTCCGGACTTTACTGGATTTTTTTTTCCGGATTTTTTTTCCGGATTTTTTTTTACGGATTTTTGCGTATTTTTTTTACGGATTTTTTTTCTGGATTGATTTTTCCGGATTTTTTTTCCGGATATTTTTTTACGGATTTTTCCGGGTTTTTTTTTCCGGTTTTTTTTTTACGGATTTTTCCGGATTTTATTTCCGATTTTTTTTTCCGGATTTTTTTTTTACGGATTTTTCCGGATTTTTTTTTTCGAATTTTTCCGGATTTTTTTTTCCAGATTTTTTTTTCCGAATTTTTCCGGATTTTCTTTTCCGGATTTTTTTTCCGGATTTTTTTTCCGGGTTTTTTTTTCGGATTTTTCCGGATTTTTTTTCCGGATTTTTCCGGATTTTATTTCGGATTTTTTTTTCCGGATTTTTTTTTTCCGGATTTTTAAGGATTTTTTTTTTCGAATTTTTCCGGATTTTTTTTTCCGGATTTTTTTTTCCAGATTTTTCCAGATTTTTTTTTCAGATTTTTCCTGATTTTTTTTCCGTATTTTTTTTCAGGATTTTTTTTCCGTATTTTTTTTTCCGTATTTTTTTTCCTTATTTTTTTTTCCGGATTTTTTTTCAGGAATTTTTTTCCGGATTTTTTTTTCCGTATTTTTTTTCCTTATTTTTTTTCCGTATTTTTTTTCAGGATTTTTTGTCCGGATTTTTTTTTCCGGATTTTTTTTCCGGATTTTTTTTTCCGTATTTTTTTTCCGTATTTTTTCTTCCGGATTTTTTCTTCCGGATTTTTTTTCCGGATTTTTTTTCCGGATTTTTTTTTCCGTATTTTTTTTTCCGTATTTTTTTTCCTTATTTTTTTTTCCGGATTTTTTTTCAGGAATTTTTTTCCGGATTTTTTTTCCGGATTTTTTTTTCCGTATTTTTTTTTCCGGATTTTTTTTCCTTATTTTTTTTTCCGGATTTTTTTTCAGGATTTTTCCGGATTTTTTTTTTCGGATTTTTTTTTCCGGATTTTTTTTTCCGAATTTTTCCGGATTTTTTTTTTCAGATTTTTCCGGATTTTTTTTCCGGATTTTTTTTCCGGGTTTTTTTTTTTCTGATTTTTCCGGATTTTTTTCCGAATTTTTCTGGATTTTTTTTTCAGATTTTTCCGGATATTTTTTGTGGATTTTTTTTCCGGGTTTTTTTTTCAGATTTTTCCGGATTTTTTTTTCCGGATTTTTTTTCCGTTTTTTTTTTTCCGGATTTTTTTTTCCGTTTTTTTTTTTCCGGATTTTTTTTCCGGACTTTACTGGATTTTTTTTTCCGGATTTTTTTTCCGGATTTTTTTTTACGGATTTTTGCGGATTTTTTTTACGGATTTTTTTTCTGGATTGATTTTTCCGGATTTTTTTTCCGGATATTTTTTTCCGGATTTTTCCGGATTTTATTTCGGATTTTTTTTTTCGGATTTTTTTTTCCGGATTTTTCCGGATTTTTTTTTTCAGATTTTTCCGGATTTTGTTTCCGGATTTTTTTTCCGTGTTTTTTTTTCGGATTTTTCCGGATTTTTTTTTCCGGATTTTTTTTCCGGATTTTTTTTCAGGATTTTTCAGGATTTTTTTTTCCGGATTTTTTTTTCCGAATTTTTCCAGATTTTTTTTTTCCGGATTTTTTTTCCGGATTTTTTTTCCGGGTTTTTTTTTCGGATTTTTCCGGATTTTTTTTTCCGGATTTTTTTTCCGTTTTTTTTTTTCCGGATTTTTTTTTCCGTTTTTTTTTTCCGGATTTTTTTTCCGGACTTTACTGGATTTTTTTTTCCGGATTTTTTTTCCGGATTTTTTTTTACGGATTTTTGCGTATTTTTTTTACGGATTTTTTTTCTGGATTGATTTTTCCGGATTTTTTTTCCGGATATTTTTTTACGGATTTTTCCGGGTTTTTTTTTCCGGTTTTTTTTTTACGGATTTTTCCGGATTTTATTTCCGATTTTTTTTTCCGGATTTTTTTTTTCCGGATTTTTCCGGATTTTTTTTTTCGAATTTTTCCGGATTTTTTTTTCCAGATTTTTTTTTCCGAATTTTTCCGGATTTTCTTTTCCGGATTTTTTTTCCGGATTTTTTTTCCGGGTTTTTTTTTCGGATTTTTCCGGATTTTTTTTCCGGATTTTTCCGGATTTTATTTCGGATTTTTTTTTCCGGATTTTTTTTTTCCGGATTTTTAAGGATTTTTTTTTTCGAATTTTTCCGGATTTTTTTTTCCGGATTTTTTTTTCCAGATTTTTCCAGATTTTTTTTTCAGATTTTTCCTGATTTTTTTTCCGTATTTTTTTTCAGGATTTTTTTTCCGTATTTTTTTTTCCGTATTTTTTTTCCTTATTTTTTTTTCCGGATTTTTTTTCAGAAATTTTTTTCCGGATTTTTTTTTCCGTATTTTTTTTCCTTATTTTTTTTCCGTATTTTTTTTCAGGATTTTTTGTCCGGATTTTTTTTTCCGGATTTTTTTTCCGGATTTTTTTTTCCGTATTTTTTTTCCGGATTTTTTCTTCCGGATTTTTTCTTCCGGATTTTTTTTCCGGATTTTTTTTCCGGATTTTTTTTTCCGTATTTTTTTTTCCGTATTTTTTTTCCTTATTTTTTTTTCCGGATTTTTTTTCAGGAATTTTTTTCCGGATTTTTTTTCCGGATTTTTTTTTCCGTATTTTTTTTTCCGGATTTTTTTTCCTTATTTTTTTTTCCGGATTTTTTTTCAGGAATTTTTTTCCGGATTTTTTTTTCCGTATTTTTTTTCCTTATTTTTTTTTCTGTATTTTTTTTCAGGATTTTTTTTCCGGATTTTTTTTTCCGTATTTTTTTTCCGGATTTTTCCGGATTTTTTTTCCGGATTTTTTTTTCCGTATTTTTTTTTCCGGATTTTTTTCCCGGATTTTTTTTTCCGGATTTTTTTTTCCGGATTTTTTTCCCGGATTTTTTTTTCCAGATTTTTTTTTCCGGATTTTTCCGGATTTTTTTTTTCTGGATTTTTTTTTTCTGGATTTTTTTTCCGGATTTTTTTTTCCGGATTTTTTTCCCGGATTTTTTTTTCCGGATTTTTTTTTCCGGATTTTTCCGGATTTTTTTTCTGGACTTTTTTTCCGGATTTTTCCGGATTTTTTTTTTTCGGATTTTTTTTCCTGATTTTTTTCCGGATTTTTTTTTCCGTATTTTTTTTCCGGATTTTTTCTTCCGGATTTTTTCTTCCGGATTTTTTTTCCGGATTTTTTCTCCGGATTTTTCAGGATTTTTTTTCCGGATTTTTCCGGATTTTTTTTTCCGTATTTTTTTTTCCGGATTTTTTTCCCGGATTTTTTTTTACGGATTTTTTTTTTTGGATTTTTCCGGATTATTTTTTCTGGATTTTTTTTTTCCTGATTTTTTTTCCGGATTTTTTTTTCAGGATTTTTTTCCCGGATTTTTTTTTCCGGATTTTTTTTTTCCCGAACTTTTCCGGATTTTTTTTCCGGATTTTACTGATTTTCTGATTTTACTGATTTTACTGATTTACTGATTTTACGGATTTTTTCCGAATTTTTCCGGATTTTTTTTTTAGATTTTTCCGGATTTTTTTTCCGTATTTTTTTTCCGTATTTTTTTTTCCGGATTTTTTTTCCGGATTTTTTTTTCCGTATTTTTTTTCCGGATTTTTCCGGATTTTTTTTCCGGATTTTTTTTTCCGTATTTTTTTTTCCGGATTTTTTTCCCGGATTTTTTTTTCCGGATTTTTTTTTCCGGATTTTTTTCCCGGATTTTTTTTTCCAGATTTTTTTTTCCAGATTTTTCCGGATTTTTTTTTCTGGATTTTTTTTTTCTGGATTTTTTTTCCGGATTTTTTTTTCCGGATTTTTTTCCCGGATTTTTTTTTCCGGATTTTTTTTTCCGGATTTTTCCGGATTTTTTTTCTGGACTTTTTTTCCGGATTTTTCCGGATTTTTTTTTTTCGGATTTTTTTTCCTGATTTTTTTCCGGATTTTTTTTCCGGATTTTTTTTTCCGGATTTTTCCGGATTTTTATTTTCCGGATTTTTTTTTCGGATTTTTTTTTCCGGAATTTTCCGGAATTTTTTTCCGGATTTTTTTTTTCGGATTTTTTTTCCGGATTTTTCCGGATTTTTTTTCCGGATTTTTCGAAAAAAAAAATCCGAATTTTTTTTTTGGGATTTTTCCGGATTTATTTTTTCCGGATTTTTCGGATTTTTTTCCGGATTTTTCAAAAAAAAATTTCAGGATTTTTTTTTTCGGGATTTTTCCAAAAAAAATTTTCCGGATTTTTTTTTTCGGGATTTTTCCGGTTTTTTTTTTTCGGGATTTTTCCGGATTTTTTTTTCCGGATTTTTCGGATTTTTTTTCGGGCTTTTTTTTACTGGACTATTTTTCCGGATTTGTTTTTTTCGGATTTTTTTTCCGGATTTTTTTCCGGATTTTTTTTCCGGATTATTTTTCAGTATTTTTCCGGATTTTTTTTACCGGACTTTTTTTCCGGATTTTTCCGGATTTTTTTTCCGGATTTTTCCGGATTTTTTTTTCCGGATTTTTCCGGATTTTTTTTTCCGGATTTTTTTTTCCGGATTTTTCCGGATTTTTATTTTCCGGATTTTTTTGTCGTATTTTTTTTTCCGGATTTTTCCGGATTTTTTTTTCCGGATTTTTTCGGATTTTTTTTTCCGGATTTTTTTTTTCGGATTTTTTTTTTCCGGATTTTTCCGGATTTTTATTTTCCGGATTTTTTCGGATTTTTTTTTCCGGATTTTTTTTTTCTGATTTTTTTTACCGGATTTTTTTTCCGGATTTTTTTTAATGGATTTTTTTTCCTGATTTTTCCGGATTTTTTTTTCCGGATTTTTCCGGATTTTTATTTTCCGGATTTTTTTTCGGATTTTTTTTTCCGGATTTTTATTTCGGATTTTTTTTTCCGGATTTTTCCGGATTTTTCCGGATTTTTTTTTCCGGATTTTTCCGGATTTTTTCGGATTTTTTTTTCCGGATTTTTTCGGATTTTTTTTTTCGGATTTCTCCGGATTTTTTTTCCGGATTATTTTTCAGTATTTTTCCGGATTTTTTTTACCGGACTTTTTTTCCCGATTTTTCCGGATTTTTTTTCCGGATTTTTCCGGATTTTTTTTTCCGGATTTTTCCGGATTTTTTTTTCCGGATTTCTCCGGATTTTTTTTTCCGGATTTTTCCGGATTTTTTTTTCCGGATTTTTTCGGATTTTTTTTTCCGGATTTTTTTTTTCGGATTTTTTTTTTCCGGATTTTTCCGGATTTTTATTTTCCGGATTTTTTTTTCGGATTTTTTTTTCCGGATTTTTCCGGATTTTTTTTTCCGGATTTTTTCGGATTTTTTTTTCCTGATTTTTTTTTTCGGATTTTTTTTACCGGATTTTTTTTCCGGATTTTTTTTAATGGACTTTTTTTCCGGATTTTTCCGGATTTTTTTTTTTCGGATTTTTTTTCCGGATTTTTTTCCGGATTTTTTTTCCGGATTTTTTTTTCCGGATTTTTCCGGATTTTTATTTTCCGGATTTTTTTTTCGGATTTTTTTTTCCGGATTTTTATTTCGGATTTTTTTTTCCGGATTTTTCCGGATTTTTCCGGATTTTTTTTTCCGGATTTTTCCGGATTTTTTCGGATTTTTTTTTCCGGATTTTTTTTCCGGATTATTTTTCAGTATTTTTCCGGATTTTTTTTACCGGACTTTTTTTCCCGATTTTTCCGGATTTTTTTTCCGGATTTTTCCGGATTTTTTTTTCCGGATTTTTCCGGATTTTTTTTTCCGGATTTCTCCGGATTTTTTTTTCCGGATTTTTCCGGATTTTTTTTTCCGGATTTTTTCGGATTTTTTTTTCCGGATTTTTTTTTTCGGATTTTTTTTTTCCGGATTTTTCCGGATTTTTATTTTCCGGATTTTTTTTTCGGATTTTTTTTTCCGGATTTTTCCGGATTTTTTTTCCGGATTTTTTCGGATTTTTTTTTCCTGATTTTTTTTTTCGGATTTTTTTTACCGGATTTTTTTTCCGGATTTTTTTTAATGGACTTTTTTTCCGGATTTTTCCGGATTTTTTTTTTTCGGATTTTTTTTCCTGATTTTTTTCCGGATTTTTTTTCCGGATTTTTTTTTCCGGATTTTTCCGGATTTTTATTTTCCGGATTTTTTTTTCGGATTTTTTTTCCCGGATTTTTATTTCGGATTTTTTTTTCCGGATTTTTCCGGATTTTTCCGGATTTTTTTTTCCGGATTTTTTCGGATTTTTTTTTCCGGATTTTTTTTTCCGGATTTTTTCGGATTTTTTTTTTCGGATTTCTCCGGATTTTTTTTTCGGATTTTTCCGGATTTTTATTTCCGGATTTTTTCAGATTTTTTTTTTTTGGATTTCTCCGGATTTTTTTTTTCTGATTTTTCCGGATTTTTTTTCCGGATTTTTTTTCCAGATTTTTTTTCCGGATTTTTTTTACGGATTTTTCCAGATTTTTTTTACGGATTTTTCCGGATTTTTTTTTCCGGATTTTTACGGATTTTTATTTTCCGGATTTTTTTTCGGATTTTTTTTTTCGGATTTTTCCGGATTTTTTTTTCCGGATTTTTTTTTCCGGATTTTTTCGGATTTTTTTTTCCGGATTTTTTCTTTCGGATTTTTTTTTTCGGATTTTTCCGGATTTTTTTTTTCGGATTTCTCCGGATTTTTTTTTTTCTGATTTTTCCGGATTTTTATTTCCGGATTTTTTCGGATTTTTTTTTTTTGGATTTCTCCGGATTTTTTTTTTCTGATTTTTCCGGATTTTTTTTCCGGATTTTTTTTCCAGATTTTTTTTACGGATTTTTTTTACGGATTATTTTTCAGTATTTTTCCGGATTTTTTTTACTGGACTTTTTTTCCAGATTTTTCCGGATTTTTTTTCCAGATTTTTCCGGATTTTTTTTTCCGGATTTTTTCGGATTTTTTTTTTCGGATTTCTCCGGATTTTTTTTTTTCTGATTTTTCCGGATTTTTTTTCCGGATTTTTTTTCCAGATTTTTTTTCCGGATTTTTTTTACGGATTTTTCCGGATTTTTTTTTCCGGATTTTTTGTTCCGGATTTTTTGTTCCGGATTTTTCCGGATTTTTATTTTCCGGATTTTTTTTCCGGATTTTTCCGGATTTTTTTTTCCCGGATTTTTTTTTCCGGATTTTTCCGGATTTTTTTTTCGGATTTTTTTTCTCCATTAAAAGACTCTGATTTTACGGATTTTTCCGGATTTTTTTTTCTGGATTTTTTCGGATTTTTTTTTCCAGATTTTTTTTTTCGGATTTTTTTTTCCGGATTTTTCCGGATTTTTTTTCCGGATTTTTTTTTTCGGATTTTTTTTCCGGATTTTTCCGGATTTTTTTTCCGGATTTTTTTTCCGTATTTTTTTTCCTTATTTTTTTTTCCGGATTTTTTTTCAGGAATTTTTTTCCGGATTTTTTTTTCCGTATTTTTTTTCCTTATTTTTTTTCCGTATTTTTTTTCAGGATTTTTTGTCCGGATTTTTTTTTCCGGATTTTTTTTCTGTATTTTTTTTTCCGTATTTTTTTTCCGGATTTTTTCTTCCGGATTTTTTTTCCGGATTTTTCCGGATTTTTTTTCCGGATTTTTTTTCCGTATTTTTTTTTCCGTATTTTTTTTCCTTATTTTTTTTTCCGGATTTTTTTTCAGGAATTTTTTTCCGGATTTTTTTTCCGGATTTTTTTTCCGGATTTTTTTTTCCGTATTTTTTTTTCCGGATTTTTTTTCCTTATTTTTTTTTCCGGATTTTTTTTCAGGAATTTTTTTCCGGATTTTTTTTTCCGTATTTTTTTTCCTTATTTTTTTTTCTGTATTTTTTTTCAGGATTTTTTTTCCGGATTTTTCCGGATTTTTTTTTCCGTATTTTTTTTTCCGGATTTTTTTCCCGGATTTTTTTTTACGGATTTTTTTTTATGGATTTTTCCGGATTATTTTTTCTGGATTTTTTTTTTCCTGATTTTTTTTCCGGATTTTTTTTTCAGGATTTTTTTCCCGGATTTTTTTTTCCGGATTTTTTTTTTCCCGAACTTTTCCGGATTTTTTTTCCGGATTTTACTGATTTTCTGATTTTACTGATTTTACTGATTTACTGATTTTACGGATTTTTTCCGAATTTTTCCGGATTTTTTTTTTAGATTTTTCCGGATTTTTTTTCCGTATTTTTTTTCCGTATTTTTTTTTCCGTATTTTTTTTCCGTATTTTTTTTTCCGTATTTTTTTTCCGGATTTTTCCGGATTTTTTTTCCGGATTTTTTTTTCCGTATTTTTTTTTCCGGATTTTTTTCCCGGATTTTTTTTTCCGGATTTTTTTTTCCGGATTTTTCCGGATTTTTTTTCTGGACTTTTTTTCCGGATTTTTCCGGATTTTTTTCGGATTTTTTTTCCTGATTTTTTTCCGGATTTTTTTTCCGGATTTTTTTTTCCGGATTTTTCCGGATTTTTATTTTCCGGATTTTTTTTTCGGATTTTTTTTTCCGGATTTTTCCGGAATTTTTTTCTGGACTTTTTTTCCGGATTTTTCCGGATTTTTTTTTTTCGGATTTTTTTTCCTGATTTTTTTCCGGATTTTTTTTCCGGATTTTTTTTTCCGGATTTTTCCGGATTTTTATTTTCCGGATTTTTTTTTCGGATTTTTTTTTCCGGATTTTTCCGGAATTTTTTTCCGGATTTTTTTTTTCGGATTTTTTTTCCGGATTTTTCCGTATTTTTTTTCCGGATTTTTCGAAAAAAAAAATCCGAATTTTTTTTTTGGGATTTTTCCGGATTTATTTTTTCCGGATTTTTCGGATTTTTTTCCGGATTTTTCAAAAAAAAATTTCAGGATTTTTTTTTCCGGATTTTTTTTTTCGGGATTTTTTTTCCCGGATTTTTCCATATTTTTTTTTGGATTTTTCGAAAAAAAAATTCCGGATGTTTCCGGATTTTTTTTTTCGGGATTTTTCCAAAAAAAATTTTCCGGATTTTTTTTTTCGGGATTTTTCCGGTTTTTTTTTTTCGGGATTTTTCCGGATTTTTTTTTCCGGATTTTTCGGATTTTTTTTCGGGCTTTTTTTTACTGGACTATTTTTCCGGATTTGTTTTTTTCGGATTTTTTTTCCGGATTTTTTTCCGGATTTTTTTTCCGGATTATTTTTCAGTATTTTTCCGGATTTTTTTTACCGGACTTTTTTTCCGGATTTTTCCGGATTTTTTTTCCGGATTTTTCCGGATTTTTTTTTCCGGATTTTTCCGGATTTTTTTTTCCGGATTTTTTTTTCCGGATTTTTCCAGATTTTTTTTTCGTATTTTTTTTTCCGGATTTTTCCGGATTTTTTTTTCCGGATTTTTTCGGATTTTTTTTTCCGGATTTTTTTTTTCGGATTTTTTTTTTCCGGATTTTTCCGGATTTTTATTTTCCGGATTTTTTCGGATTTTTTTTTCCGGATTTTTTTTTTCGGATTTTTTTTACCGGATTTTTTTTCCGGATTTTTTTTAATGGACTTTTTTTCCGGATTTTTCCGGATTTTTTTTTTTCGGATTTTTTTTCCTGATTTTTTTCCGGATTTTTTTTCCGGATTTTTTTTTCCGGATTTTTATTTCGGATTTTTTTTTCCGGATTTTTCCGGATTTTTCCGGATTTTTTTTTCCGGATTTTTTCGGATTTTTTTTTCCGGATTTTTTTTTCCGGATTTTTTCGGATTTTTTTTTTCGGATTTCTCCGGATTTTTTTTTCTGATTTTTCCGGATTTTTATTTCCGGATTTTTTCAGATTTTTTTTTTTTGGATTTCTCCGGATTTTTTTTTTCTGATTTTTCCGGATTTTTTTTCCGGATTTTTTTTCCAGATTTTTTTTCCGGATTTTTTTTACGGATTTTTCCGGATTTTTTTTACGGATTTTTCCGGATTTTTTTTTCCGGATTTTTCCGGATTTTTATTTTCCGGATTTTTTTTCGGATTTTTTTTTTCGGATTTTTCCGGATTTTTTTTTCCGGATTTTTCCGGATTTTTATTTTCCGGATTTTTTTTCGGATTTTTTTTTCCGGATTTTTATTTCGGATTTTTTTTTCCGGATTTTTCCGGATTTTTCCGGATTTTTTTTTCCGGATTTTTCTGGATTTTTTCGGATTTTTTTTTCCGGATTTTTTCGGATTTCTCCGGATTTTTTTTCCGGATTATTTTTCAGTATTTTTCCGGATTTTTTTTACCGGACTTTTTTTCCCGATTTTTCCGGATTTTTTTTCCGTATTTTTCCGGATTTTTTTTTCCGGATTTTTCCGGATTTTTTTTTCCGGATTTCTCCGGATTTTTTTTTCCGGATTTTTCCGGATTTTTTTTTCCGGATTTTTTCGGATTTTTTTTTCCGGATTTTTTTTTTCGGATTTTTTTTTTCCGGATTTTTCCGGATTTTTATTTTCCGGATTTTTTTTTCGGATTTTTTTTTCCGGATTTTTCCGGATTTTTTTTTCCGGATTTTTTCGGATTTTTTTTTCCTGATTTTTTTTTTCGGATTTTTTTTACCGGATTTTTTTTCCGGATTTTTTTTAATGGACTTTTTTTCCGGATTTTTCCGGATTTTTTTTTTTCGGATTTTTTTTCCTGATTTTTTTCCGGATTGTTTTTCCGGATTTTTTTTTCCGGATTTTTCCGGATTTTTATTTTCCGGATTTTTTTTTCGGATTTTTTTTTCCGGATTTTTATTTCGGATTTTTTTTTCCGGATTTTTCCGGATTTTTCCGGATTTTTTTTTCCGGATTTTTTCGGATTTTTTTTTCCGGATTTTTTTTTCCGGATTTTTTCGGATTTTTTTTTTCGGATTTCTCCGGATTTTTTTTTCTGATTTTTCCGGATTTTTATTTCCGGATTTTTTCAGATTTTTTTTTTTTGGATTTCTCCGGATTTTTTTTTTCTGATTTTTCCGGATTTTTTTTCCGGATTTTTTTTCCAGATTTTTTTTCCGGATTTTTTTTACGGATTTTTCCGGATTTTTTTTACGGATTTTTCCGGATTTTTTTTTCCGGATTTTTACGGATTTTTATTTTCCGGATTTTTTTTCGGATTTTTTTTTTCGGATTTTTCCGGATTTTTTTTTCCGGATTTTTTTTTCCGGATTTTTCCGGATTTTTTTTCCGGATTTTTTTTTCCGGATTTTTCCGGATTTTTATTTTCCGGATTTTTTTTTTCGGATTTTTTTTCCGGATTTTTCCGGATTTTTTTCCGGATTTTTCGAAAAAAAAAATCCGAATTTTTTTTTTGGGATTTTTCCGGATTTATTTTTTCCGGATTTTTCGGATTTTTTTCCGGATTTTTCAAAAAAAAATTTCAGGATTTTTTTTTCCGGATTTTTTTTTTCCGGATTTTTTTTTCCGGATTTTTCCATATTTTTTTTTGGATTTTTCGAAAAAAAAATTCCGGATGTTTCCGGATTTTTTTTTTCGGGATTTTTCCAAAAAAAATTTTCCGGATTTTTTTTTTCGGGATTTTTCCGGTTTTTTTTTTTCGGGATTTTTCCGGATTTTTTTTTCCGGATTTTTCGGATTTTTTTTCGGGCTTTTTTTTACTGGACTATTTTTCCGGATTTGTTTTTTTCGGATTTTTTTTCCGGATTTTTTTCCGGATTTTTTTTCCGGATTATTTTTCAGTATTTTTCCGGATTTTTTTTACCGGACTTTTTTTCCGGATTTTTCCGGATTTTTTTTCCGGATTTTTCCGGATTTTTTTTTCCGGATTTTTCCGGATTTTTTTTTCCGGATTTTTTTTTCCGGATTTTTCCAGATTTTTTTTTCGTATTTTTTTTTCCGGATTTTTCCGGATTTTTTTTTCCGGATTTTTTCGGATTTTTTTTTCCGGATTTTTTTTTTCGGATTTTTTTTTTCCGGATTTTTCCGGATTTTTATTTTCCGGATTTTTTCGGATTTTTTTTTCCGGATTTTTTTTTTCGGATTTTTTTTACCGGATTTTTTTTCCGGATTTTTTTTAATGGACTTTTTTTCCGGATTTTTCCGGATTTTTTTTTTTCGGATTTTTTTTCCTGATTTTTTTCCGGATTTTTTTTCCTGATTTTTCCGGATTTTTTTTTCCGGATTTTTCCGGATTTTTATTTTCCGGATTTTTTTTCGGATTTTTTTTTCCGGATTTTTATTTCGGATTTTTTTTTCCGGATTTTTCCGGATTTTTTTTTCCGGATTTTTCTGGATTTTTTCGGATTTTTTTTTCCGGATTTTTTCGGATTTCTCCGGATTTTTTTTCCGGATTATTTTTCAGTATTTTTCCGGATTTTTTTTACCGGACTTTTTTTCCCGATTTTTCCGGATTTTTTTTCCGGATTTTTCCGGATTTTTTTTTCCGGATTTTTCCGGATTTTTTTTTCCGGATTTCTCCGGATTTTTTTTTCCGGATTTTTCCGGATTTTTTTTTCCGGATTTTTTCGGATTTTTTTTTCCGGATTTTTTTTTTCGGATTTTTTTTTCCGGATTTTTCCGGATTTTTATTTTCCGGATTTTTTTTTCGGATTTTTTTTTCCGGATTTTTCCGGATTTTTTTTTTCCGGATTTTTTCGGATTTTTTTTTCCTGATTTTTTTTTTCGGATTTTTTTTACCGGATTTTTTTTCCGGATTTTTTTTAATGGACTTTTTTTCCGGATTTTTCCGGATTTTTTTTTTTCGGATTTTTTTTCCTGATTTTTTTCCGGATTTTTTTTCCGGATTTTTTTTTCCGGATTTTTATTTCGGATTTTTTTTTCCGGATTTTTCCGGATTTTTCCGGATTTTTTTTTCCGGATTTTTTCGGATTTTTTTTTCCGGATTTTTTTTTCCGGATTTTTTCGGATTTTTTTTTTCGGATTTCTCCGGATTTTTTTTTCTGATTTTTCCGGATTTTTATTTCCGGATTTTTTCAGATTTTTTTTTTTTGGATTTCTCCGGATTTTTTTTTTCTGATTTTTCCGGATTTTTTTTCCGGATTTTTTTTCCAGATTTTTTTTCCGGATTTTTTTTACGGATTTTTCCGGATTTTTTTTACGGATTTTTCCGGATTTTTTTTTCCGGATTTTTCCGGATTTTTATTTTCCGGATTTTTTTTCGGATTTTTTTTTTCGGATTTTTCCGGATTTTTTTTTCCGGATTTTTTTTTCCGGATTTTTCCGGATTTTTTTTCCGGATTTTTTTTTCCGGATTTTTCCGGATTTTTATTTTCCGGATTTTTTTTTTCGGATTTTTTTTCCGGATTTTTCCGTATTTTTTTTCCGGATTTTTCGAAAAAAAAAATCCGAATTTTTTTTTTGGGATTTTTCCGGATTTATTTTTTCCGGATTTTTCGGATTTTTTTCCGGATTTTTCAAAAAAAAATTTCAGGATTTTTTTTTCCGGATTTTTTTTTTCCGGATTTTTTTTTCCGGATTTTTCCATATTTTTTTTTGGATTTTTCGAAAAAAAAATTCCGGATGTTTCCGGATTTTTTTTTTCGGGATTTTTCCAAAAAAAAATTTCCGGATTTTTTTTCCGGGTTTTTTTTTCGGATTTTTCCGGATTTTTTTTTCCGGATTTTTTTTCCGGATTTTTTTTCCGGATTTTTTTTCCGGATTTTTTTTTCCGGATTTTTTTTTCCGAATTTTTCCGGATTTTTTTTTTCCGGATTTTTTTTCCGGATTTTTTTTCCGGGTTTTTTTTTCGGATTTTTCCGGATTTTTTTTCCCGGATTTTTTTTCCGGATTTTTTTTCAGGATTTTTTTTCCGGATTTTTTTTCCGGGTTTTTTTTTCGGATTTTTCCGGATTTTTTTTCCCGGATTTTTTTTCCGGATTTTTTTTCAGGATTTTTCGGATTTTTTTCCGAATTTTTCCGGATTTTTTTTTTCCGGATTTTTTTTCAGGATTTTTTTTCCGGGTTTTTTTTTCGGATTTTTCCGGATTTTTTTTCCCGGATTTTTTTTCCGGATTTTTTTTCAGGATTTTTCGGATTTTTTTCCGAATTTTTCCGGATTTTTTTTTCAGATTTTTCCGGATATTTTTTCTGGATTTTTTTTCCGGGTTTTTTTTTCGGATTTTTCCGGATTTTTTTTCCGGATTTTTTTTCCGTTTTTTTTTTTCCGGATTTTTTTTTCCGTTTTTTTTTTCCGGATTTTTTTTCCGGACTTTACTGGATTTTTTTTTCCGGATTTTTTTTGACGGATTTTTTTTCCCGGATTTTTCCGGATTTTTTTTCCGGATTTTTCCGGATTTTATTTCGGATTTTTTTTTCCGGATTTTTTTTTTCCGGATTTTTCCGGATTTTTTTTTCAGATTTTTCCTGATTTTTTTTCCGGATTTTTTTTCCGGGTTTTTTTTTCGGATTTTTCTGGATTTTTTTTTCCGTATTTTTTTTCCTTATTTTTTTTCCGTATTTTTTTTCAGGATTTTTTTTCCGTATTTTTTTTTCCGTATTTTTTTTCCTTATTTTTTTTTCCGGATTTTTTTTCAGGAATTTTTTTCCGGATTTTTTTTTCCGTATTTTTTTTCCTTATTTTTTTTCCGTATTTTTTTTCAGGATTTTTTTTCCGGATTTTTCTTTTCGGATTTTTCCATATTTTTTTTTGGATTTTTCGAAAAAAAAATTCCGGATGTTTCCGGATTTTTTTTTTCGGGATTTTTCCAAAAAAAAATTTCCGGATTTTTTTTTTCGGGATTTTTCCGGTTTTTTTTTTTCGGGATTTTTCCGGATTTTTTTTTCCGGATTTTTTTTTCCGGATTTTTTTTCAGGATTTTTTTTCAGGATTTTTTTTCCGGGTTTTTTTTTCGGATTTTTCCGGATTTTTTTTTCCGGATTTTTCCGGATTTTTTTTTCCGGATTTTTTTTCCGGATTTTTTTTCCGGATTTTTTTTTCCGGATTTTTCCGGATTTTTATTTTCCGGATTTTTTTTTCGGATTTTTTTTTCCGGATTTTTCCGGAATTTTTTTCTGGACTTTTTTTCCGGATTTTTCCGGATTTTTTTTTTTCGGATTTTTTTTCCTGATTTTTTTCCGGATTTTTTTTCCGGATTTTTTTTTCCGGATTTTTCCGGATTTTTATTTTCCGGATTTTTTTTTCGGATTTTTTTTTCCGGATTTTTCCGGAATTTTTTTCCGGATTTTTTTTTCGGATTTTTTTTCCGGATTTTTCCGTATTTTTTTTCCGGATTTTTCGAAAAAAAAAATCCGAATTTTTTTTTTGGGATTTTTCCGGATTTATTTTTTCCGGATTTTTCGGATTTTTTTCCGGATTTTTCAAAAAAAAATTTCAGGATTTTTTTTTCCGGATTTTTTTTTTCCGGATTTTTTTTTCCGGATTTTTCCATATTTTTTTTTGGATTTTTCGAAAAAAAAATTCCGGATGTTTCCGGATTTTTTTTTTCGGGATTTTTCCAAAAAAAATTTTCCGGATTTTTTTTTTCGGGATTTTTCCGGTTTTTTTTTTTCGGGATTTTTCCGGATTTTTTTTTCCGGATTTTTCGGATTTTTTTTCGGGCTTTTTTTTACTGGACTATTTTTCCGGATTTGTTTTTTTCGGATTTTTTTTCCGGATTTTTTTCCGGATTTTTTTTCCGGATTATTTTTCAGTATTTTTCCGGATTTTTTTTACCGGACTTTTTTTCCGGATTTTTCCGGATTTTTTTTCCGGATTTTTCCGGATTTTTTTTTCCGGATTTTTCCGGATTTTTTTTTCCGGATTTTTTTTTCCGGATTTTTCCAGATTTTTTTTCGTATTTTTTTTTCCGGATTTTTCCGGATTTTTTTTTCCGGATTTTTTCGGATTTTTTTTTCCGGATTTTTTTTTTCGGATTTTTTTTTTCCGGATTTTTCCGGATTTTTATTTTCCGGATTTTTTCGGATTTTTTTTTCCGGATTTTTTTTTTCGGATTTTTTTTACCGGATTTTTTTTCCGGATTTTTTTTAATGGACTTTTTTTCCGGATTTTTCCGGATTTTTTTTTTTCGGATTTTTTTTCCTGATTTTTTTCCGGATTTTTTTTCCTGATTTTTCCGGATTTTTTTTTCCGGATTTTTCCGGATTTTTATTTTCCGGATTTTTTTTCGGATTTTTTTTTCCGGATTTTTATTTCGGATTTTTTTTTCCGGATTTTTCCGGATTTTTCCGGATTTTTTTTTCCGGATTTTTTCGGATTTCTCCGGATTTTTTTTCCGGATTATTTTTCAGTATTTTTCCGGATTTTTTTTACCGGACTTTTTTTCCGGATTTTTCCGGATTTTTTTTCCGGATTTTTCCGGATTTTTTTTTCCGGATTTTTCCGGATTTTTTTTTCCGGATTTTTTTTTCCGGATTTTTCCAGATTTTTTTTCGTATTTTTTTTTCCGGATTTTTCCGGATTTTTTTTTCCGGATTTTTTCGGATTTTTTTTTCCGGATTTTTTTTTTCGGATTTTTTTTTTCCGGATTTTTCCGGATTTTTATTTTCCGGATTTTTTCGGATTTTTTTTTCCGGATTTTTTTTTTCGGATTTTTTTTACCGGATTTTTTTTCCGGATTTTTTTTAATGGACTTTTTTTCCGGATTTTTCCGGATTTTTTTTTTTCGGATTTTTTTTCCTGATTTTTTTCCGGATTTTTTTTCCTGATTTTTCCGGATTTTTTTTTCCGGATTTTTCCGGATTTTTATTTTCCGGATTTTTTTTCGGATTTTTTTTTCCGGATTTTTATTTCGGATTTTTTTTTCCGGATTTTTCCGGATTTTTCCGGATTTTTTTTTCCGGATTTTTTCGGATTTCTCCGGATTTTTTTTCCGGATTATTTTTCAGTATTTTTCCGGATTTTTTTTACCGGACTTTTTTTCCCGATTTTTCCGGATTTTTTTTTCCGGATTTTTCCGGATTTTTTTTTCCGGATTTCTCCGGATTTTTTTTTCCGGATTTTTCCGGATTTTTTTTTCCGGATTTTTTCGGATTTTTTTTTCCGGATTTTTTTTTTCGGATTTTTTTTTTCCGGATTTTTCCGGATTTTTATTTTCCGGATTTTTTTTTCGGATTTTTTTTTCCGGATTTTTCCGGATTTTTTTTTCCGGATTTTTTCGGATTTTTTTTTCCTGATTTTTTTTTTCGGATTTTTTTTACCGGATTTTTTTTCCGGATTTTTTTTAATGGACTTTTTCCGGATTTTTATTTTCCGGATTTTTTTTTCGGATTTTTTTTTCCGGATTTTTATTTCGGATTTTTTTTTCCGGATTTTTCCGGATTTTTCCGGATTTTTTTTTCCGGATTTTTTCGGATTTTTTTTTCCGGATTTTTTTTTCCGGATTTTTTCGGATTTTTTTTTTCGGATTTCTCCGGATTTTTTTTTCTGATTTTTCCGGATTTTTATTTCCGGATTTTTTCAGATTTTTTTTTTTTGGATTTCTCCGGATTTTTTTTTTCTGATTTTTCCGGATTTTTTTTCCGGATTTTTTTTCCAGATTTTTTCGGATTTTTTTTTCCTGATTTTTTTTTTCGGATTTTTTTTACCGGATTTTTTTTCCGGATTTTTTTTAATGGACTTTTTCCGGATTTTTATTTTCCGGATTTTTTTTTCGGATTTTTTTTTCCGGATTTTTATTTCGGATTTTTTTTTCCGGATTTTTCCGGATTTTTCCGGATTTTTTTTTCCGGATTTTTTCGGATTTTTTTTTCCGGATTTTTTTTTCCGGATTTTTTCGGATTTTTTTTTTCGGATTTCTCCGGATTTTTTTTTCTGATTTTTCCGGATTTTTATTTCCGGATTTTTTCAGATTTTTTTTTTTTGGATTTCTCCGGATTTTTTTTTTCTGATTTTTCCGGATTTTTTTTCCGGATTTTTTTTCCAGATTTTTTTTCCGGATTTTTTTTACGGATTTTTCCGGATTTTTTTTACGGATTATTTTTCAGTATTTTTCCGGATTTTTTTTACCGGACTTTTTTTCCGGATTTTTCCGGATTTTTTTTCCGGATTTTTCCGGATTTTTTTTTCCGGATTTTTCCGGATTTTTTTTTCCGGATTTTTTTTTCCGGATTTTTCCAGATTTTTTTTCGTATTTTTTTTTCCGGATTTTTCCGGATTTTTTTTTCCGGATTTTTTCGGATTTTTTTTTCCGGATTTTTTTTTTCGGATTTTTTTTTTCCGGATTTTTCCGGATTTTTATTTTCCGGATTTTTTCGGATTTTTTTTTCCGGATTTTTTTTTTCGGATTTTTTTTACCGGATTTTTTTTCCGGATTTTTTTTAATGGACTTTTTTTCCGGATTTTTCCGGATTTTTTTTTTTCGGATTTTTTTTCCTGATTTTTTTCCGGATTTTTTTTCCTGATTTTTCCGGATTTTTTTTTCCGGATTTTTCCGGATTTTTATTTTCCGGATTTTTTTTCGGATTTTTTTTTCCGGATTTTTTCGGATTTTTTTTTCCGGATTTTTTTTTCCGGATTTTTTCGGATTTTTTTTTTCGGATTTCTCCGGATTTTTTTTTCTGATTTTTCCGGATTTTTATTTCCGGATTTTTTCAGATTTTTTTTTTTTGGATTTCTCCGGATTTTTTTTTTCTGATTTTTCCGGATTTTTTTTCCGGAATTTTTTTCCAGATTTTTTTTCCGGATTTTTTTTACGGATTTTTCCGGATTTTTTTTACGGATTTTTCCGGATTTTTTTTTCCGGATTTTTACGGATTTTTATTTTCCGGATTTTTTTTCGGGCTTTTTTTTACTGGACTATTTTTCCGGATTTGTTTTTTTCGGATTTTTTTTCCGGATTTTTTTCCGGATTTTTTTTCCGGATTATTTTTCAGTATTTTTCCGGATTTTTTTTACCGGACTTTTTTTCCGGATTTTTCCGGATTTTTTTTCCGGATTTTTCCGGATTTTTTTTTCCGGATTTTTCCGGATTTTTTTTTCCGGATTTTTTTTTCCGGATTTTTCCAGATTTTTTTTTCGTATTTTTTTTTCCGGATTTTTCCGGATTTTTTTTTCCGGATTTTTTCGGATTTTTTTTTCCGGATTTTTTTTTTCGGATTTTTTTTTTCCGGATTTTTCCGGATTTTTATTTTCCGGATTTTTTCGGATTTTTTTTTCCGGATTTTTTTTTTCGGATTTTTTTTACCGGATTTTTTTTCCGGATTTTTTTTAATGGACTTTTTTTCCGGATTTTTCCGGATTTTTTTTTTTCGGATTTTTTTTCCTGATTTTTTTCCGGATTTTTTTTCCTGATTTTTCCGGATTTTTTTTTCCGGATTTTTCCGGATTTTTATTTTCCGGATTTTTTTTCGGATTTTTTTTTCCGGATTTTTATTTCGGATTTTTTTTTCCGGATTTTTCCGGATTTTTCCGGATTTTTTTTTCCGGATTTTTCCGGATTTTTTCGGATTTTTTTTTCCGGATTTTTTCGGATTTCTCCGGATTTTTTTTCCGGATTATTTTTCAGTATTTTTCCGGATTTTTTTTACCGGACTTTTTTTCCCGATTTTTCCGGATTTTTTTTCCGGATTTTTCCGGATTTTTTTTTCCGGATTTTTCCGGATTTTTTTTTCCGGATTTCTCCGGATTTTTTTTTCCGGATTTTTCCGGATTTTTTTTTCCGGATTTTTTCGGATTTTTTTTTCCGGATTTTTTTTTTCGGATTTTTTTTTCCTGATTTTTTTTTTCGGATTTTTTTTACCGGATTTTTTTTCCGGATTTTTTTTAATGGACTTTTTTTCCGGATTTTTCCGGATTTTTTTTTTTCGGATTTTTTTTCCTGATTTTTTTCCGGATTTTTTTTTCCGGATTTTTCCGGATTTTTATTTTCCGGATTTTTTTTTCGGATTTTTTTTTCCGGATTTTTATTTCGGATTTTTTTTTCCGGATTTTTCCGGATTTTTCCGGATTTTTTTTTCCGGATTTTTTCGGATTTTTTTTTCCGGATTTTTTTTTCCGGATTTTTTCGGATTTTTTTTTTCGGATTTCTCCGGATTTTTTTTTCTGATTTTTCCGGATTTTTATTTCCGGATTTTTTCAGATTTTTTTTTTTTGGATTTCTCCGGATTTTTTTTTTCTGATTTTTCCGGATTTTTTTTCCGGATTTTTTTTCCAGATTTTTTTTCCGGATTTTATTTACGGATTTTTCCGGATTTTTTTTACGGATTTTTCCGGATTTTTTTTTCCGGATTTTTACGGATTTTTATTTTCCGGATTTTTTTTCGGATTTTTTTTTTCGGATTTTTCCGGATTTTTTTTTCCGGATTTTTTTTTCCGGATTTTTCCGGATTTTTTTTCCGGATTTTTTTTTCCGGATTTTTCCGGATTTTTATTTTCCGGATTTTTTTTTTCGGATTTTTTTTCCGGATTTTTCCGTATTTTTTTTCCGGATTTTTCGAAAAAAAAAATCCGAATTTTTTTTTTGGGATTTTTCCGGATTTATTTTTTCCGGATTTTTCGGATTTTTTTCCGGATTTTTCAAAAAAAAATTTCAGGATTTTTTTTTCCGGATTTTTTTTTTCCGGATTTTTTTTTCCGGATTTTTCCATATTTTTTTTTGGATTTTTCGAAAAAAAAATTCCGGATGTTTCCGGATTTTTTTTTTCGGGATTTTTCCAAAAAAAAATTTCCGGATTTTTTTTTTCGGGATTTTTCCGGTTTTTTTTTTTCGGGATTTTTCCGGATTTTTTTTTCCGGATTTTTTTTCAGGATTTTTTTTCAGGATTTTTTTTCCGGGTTTTTTTTTCCGGATTTTTTTTTCCGAATTTTTCCGGATTTTTTTTTTCCGGATTTTTTTTCCGGATTTTTTTTCCGGGTTTTTTTTTCGGATTTTTCCGGATTTTTTTTCCCGGATTTTTTTTCCGGATTTTTTTTCAGGATTTTTTTTCCGGATTTTTTTTCCGGGTTTTTTTTTCGGATTTTTCCGGATTTTTTTTCCCGGATTTTTTTTCCGGATTTTTTTTCAGGATTTTTCGGATTTTTTTCCGAATTTTTCCGGATTTTTTTTTTCCGGATTTTTTTTCCGGATTTTTTTTCCGGGTTTTTTTTTCGGATTTTTCCGGATTTTTTTTCCCGGATTTTTTTTCCGGATTTTTTTTCAGGATTTTTCGGATTTTTTTCCGAATTTTTCCGGATTTTTTTTTCAGATTTTTCCGGATATTTTTTCTGGATTTTTTTTCCGGGTTTTTTTTTCGGATTTTTCCGGATTTTTTTTCCGGATTTTTTTTCCGGATTTTTTTTTCCGTTTTTTTTTTCCGGATTTTTTTTCCGGACTTTACTGGATTTTTTTTTCCGGATTTTTTTTGACGGATTTTTTTTCCCGGATTTTTCCGGATTTTTTTTCCGGATTTTTCCGGATTTTATTTCGGATTTTTTTTTCCGGATTTTTTTTTTCCGGATTTTTCCGGATTTTTTTTTCAGATTTTTCCTGATTTTTTTTCCGGATTTTTTTTCCGGGTTTTTTTTTCGGATTTTTCTGGATTTTTTTTTCCGTATTTTTTTTCCTTATTTTTTTTCCGTATTTTTTTTCAGGATTTTTTTTCCGTATTTTTTTTTCCGTATTTTTTTTCCTTATTTTTTTTTCCGGATTTTTTTTCAGGAATTTTTTTCCAGATTTTTTTTTCCGTATTTTTTTTCCTTATTTTTTTTCCGTATTTTTTTTCAGGATTTTTTTTCCGGATTTTTTTTTCCGGATTTTTCCATATTTTTTTTTGGATTTTTCGAAAAAAAAATTCCGGATGTTTCCGGATTTTTTTTTTCGGGATTTTTCCAAAAAAAAATTTCCGGATTTTTTTTTTCGGGATTTTTCCGGTTTTTTTTTTTCGGGATTTTTCCGGATTTTTTTTTCCGGATTTTTTTTTCCGGATTTTTTTTTCCGGATTTTTTTTCAGGATTTTTTTTCAGGATTTTTTTTCCGGGTTTTTTTTTCGGATTTTTCCGGATTTTTTTTTCCGGATTTTTCCGGATTTTTTTTTCCGGATTTTTTTTCCGGATTTTTTTTTCCGGATTTTTTTTTCCGAATTTTTCCGGATTTTTTTTTTCCGGATTTTTTTTCCGGATTTTTTTTCCGGGTTTTTTTTTCGGATTTTTCCGGATTTTTTTTCCCGGATTTTTTTTCCGGATTTTTTTTCAGGATTTTTCAGATTTTTTTCCGAATTTTTCCGGATTTTTTTTTCAGATTTTTCCGGATATTTTTTCTGGATTTTTTTTCCGGGTTTTTTTTTCGGATTTTTCCGGATTTTTTTTCCGGATTTTTTTTCCGTTTTTTTTTTTCCGGATTTTTTTTTCCGTTTTTTTTTTCCGGATTTTTTTTCCGGACTTTACTGGATTTTTTTTTCCGGATTTTTTTTGACGGATTTTTCCGGATTTTATTTCGGATTTTTTTTTCCGGATTTTTTTTTTCCGGATTTTTCCGGATTTTTTTTTTCGAATTTTTCCGGATTTTTTTTTCCGGATTTTTTTTTCCGGATTTTTCCGGATTTTTTTTTCAGATTTTTCCTGATTTTTTTTCCGGATTTTTTTTCCGGGTTTTTTTTTCGGATTTTTCTGGATTTTTTTTTCCGTATTTTTTTTCCTTATTTTTTTTCAGGATTTTTTTTCCGTATTTTTTTTTCCGTATTTTTTTTCCTTATTTTTTTTTCCGGATTTTTTTTCAGGAATTTTTTTCCGGATTTTTTTTTCCGTATTTTTTTTCCTTATTTTTTTTCCGTATTTTTTTTCAGGATTTTTTGTCCGGATTTTTTTTTCCGTATTTTTTTTCCGTATTTTTTTTCCGTATTTTTTTTCCGGATTTTTTCTTCCGGATTTTTTTTCCGGATTTTTCCGGATTTTTTTTCCGGATTTTTTTTTCCGTATTTTTTTTTCCGTATTTTTTTTCCTTATTTTTTTTTCCGGATTTTTTTTCAGGAATTTTTTTCCGGATTTTTTTTCCGGATTTTTTTTTCCGTATTTTTTTTTCCGGATTTTTTTTCCTTATTTTTTTTTCCTGATTTTTTTGGATTTTTTTTCCGGATTTTTTTTTACTGATTTTTTTTTCCGGATTTTTTTTTCCTGATTTTTTCATATTTTTTTTAACGGATTTTTTTTCCGGATTTTTTTTCCTGATTTTTCCTGATTTTTTTTTTCGGGATTTTTCCGGATTTTTTTTTCCGGATTTTTCGGATTTTTTTTCCGGATTTTTTTTTCCAGATTTTTTTTCCGGATTTTTCCGGATTTTTTGTTTCCGGATTTTTCCGGATTTTTTTTCCGGATTTTTCCGGATTTTTTTTCCGGATTTTTTTTTCCAGATTTTTTTTCCGGATTTTTCCGGATTTTTTTTTTCCGGATTTTTCCGGATTTTTTTTCCGGATTTTTCCGGATTTTTTTTTTCGGATTATTTTTTCCGCATTTTTTTTCCCGGATTTTTCCGGATTTTTTCTTCCGGATTTTTTTTTCCGGATTTTTTTTTCCGGATTTTTTTTTTCGGATTTTTTTTTACTGATTTTTCCGGATTTTTTTTTCCGGATTTTTTTTCCAGATTTTTCCAGATTTTTTTTTTCCGGATTATTTTTCCGGATTTTTTTTTACTTATTTTTTTTCCGGATTTTTTTTTCCTGATTTTTTTGGATTTTTTTTCCGGATTTTTTTTTACTGATTTTTTTTTCCGGATTTTTTTTTCCTGATTTTTTCATATTTTTTTTAACGGATTTTTTTTCCGTATTTTTTTTCCTTATTTTTTTTTCTGTATTTTTTTTCAGGATTTTTTTTCCGGATTTTTCCGGATTTTTTTTTCCGTATTTTTTTTTCCGGATTTTTTTTCCTTATTTTTTTTTCTGTATTTTTTTTCAGGATTTTTTTTTCAGATTTTTCCGGATATTTTTTCTGGATTTTTTTTCCGGGTTTTTTTTTCGGATTTTTCCGGATTTTTTTTCCGGATTTTTTTTCCGTTTTTTTTTTTCCGGATTTTTTTTTCCGTTTTTTTTTTCCGGATTTTTTTTCCGGACTTTACTGGATTTTTTTTTCCGGATTTTTTTTGACGGATTTTTTTTCCCGGATTTTTCCGGATTTTTTTTCCGGATTTTTCCGGATTTTATTTCGGATTTTTTTTTCCGGATTTTTTTTTTCCGGATTTTTCCGGATTTTTTTTTCAGATTTTTCCTGATTTTTTTTCCGGATTTTTTTTCCGGGTTTTTTTTTCGGATTTTTCTGGATTTTTTTTTCCGTATTTTTTTTCCTTATTTTTTTTCCGTATTTTTTTTCAGGATTTTTTTTCCGTATTTTTTTTTCCGTATTTTTTTTCCTTATTTTTTTTTCCGGATTTTTTTTCAGGAATTTTTTTCCGGATTTTTTTTTCCGGATTTTTTTTCCTTATTTTTTTTCCGTATTTTTTTTCAGGATTTTTTTTCCGGATTTTTCTTTCCGGATTTTTCCATATTTTTTTTTGGATTTTTCGAAAAAAAAATTCCGGATGTTTCCGGATTTTTTTTTTCGGGATTTTTCCAAAAAAAAATTTCCGGATTTTTTTTTTCGGGATTTTTCCGGTTTTTTTTTTTCGGGATTTTTCCGGATTTTTTTTTCCGGATTTTTTTTTCCGGATTTTTTTTCAGGATTTTTTTTCAGGATTTTTTTTCCGGGTTTTTTTTTCGGATTTTTCCGGATTTTTTTTTCCGGATTTTTCCGGATTTTTTTTTCCGGATTTTTTTTCCGGATTTTTTTTCCGGATTTTTTTTTCCGGATTTTTCCGGATTTTTATTTTCCGGATTTTTTTTTCGGATTTTTTTTTCCGGATTTTTCCGGAATTTTTTTCTGGACTTTTTTTCCGGATTTTTCCGGATTTTTTTTTTTCGGATTTTTTTTCCTGATTTTTTTCCGGATTTTTTTTCCGGATTTTTTTTTCCGGATTTTTCCGGATTTTTATTTTCCGGATTTTTTTTTCGGATTTTTTTTTCCGGATTTTTCCGGAATTTTTTTCCGGATTTTTTTTTTCGGATTTTTTTTCCGGATTTTTCCGTATTTTTTTTCCGGATTTTTCGAAAAAAAAAATCCGAATTTTTTTTTTGGGATTTTTCCGGATTTATTTTTTCCGGATTTTTCGGATTTTTTTCCGGATTTTTCAAAAAAAAATTTCAGGATTTTTTTTTCCGGATTTTTTTTTTCCGGATTTTTTTTTCCGGATTTTTCCATATTTTTTTTTGGATTTTTCGAAAAAAAAATTCCGGATGTTTCCGGATTTTTTTTTTCGGGATTTTTCCAAAAAAAATTTTCCGGATTTTTTTTTTCGGGATTTTTCCGGTTTTTTTTTTTCGGGATTTTTCCGGATTTTTTTTTCCGGATTTTTCGGATTTTTTTTCGGGCTTTTTTTTACTGGACTATTTTTCCGGATTTGTTTTTTTCGGATTTTTTTTCCGGATTTTTTTCCGGATTTTTTTTCCGGATTATTTTTCAGTATTTTTCCGGATTTTTTTTACCGGACTTTTTTTCCGGATTTTTCCGGATTTTTTTTCCGGATTTTTCCGGATTTTTTTTTCCGGATTTTTCCGGATTTTTTTTTCCGGATTTTTTTTTCCGGATTTTTCCAGATTTTTTTTTCGTATTTTTTTTTCCGGATTTTTCCGGATTTTTTTTTCCGGATTTTTTCGGATTTTTTTTTCCGGATTTTTTTTTTCGGATTTTTTTTTTCCGGATTTTTCCGGATTTTTATTTTCCGGATTTTTTCGGATTTTTTTTTCCGGATTTTTTTTTTCGGATTTTTTTTACCGGATTTTTTTTCCGGATTTTTTTTAATGGACTTTTTTTCCGGATTTTTCCGGATTTTTTTTTTTCGGATTTTTTTTCCTGATTTTTTTCCGGATTTTTTTTCCTGATTTTTCCGGATTTTTTTTTCCGGATTTTTCCGGATTTTTATTTTCCGGATTTTTTTTCGGATTTTTTTTTCCGGATTTTTATTTCGGATTTTTTTTTCCGGATTTTTCCGGATTTTTCCGGATTTTTTTTTCCGGATTTTTCCGGATTTTTTCGGATTTTTTTTTCCGGATTTTTTCGGATTTCTCCGGATTTTTTTTCCGGATTATTTTTCAGTATTTTTCCGGATTTTTTTTACCGGACTTTTTTTCCCGATTTTTCCGGATTTTTTTTTCCGGATTTTTCCGGATTTTTTTTTCCGGATTTCTCCGGATTTTTTTTTCCGGATTTTTCCGGATTTTTTTTTCCGGATTTTTTCGGATTTTTTTTTCCGGATTTTTTTTTTCGGATTTTTTTTTTCCGGATTTTTCCGGATTTTTATTTTCCGGATTTTTTTTTTGGATTTTTTTTTCCGGATTTTTCCGGATTTTTTTTTCCGGATTTTTTCGGATTTTTTTTTCCTGATTTTTTTTTTCGGATTTTTTTTACCGGATTTTTTTTCCGGATTTTTTTTAATGGACTTTTTCCGGATTTTTATTTTCCGGATTTTTTTTTCGGATTTTTTTTTCCGGATTTTTATTTCGGATTTTTTTTTCCGGATTTTTCCGGATTTTTCCGGATTTTTTTTTCCGGATTTTTTCGGATTTTTTTTTCCGGATTTTTTTTTCCGGATTTTTTCGGATTTTTTTTTTCGGATTTCTCCGGATTTTTTTTTCTGATTTTTCCGGATTTTTATTTCCGGATTTTTTCAGATTTTTTTTTTTTGGATTTCTCCGGATTTTTTTTTTCTGATTTTTCCGGATTTTTTTTCCGGATTTTTTTTCCAGATTTTTTCGGATTTTTTTTTCCTGATTTTTTTTTTCGGATTTTTTTTACCGGATTTTTTTTCCGGATTTTTTTTAATGGACTTTTTCCGGATTTTTATTTTCCGGATTTTTTTTTCGGATTTTTTTTTCCGGATTTTTATTTCGGATTTTTTTTTCCGGATTTTTCCGGATTTTTCCGGATTTTTTTTTTCGGATTTCTCCGGATTTTTTTTTCTGATTTTTCCGGATTTTTATTTCCGGATTTTTTCAGATTTTTTTTTTTTGGATTTCTCCGGATTTTTTTTTTCTGATTTTTCCGGATTTTTTTTCCGGATTTTTTTTCCAGATTTTTTTTCCGGATTTTTTTTACGGATTTTTCCGGATTTTTTTTACGGATTTTTCCGGATTTTTTTTTCCGGATTTTTCCGGATTTTTATTTTCCGGATTTTTTTTCGGGCTTTTTTTTACTGGACTATTTTTCCGGATTAGTTTTTTTCGGATTTTTTTTCCGGATTTTTTTCCGGATTTTTTTTCCGGATTATTTTTCAGTATTTTTCCGGATTTTTTTTACCGGACTTTTTTTCCGGATTTTTCCGGATTTTTTTTCCGGATTTTTCCGGATTTTTTTTTCCGGATTTTTCCGGATTTTTTTTTCCGGATTTTTTTTTCCGGATTTTTCCAGATTTTTTTTTCGTATTTTTTTTTCCGGATTTTTCCGGATTTTTTTTTCCGGATTTTTTCGGATTTTTTTTTCCGGATTTTTTTTTTCGGATTTTTTTTTTCCGGATTTTTCCGGATTTTTATTTTCCGGATTTTTTCGGATTTTTTTTTCCGGATTTTTTTTTTCGGATTTTTTTTACCGGATTTTTTTTCCGGATTTTTTTTAATGGACTTTTTTTCCGGATTTTTCCGGATTTTTTTTTTTCGGATTTTTTTTCCTGATTTTTTTCCGGATTTTTTTTCCTGATTTTTCCGGATTTTTTTTTCCGGATTTTTCCGGATTTTTATTTTCCGGATTTTTTTTCGGATTTTTTTTTCCGGATTTTTATTTCGTATTTTTTTTTCCGGATTTTTCCGGATTTTTCCGGATTTTTTTTTCCGGATTTTTCCGGATTTTTTCGGATTTTTTTTTCCGGATTTTTTCGGATTTCTCCGGATTTTTTTTCCGGATTATTTTTCAGTATTTTTCCGGATTTTTTTTACCGGACTTTTTTTCCCGATTTTTCCGGATTTTTTTTCCGGATTTTTCCGGATTTTTTTTTCCGGATTTTTCCGGATTTTTTTTTCCGGATTTCTCCGGATTTTTTTTTCCGGATTTTTCCGGATTTTTTTTTCCGGATTATTTCGGATTTTTTTTTCCGGATTTTTTTTTTCGGATTTTTTTTTTCCGGATTTTTCCGGATTTTTATTTTCCGGATTTTTTTTTCGGATTTTTTTTTCCGGATTTTTCCGGATTTTTTTTTCCGGATTTTTTCGGATTTTTTTTTCCTGATTTTTTTTTTCGGATTTTTTTTACCGGATTTTTTTTCCGGATTTTTTTTAATGGACTTTTTTTCCGGATTTTTCCGGATTTTTTTTTTTCGGATTTTTTTTCCTGATTTTTTTCCGGATTTTTTTTCCGGATTTTTTTTTCCGGATTTTTCCGGATTTTTATTTTCCGGATTTTTTTTTCGGATTTTTTTTTCCGGATTTTTATTTCGGATTTTTTTTTCCGGATTTTTCCGGATTTTTCCGGATTTTTTTTTCCGGATTTTTTCGGATTTTTTTTTCCGGATTTTTTTTTCCGGATTTTTTCGGATTTTTTTTTTCGGATTTCTCCGGATTTTTTTTTCTGATTTTTCCGGATTTTTATTTCCGGATTTTTTCAGATTTTTTTTTTTTGGATTTCTCCGGATTTTTTTTTTCTGATTTTTCCGGATTTTTTTTCCGGATTTTTTTTCCAGATTTTTTTTCCGGATTTTTTTTACGGATTTTTCCGGATTTTTTTTACGGATTTTTCCGGATTTTTTTTTCCGGATTTTTACGGATTTTTATTTTCCGGATTTTTTTTCGGATTTTTTTTTTCGGATTTTTCCGGATTTTTTTTTCCGGATTTTTTTTTCCGGATTTTTCCGGATTTTTTTTCCGGATTTTTTTTTCCGGATTTTTCCGGATTTTTATTTTCCGGATTTTTTTTTTCGGATTTTTTTTTTCGGATTTTTCCGGATTTTTTTTTCCGGATTTTTTTTTCCGGATTTTTCCGGATTTTTTTTCCGGATTTTTTTTTCCGGATTTTTCCGGATTTTTTTTTCCGGATTTTTTTTTTCCGGATTTTTTTTTCCGGATTTTTCCATATTTTTTTTTGGATTTTTCGAAAAAAAAATTCCGGATGTTTCCGGATTTTTTTTTTCGGGATTTTTCCCAAAAAAAATTTCCGGATTTTTTTTTTCGGGATTTTTCCGGTTTTTTTTTTTCGGGATTTTTCCGGATTTTTTTTTCCGGATTTTTTTTTCCGGATTTTTTTTCAGGATTTTTTTTCCGGATTTTTTTTCCGGGTTTTTTTTTCGGATTTTTCCGGATTTTTTTTTCCGGATTTTTTTTCCGGATTTTTTTTCCGGATTTTTTTTCCGGATTTTTTTTTCCGGATTTTTTTTTCCGAATTTTTCCGGATTTTTTTTTTCCGGATTTTTTTTCCGGATTTTTTTTCCGGGTTTTTTTTTCGGATTTTTCCGGATTTTTTTTCCCGGATTTTTTTTCCGGATTTTTTTTCAGGATTTTTTTTCCGGATTTTTTTTCCGGGTTTTTTTTTCGGATTTTTCCGGATTTTTTTTCCCGGATTTTTTTTCCGGATTTTTTTTCAGGATTTTTCGGATTTTTTTCCGAATTTTTCCGGATTTTTTTTTTCCGGATTTTTTTTCCGGATTTTTTTTCCGGGTTTTTTTTTCGGATTTTTCCGGATTTTTTTTCCCGGATTTTTTTTCCGGATTTTTTTTCAGGATTTTTCGGATTTTTTTCCGAATTTTTCCGGATTTTTTTTTCAGATTTTTCCGGATATTTTTTCTGGATTTTTTTTCCGGGTTTTTTTTTCGGATTTTTCCGGATTTTTTTTCCGGATTTTTTTTCCGTTTTTTTTTTTCCGGATTTTTTTTTCCGTTTTTTTTTTCCGGATTTTTTTTCCGGACTTTACTGGATTTTTTTTTCCGGATTTTTTTTGACGGATTTTTTTTCCCGGATTTTTCCGGATTTTTTTTCCGGATTTTTCCGGATTTTATTTCGGATTTTTTTTTCCGGATTTTTTTTTTCCGGATTTTTCCGGATTTTTTTTTCAGATTTTTCCTGATTTTTTTTCCGGATTTTTTTTCCGGGTTTTTTTTTCGGATTTTTCTGGATTTTTTTTTCCGTATTTTTTTTCCTTATTTTTTTTCCGTATTTTTTTTCAGGATTTTTTTTCCGTATTTTTTTTTCCGTATTTTTTTTCCTTATTTTTTTTTCCGGATTTTTTTTCAGGAATTTTTTTCCGGATTTTTTTTTCCGTATTTTTTTTCCTTATTTTTTTCCGTATTTTTTTTCAGGATTTTTTTTCCGGATTTTTTTTTCCGGATTTTTCCATATTTTTTTTTGGATTTTTCGAAAAAAAAATTCCGGATGTTTCCGGATTTTTTTTTTCGGGATTTTTCCAAAAAAAAATTTCCGGATTTTTTTTTTCGGGATTTTTCCGGTTTTTTTTTTTCGGGATTTTTCCGGATTTTTTTTTCCGGATTTTTTTTTCCGGATTTTTTTTTCCGGATTTTTTTTCAGGATTTTTTTTCAGGATTTTTTTTCCGGGTTTTTTTTTCGGATTTTTCCGGATTTTTTTTTCCGGATTTTTCCGGATTTTTTTTTCCGGATTTTTTTTCCGGATTTTTTTTTCCGGATTTTTTTTTCCGAATTTTTCCGGATTTTTTTTTTCCGGATTTTTTTTCCGGATTTTTTTTCCGGGTTTTTTTTTCGGATTTTTCCGGATTTTTTTTCCCGGATTTTTTTTCCGGATTTTTTTTCAGGATTTTTCGGATTTTTTTCCGAATTTTTCCGGATTTTTTTTTCAGATTTTTCCGGATATTTTTTCTGGATTTTTTTTCCGGGTTTTTTTTTCGGATTTTTCCGGATTTTTTTTCCGGATTTTTTTTCCGTTTTTTTTTTTCCGGATTTTTTTTTCCGTTTTTTTTTTCCGGATTTTTTTTCCGGACTTTACTGGATTTTTTTTTCCGGATTTTTTTTGATGGATTTTTCCGGATTTTATTTCGGATTTTTTTTTCCGGATTTTTTTTTTCCGGATTTTTCCGGATTTTTTTTTTCGAATTTTTCCGGATTTTTTTTTCCGGATTTTTTTTTCCGGATTTTTCCGGATTTTTTTTTCAGATTTTTCCTGATTTTTTTTCCGGATTTTTTTTCCGGGTTTTTTTTTCGGATTTTTCTGGATTTTTTTTTCCGTATTTTTTTTCCTTATTTTTTTTCAGGATTTTTTTTCCGTATTTTTTTTTCCGTATTTTTTTTCCTTATTTTTTTTTCCGGATTTTTTTTCAGGAATTTTTTTCCGGATTTTTTTTTCCGTATTTTTTTTCCTTATTTTTTTTCCGTATTTTTTTTCAGGATTTTTTGTCCGGATTTTTTTTTCCGGATTTTTTTTCCGTATTTTTTTTTCCGTATTTTTTTTCCGGATTTTTTCTTCCGGATTTTTTTTCCGGATTTTTCCGGATTTTTTTTCCGGATTTTTTTTTCCGTATTTTTTTTTCCGTATTTTTTTTCCTTATTTTTTTTTCCGGATTTTTTTTCAGGAATTTTTTTCCGGATTTTTTTTCCGTATTTTTTTTTCCGTATTTTTTTTTCCGGATTTTTTTTCCTTATTTTTTTTTCCTGATTTTTTTGGATTTTTTTTCCGGATTTTTTTTTACTGATTTTTTTTTCCGGATTTTTTTTTCCTGATTTTTTCATATTTTTTTTAACGGATTTTTTTTCCGGATTTTTTTTCCTGATTTTTCCTGATTTTTTTTTTCGGGATTTTTCCGGATTTTTTTTTCCGGATTTTTCGGATTTTTTTTCCGGATTTTTTTTTCCAGATTTTTTTTCCGGATTTTTCCGGATTTTTTGTTTCCGGATTTTTCCGGATTTTTTTTCCGGATTTTTCCGGATTTTTTTTTCCAGATTTTTTTTCCGGATTTTTCCGGATTTTTTTTTTCCGGATTTTTCCGGATTTTTTTTCCGGATTTTTCCGGATTTTTTTTTTCGGATTATTTTTTCCGCATTTTTTTTCCCGGATTTTTCCGGATTTTTTCTTCCGGATTTTTTTTTCCGGATTTTTTTTTTCGGATTTTTTTTTACTGATTTTTCCGGATTTTTTTTTCCGGATTTTTTTTCCAGATTTTTCCAGATTTTTTTTTTCCGGATTATTTTTCCGGATTTTTTTTTACTTATTTTTTTTCCGGATTTTTTTTTCCTGATTTTTTTGGATTTTTTTTCCGGATTTTTTTTTACTGATTTTTTTTTCCTGATTTTTTTTTCCTGATTTTTTCATATTTTTTTTAACGGATTTTTTTTCCGTATTTTTTTTCCTTATTTTTTTTTCTGTATTTTTTTTCAGGATTTTTTTTCCGGATTTTTCCGGATTTTTTTTTCCGTATTTTTTTTTCCGGATTTTTTTCCCGGATTTTTTTTTACGGATTTTTTTTTATGGATTTTTCCGGATTATTTTTTCTGGATTTTTTTTTTCCTGATTTTTTTTCCGGATTTTTTTTTCAGGATTTTTTTCCCGGATTTTTTTTTCCGGATTTTTTTTTTCCCGAACTTTTCCGGATTTTTTTTCCGGATTTTACTGATTTTCTGATTTTACTGATTTACTGATTTTACGGATTTTTTCCGAATTTTTCCGGATTTTTTTTTCCGTATTTTTTTTCCGGATTTTTTTTTCCGTATTTTTTTTCCGGATTTTTCCGGATTTTTTTTCCGGATTTTTTTTTCCGTATTTTTTTTTCCGGATTTTTTTTCCTTATTTTTTTTTCCGTAATTTTTTTCCGTATTTTTTTTCCGTATTTTTTTTTCCGGATTTTTTTTCAGGAATTTTTTTCCGGATTTTTTTTTCCGTATTTTTTTTCCTTATTTTTTTTCCGTATTTTTTTTCAGGATTTTTTTTCCGGATTTTTTTTTCCGGATTTTTCCATATTTTTTTTTGGATTTTTCGAAAAAAAAATTCCGGATGTTTCCGGATTTTTTTTTTCGGGATTTTTCCAAAAAAAAATTTCCGGATTTTTTTTTTCGGGATTTTTCCGGTTTTTTTTTTTCGGGATTTTTCCGGATTTTTTTTTCCGGATTTTTTTTTCCGGATTTTTTTTCAGGATTTTTTTTCAGGATTTTTTTTCCGGGTTTTTTTTTCGGATTTTTCCGGATTTTTTTTTCCGGATTTTTCCGGATTTTTTTTTCCGGATTTTTTTTCCGGATTTTTTTTTCCGGATTTTTTTTTCCGAATTTTTCCGGATTTTTTTTTTCCGGATTTTTTTTCCGGATTTTTTTTCCGGGTTTTTTTTTCGGATTTTTCCGGATTTTTTTTCCCGGATTTTTTTTCCGGATTTTTTTTCAGGATTTTTCGGATTTTTTTCCGAATTTTTCCGGATTTTTTTTTCAGATTTTTCCGGATATTTTTTCTGGATTTTTTTTCCGGGTTTTTTTTTCGGATTTTTCCGGATTTTTTTTTCGGATTTTTTTTCCGTTTTTTTTTTTCCGGATTTTTTTTTCCGTTTTTTTTTTCCGGATTTTTTTTCCGGACTTTACTGGATTTTTTTTTCCGGATTTTTTTTGACGGATTTTTTTTCCCGGATTTTTCCGGATTTTTTTTCCGGATTTTTCCGGATTTTATTTCGGATTTTTTTTTCCGGATTTTTTTTTTCCGGATTTTTCCGGATTTTTTTTTCAGATTTTTCCTGATTTTTTTTCCGGATTTTTTTTCCGGGTTTTTTTTTCGGATTTTTCTGGATTTTTTTTTCCGTATTTTTTTTCCTTATTTTTTTTCCGTATTTTTTTTCAAGATTTTTTTTCCGTATTTTTTTTTCCGTATTTTTTTTCCTTATTTTTTTTTCCGGATTTTTTTTCAGGAATTTTTTTCCGGATTTTTTTTTCCGTATTTTTTTTCCTTATTTTTTTTCCGTATTTTTTTTCAGGATTTTTTTTCCGGATTTTTTTTTCCGGATTTTTCCATATTTTTTTTTGGATTTTTCGAAAAAAAAATTCCGGATGTTTCCGGATTTTTTTTTTCGGGATTTTTCCAAAAAAAAATTTCCGGATTTTTTTTTTCGGGATTTTTCCGGTTTTTTTTTTTCGGGATTTTTCCGGATTTTTTTTTCCGGATTTTTTTTTCCGGATTTTTTTTTCCGGATTTTTTTTCAGGATTTTTTTTCAGGATTTTTTTTCCGGGTTTTTTTTTCGGATTTTTCCGGATTTTTTTTTCCGGATTTTTCCGGATTTTTTTTTCCGGATTTTTTTTCCGGATTTTTTTTTCCGGATTTTTTTTTCCGAATTTTTCCGGATTTTTTTTTTCCGGATTTTTTTTCCGGATTTTTTTTCCGGGTTTTTTTTTCGGATTTTTCCGGATTTTTTTTCCCGGATTTTTTTTCCGGATTTTTTTTCAGGATTTTTCGGATTTTTTTCCGAATTTTTCCGGATTTTTTTTTCAGATTTTTCCGGATATTTTTTCTGGATTTTTTTTCCGGGTTTTTTTTTCGGATTTTTCCGGATTTTTTTTCCGGATTTTTTTTCCGTTTTTTTTTTTCCGGATTTTTTTTTCCGTTTTTTTTTTCCGGATTTTTTTTCCGGACTTTACTGGATTTTTTTTTCCGGATTTTTTTTGACGGATTTTTTTTCCCGGATTTTTCCGGATTTTTTTTCCGGATTTTTCCGGATTTTATTTCGGATTTTTTTTTCCGGATTTTTTTTTTCCGGATTTTTCCGGATTTTTTTTTCAGATTTTTCCTGATTTTTTTTCCGGATTTTTTTTCCGGGTTTTTTTTTCGGATTTTTCTGGATTTTTTTTTCCGTATTTTTTTTCCTTATTTTTTTTCCGTATTTTTTTTCAAGATTTTTTTTCCGTATTTTTTTTTCCGTATTTTTTTTCCTTATTTTTTTTTCCGGATTTTTTTTCAGGAATTTTTTTCCGGATTTTTTTTTCCGTATTTTTTTTCCTTATTTTTTTTCCGTATTTTTTTTCAGGATTTTTTTTCCGGATTTTTTTTTCCGGATTTTTCCATATTTTTTTTTGGATTTTTCGAAAAAAAAATTCCGGATGTTTCCGGATTTTTTTTTTCGGGATTTTTCCAAAAAAAAATTTCCGGATTTTTTTTTTCGGGATTTTTCCGGTTTTTTTTTTTCGGGATTTTTCCGGATTTTTTTTTCCGGATTTTTTTTTCCGGATTTTTTTTTCCGGATTTTTTTTCAGGATTTTTTTTCAGGATTTTTTTTCCGGGTTTTTTTTTCGGATTTTTCCGGATTTTTTTTTCCGGATTTTTCCGGATTTTTTTTTCCGGATTTTTTTTCCGGATTTTTTTTTCCGGATTTTTTTTTCCGAATTTTTCCGGATTTTTTTTTTCCGGATTTTTTTTCCGGATTTTTTTTCCGGGTTTTTTTTTCGGATTTTTCCGGATTTTTTTTCCCGGATTTTTTTTCCGGATTTTTTTTCAGGATTTTTCGGATTTTTTTCCGAATTTTTCCGGATTTTTTTTTCAGATTTTTCCGGATATTTTTTCTGGATTTTTTTTCCGGGTTTTTTTTTCGGATTTTTCCGGATTTTTTTTCCGGATTTTTTTTCCGTTTTTTTTTTTCCGGATTTTTTTTTCCGTTTTTTTTTTCCGGATTTTTTTTCCGGACTTTACTGGATTTTTTTTTCCGGATTTTTTTTGACGGATTTTTCCGGATTTTATTTCGGATTTTTTTTTCCGGATTTTTTTTTTCCGGATTTTTCCGGATTTTTTTTTTCGAATTTTTCCGGATTTTTTTTTCCGGATTTTTTTTTCCGGATTTTTCCGGATTTTTTTTTCAGATTTTTCCTGATTTTTTTTCCGGATTTTTTTTCCGGGTTTTTTTTTCGGATTTTTCTGGATTTTTTTTTCCGTATTTTTTTTCCTTATTTTTTTTCAGGATTTTTTTTCCGTATTTTTTTTTCCGTATTTTTTTTCCTTATTTTTTTTTCCGGATTTTTTTTCAGGAATTTTTTTCCGGATTTTTTTTTCCGTATTTTTTTTCCTTATTTTTTTTCCGTATTTTTTTTCAGGATTTTTTGTCCGGATTTTTTTTTCCGGATTTTTTTTCCGTATTTTTTTTTCCGTATTTTTTTTCCGGATTTTTTCTTCCGGATTTTTTTTCCGGATTTTTCCGGATTTTTTTTCCGGATTTTTTTTTCCGTATTTTTTTTTCCGTATTTTTTTTCCTTATTTTTTTTTCCGGATTTTTTTTCAGGAATTTTTTTCCGGATTTTTTTTCCGGATTTTTTTTTCCGTATTTTTTTTTCCGGATTTTTTTTCCTTATTTTTTTTTCCTGATTTTTTTGGATTTTTTTTCCGGATTTTTTTTTACTGATTTTTTTTTCCGGATTTTTTTTTCCTGATTTTTTCATATTTTTTTTAACGGATTTTTTTTCCGGATTTTTTTTCCTGATTTTTCCTGATTTTTTTTTTCGGGATTTTTCCGGATTTTTTTTTCCGGATTTTTCGGATTTTTTTTCCGGATTTTTTTTTCCAGATTTTTTTTCCGGATTTTTCCGGATTTTTTGTTTCCGGATTTTTCCGGATTTTTTTTCCGGATTTTTCCGGATTTTTTTTCCGGATTTTTTTTTCCAGATTTTTTTTCCGGATTTTTCCGGATTTTTTTTTTCCGGATTTTTCCGGATTTTTTTTCCGGATTTTTCCGGATTTTTTTTTTCGGATTATTTTTTCCGCATTTTTTTTCCCGGATTTTTCCGGATTTTTTCTTCCGGATTTTTTTTTCCGGATTTTTTTTTTCGGATTTTTTTTTACTGATTTTTCCGGATTTTTTTTTCCGGATTTTTTTTCCAGATTTTTCCAGATTTTTTTTTTCCGGATTATTTTTCCGGATTTTTTTTTACTTATTTTTTTTCCGGATTTTTTTTTCCTGATTTTTTTGGATTTTTTTTCCGGATTTTTTTTTACTGATTTTTTTTTCCGGATTTTTTTTTCCTGATTTTTTCATATTTTTTTTAACGGATTTTTTTTCCGTATTTTTTTTCCTTATTTTTTTTTCTGTATTTTTTTTCAGGATTTTTTTTCCGGATTTTTCCGGATTTTTTTTTCCGTATTTTTTTTTCCGGATTTTTTTCCCGGATTTTTTTTTACGGATTTTTTTTTATGGATTTTTCCGGATTATTTTTTCTGGATTTTTTTTTTCCTGATTTTTTTTCCGGATTTTTTTTTCAGGATTTTTTTCCCGGATTTTTTTTTCCGGATTTTTTTTTTCCCGAACTTTTCCGGATTTTTTTTCCGGATTTTACTGATTTTCTGATTTTACTGATTTACTGATTTTACGGATTTTTTCCGAATTTTTCCGGATTTTTTTTTCCGTATTTTTTTTCCGGATTTTTTTTTCCGTATTTTTTTTCCGGATTTTTCCGGATTTTTTTTCCGGATTTTTTTTTCCGTATTTTTTTTTCCGGATTTTTTTTCCTTATTTTTTTTTCCGTAATTTTTTTCCGTATTTTTTTTCCGTATTTTTTTTTCCGGATTTTTTTTCAGGAATTTTTTTCCGGATTTTTTTTTCCGTATTTTTTTTCCTTATTTTTTTTCCGTATTTTTTTTCAGGATTTTTTTTCCGGATTTTTTTTTCCGGATTTTTCCATATTTTTTTTTGGATTTTTCGAAAAAAAAATTCCGGATGTTTCCGGATTTTTTTTTTCGGGATTTTTCCAAAAAAAAATTTCCGGATTTTTTTTTTCGGGATTTTTCCGGTTTTTTTTTTTCGGGATTTTTCCGGATTTTTTTTTCCGGATTTTTTTTTCCGGATTTTTTTTCCGGATTTTTTTTCAGGATTTTTTTTCCGGGTTTTTTTTTCGGATTTTTCCGGATTTTTTTTTCCGGATTTTTCCGGATTTTTTTTTCCGGATTTTTTTTCCGGATTTTTTTTTCCGGATTTTTTTTTCCGAATTTTTCCGGATTTTTTTTTTCCGGATTTTTTTTCCGGATTTTTTTTCCGGGTTTTTTTTTCGGATTTTTCCGGATTTTTTTTCCCGGATTTTTTTTCCGGATTTTTTTTCAGGATTTTTCGGATTTTTTTCCGAATTTTTCCGGATTTTTTTTTCAGATTTTTCCGGATATTTTTTCTGGATTTTTTTTCCGGGTTTTTTTTTCGGATTTTTCCGGATTTTTTTTTCGGATTTTTTTTCCGTTTTTTTTTTTCCGGATTTTTTTTTCCGTTTTTTTTTTCCGGATTTTTTTTCCGGACTTTACTGGATTTTTTTTTCCGGATTTTTTTTGACGGATTTTTTTTCCCGGATTTTTCCGGATTTTTTTTCCGGATTTTTCCGGATTTTATTTCGGATTTTTTTTTCCGGATTTTTTTTTTCCGGATTTTTCCGGATTTTTTTTTCAGATTTTTCCTGATTTTTTTTCCGGATTTTTTTTCCGGGTTTTTTTTTCGGATTTTTCTGGATTTTTTTTTCCGTATTTTTTTTCCTTATTTTTTTTCCGTATTTTTTTTCAAGATTTTTTTTCCGTATTTTTTTTTCCGTATTTTTTTTCCTTATTTTTTTTTCCGGATTTTTTTTCAGGAATTTTTTTCCGGATTTTTTTTTCCGTATTTTTTTTCCTTATTTTTTTTCCGTATTTTTTTTCAGGATTTTTTTTCCGGATTTTTTTTTCCGGATTTTTCCATATTTTTTTTTGGATTTTTCGAAAAAAAAATTCCGGATGTTTCCGGATTTTTTTTTTCGGGATTTTTCCAAAAAAAAATTTCCGGATTTTTTTTTTCGGGATTTTTCCGGTTTTTTTTTTTTCGGGATTTTTCCGGATTTTTTTTTCCGGATTTTTTTTTCCGGATTTTTTTTTCCGGATTTTTTTTCAGGATTTTTTTTCAGGATTTTTTTTCCGGGTTTTTTTTTCGGATTTTTCCGGATTTTTTTTTCCGGATTTTTCCGGATTTTTTTTTCCGGATTTTTTTTCCGGATTTTTTTTTCCGGATTTTTTTTTCCGAATTTTTCCGGATTTTTTTTTTCCGGATTTTTTTTCCGGATTTTTTTTCCGGGTTTTTTTTTCGGATTTTTCCGGATTTTTTTTCCCGGATTTTTTTTCCGGATTTTTTTTCAGGATTTTTCGGATTTTTTTCCGAATTTTTCCGGATTTTTTTTTCAGATTTTTCCGGATATTTTTTCTGGATTTTTTTTCCGGGTTTTTTTTTCGGATTTTTCCGGATTTTTTTTCCGGATTTTTTTTCCGTTTTTTTTTTTCCGGATTTTTTTTTCCGTTTTTTTTTTCCGGATTTTTTTTCCGGACTTTACTGGATTTTTTTTTCCGGATTTTTTTTGACGGATTTTTCCGGATTTTATTTCGGATTTTTTTTTCCGGATTTTTTTTTTCCGGATTTTTCCGGATTTTTTTTTTCGAATTTTTCCGGATTTTTTTTTCCGGATTTTTTTTTCCGGATTTTTCCGGATTTTTTTTTCAGATTTTTCCTGATTTTTTTTCCGGATTTTTTTTCCGGGTTTTTTTTTCGGATTTTTCTGGATTTTTTTTTCCGTATTTTTTTTCCTTATTTTTTTTCAGGATTTTTTTTCCGTATTTTTTTTTCCGTATTTTTTTTCCTTATTTTTTTTTCCGGATTTTTTTTCAGGAATTTTTTTCCGGATTTTTTTTTCCGTATTTTTTTTCCTTATTTTTTTTCCGTATTTTTTTTCAGGATTTTTTGTCCGGATTTTTTTTTCCGGATTTTTTTTCCGTATTTTTTTTTCCGTATTTTTTTTCCGGATTTTTTCTTCCGGATTTTTTTTCCGGATTTTTCCGGATTTTTTTTCCGGATTTTTTTTTCCGTATTTTTTTTTCCGTATTTTTTTTCCTTATTTTTTTTTCCGGATTTTTTTTCAGGAATTTTTTTCCGGATTTTTTTTCCGGATTTTTTTTTCCGTATTTTTTTTTCCGGATTTTTTTTCCTTATTTTTTTTTCCTGATTTTTTTGGATTTTTTTTCCGGATTTTTTTTTACTGATTTTTTTTTCCGGATTTTTTTTTCCTGATTTTTTCATATTTTTTTTAACGGATTTTTTTTCCGGATTTTTTTTCCTGATTTTTCCTGATTTTTTTTTTCGGGATTTTTCCGGATTTTTTTTTCCGGATTTTTCGGATTTTTTTTCCGGATTTTTTTTTCCAGATTTTTTTTCCGGATTTTTCCGGATTTTTTGTTTCCGGATTTTTCCGGATTTTTTTTCCGGATTTTTCCGGATTTTTTTTCCGGATTTTTTTTTCCAGATTTTTTTTCCGGATTTTTCCGGATTTTTTTTTTCCGGATTTTTCCGGATTTTTTTTCCGGATTTTTCCGGATTTTTTTTTTCGGATTATTTTTTCCGCATTTTTTTTCCCGGATTTTTCCGGATTTTTTCTTCCGGATTTTTTTTTCCGGATTTTTTTTTTCGGATTTTTTTTTACTGATTTTTCCGGATTTTTTTTTCCGGATTTTTTTTCCAGATTTTTCCAGATTTTTTTTTTCCGGATTATTTTTCCGGATTTTTTTTTACTTATTTTTTTTCCGGATTTTTTTTTCCTGATTTTTTTGGATTTTTTTTCCGGATTTTTTTTTACTGATTTTTTTTTCCGGATTTTTTTTTCCTGATTTTTTCATATTTTTTTTAACGGATTTTTTTTCCGTATTTTTTTTCCTTATTTTTTTTTCTGTATTTTTTTTCAGGATTTTTTTTCCGGATTTTTCCGGATTTTTTTTTCCGTATTTTTTTTTCCGGATTTTTTTCCCGGATTTTTTTTTACGGATTTTTTTTTATGGATTTTTCCGGATTATTTTTTCTGGATTTTTTTTTTCCTGATTTTTTTTCCGGATTTTTTTTTCAGGATTTTTTTCCCGGATTTTTTTTTCCGGATTTTTTTTTTCCCGAACTTTTCCGGATTTTTTTTCCGGATTTTACTGATTTTCTGATTTTACTGATTTACTGATTTTACGGATTTTTTCCGAATTTTTCCGGATTTTTTTTTCCGTATTTTTTTTCCGGATTTTTTTTTCCGTATTTTTTTTCCGGATTTTTCCGGATTTTTTTTCCGGATTTTTTTTTCCGTATTTTTTTTTCCGGATTTTTTTTCCTTATTTTTTTTTCCGTAATTTTTTTCCGTATTTTTTTTCCGTATTTTTTTTTCCGGATTTTTTTTCAGGAATTTTTTTCCGGATTTTTTTTTCCGTATTTTTTTTCCTTATTTTTTTTCCGTATTTTTTTTCAGGATTTTTTTTCCGGATTTTTTTTTCCGGATTTTTCCATATTTTTTTTTGGATTTTTCGAAAAAAAAATTCCGGATGTTTCCGGATTTTTTTTTTCGGGATTTTTCCAAAAAAAAATTTCCGGATTTTTTTTTTCGGGATTTTTCCGGTTTTTTTTTTTCGGGATTTTTCCGGATTTTTTTTTCCGGATTTTTTTTTCCGGATTTTTTTTCCGGATTTTTTTTCAGGATTTTTTTTCCGGGTTTTTTTTTCGGATTTTTCCGGATTTTTTTTTCCGGATTTTTCCGGATTTTTTTTTCCGGATTTTTTTTCCGGATTTTTTTTTCCGGATTTTTTTTTCCGAATTTTTCCGGATTTTTTTTTTCCGGATTTTTTTTCCGGATTTTTTTTCCGGGTTTTTTTTTCGGATTTTTCCGGATTTTTTTTCCCGGATTTTTTTTCCGGATTTTTTTTCAGGATTTTTCGGATTTTTTTCCGAATTTTTCCGGATTTTTTTTTCAGATTTTTCCGGATATTTTTTCTGGATTTTTTTTCCGGGTTTTTTTTTCGGATTTTTCCGGATTTTTTTTTCGGATTTTTTTTCCGTTTTTTTTTTTCCGGATTTTTTTTTCCGTTTTTTTTTTCCGGATTTTTTTTCCGGACTTTACTGGATTTTTTTTTCCGGATTTTTTTTGACGGATTTTTTTTCCCGGATTTTTCCGGATTTTTTTTCCGGATTTTTCCGGATTTTATTTCGGATTTTTTTTTCCGGATTTTTTTTTTCCGGATTTTTCCGGATTTTTTTTTCAGATTTTTCCTGATTTTTTTTCCGGATTTTTTTTCCGGGTTTTTTTTTCGGATTTTTCTGGATTTTTTTTTCCGTATTTTTTTTCCTTATTTTTTTTCCGTATTTTTTTTCAAGATTTTTTTTCCGTATTTTTTTTTCCGTATTTTTTTTCCTTATTTTTTTTTCCGGATTTTTTTTCAGGAATTTTTTTCCGGATTTTTTTTTCCGTATTTTTTTTCCTTATTTTTTTTCCGTATTTTTTTTCAGGATTTTTTTTCCGGATTTTTTTTTCCGGATTTTTCCATATTTTTTTTTGGATTTTTCGAAAAAAAAATTCCGGATGTTTCCGGATTTTTTTTTTCGGGATTTTTCCAAAAAAAAATTTCCGGATTTTTTTTTTCGGGATTTTTCCGGTTTTTTTTTTTTCGGGATTTTTCCGGATTTTTTTTTCCGGATTTTTTTTTCCGGATTTTTTTTTCCGGATTTTTTTTCAGGATTTTTTTTCAGGATTTTTTTTCCGGGTTTTTTTTTCGGATTTTTCCGGATTTTTTTTTCCGGATTTTTCCGGATTTTTTTTTCCGGATTTTTTTTCCGGATTTTTTTTTCAGGATTTTTTTTTCCGAATTTTTCCGGATTTTTTTTTTCCGGATTTTTTTTCCGGATTTTTTTTCCGGGTTTTTTTTTCGGATTTTTCCGGATTTTTTTTCCCGGATTTTTTTTCCGGATTTTTTTTCAGGATTTTTCGGATTTTTTTCCGAATTTTTCCGGATTTTTTTTTCAGATTTTTCCGGATATTTTTTCTGGATTTTTTTTCCGGGTTTTTTTTTCGGATTTTTCCGGATTTTTTTTCCGGATTTTTTTTCCGTTTTTTTTTTTCCGGATTTTTTTTTCCGTTTTTTTTTTCCGGATTTTTTTTCCGGACTTTACTGGATTTTTTTTTCCGGATTTTTTTTGACGGATTTTTCCGGATTTTATTTCGGATTTTTTTTTCCGGATTTTTTTTTTCCGGATTTTTCCGGATTTTTTTTTTCGAATTTTTCCGGATTTTTTTTTCCGGATTTTTTTTTCCGGATTTTTCCGGATTTTTTTTTCAGATTTTTCCTGATTTTTTTTCCGGATTTTTTTTCCGGGTTTTTTTTTCGGATTTTTCTGGATTTTTTTTTCCGTATTTTTTTTCCTTATTTTTTTTCAGGATTTTTTTTCCGTATTTTTTTTTCCGTATTTTTTTTCCTTATTTTTTTTTCCGGATTTTTTTTCAGGAATTTTTTTCCGGATTTTTTTTTCCGTATTTTTTTTCCTTATTTTTTTTCCGTATTTTTTTTCAGGATTTTTTGTCCGGATTTTTTTTTCCGGATTTTTTTTCCGTATTTTTTTTTCCGTATTTTTTTTCCGGATTTTTTCTTCCGGATTTTTTTTCCGGATTTTTCCGGATTTTTTTTCCGGATTTTTTTTTCCGTATTTTTTTTTCCGTATTTTTTTTCCTTATTTTTTTTTCCGGATTTTTTTTCAGGAATTTTTTTCCGGATTTTTTTTCCGGATTTTTTTTTCCGTATTTTTTTTTCCGGATTTTTTTTCCTTATTTTTTTTTCCTGATTTTTTTGGATTTTTTTTCCGGATTTTTTTTTACTGATTTTTTTTTCCGGATTTTTTTTTCCTGATTTTTTCATATTTTTTTTAACGGATTTTTTTTCCGGATTTTTTTTCCTGATTTTTCCTGATTTTTTTTTTCGGGATTTTTCCGGATTTTTTTTTCCGGATTTTTCGGATTTTTTTTCCGGATTTTTTTTTCCAGATTTTTTTTCCGGATTTTTCCGGATTTTTTGTTTCCGGATTTTTCCGGATTTTTTTTCCGGATTTTTCCGGATTTTTTTTCCGGATTTTTTTTTCCAGATTTTTTTTCCGGATTTTTCCGGATTTTTTTTTTCCGGATTTTTCCGGATTTTTTTTCCGGATTTTTCCGGATTTTTTTTTTCGGATTATTTTTTCCGCATTTTTTTTCCCGGATTTTTCCGGATTTTTTCTTCCGGATTTTTTTTTCCGGATTTTTTTTTTCGGATTTTTTTTTACTGATTTTTCCGGATTTTTTTTTCCGGATTTTTTTTCCAGATTTTTCCAGATTTTTTTTTTCCGGATTATTTTTCCGGATTTTTTTTTACTTATTTTTTTTCCGGATTTTTTTTTCCTGATTTTTTTGGATTTTTTTTCCGGATTTTTTTTTACTGATTTTTTTTTCCGGATTTTTTTTTCCTGATTTTTTCATATTTTTTTTAACGGATTTTTTTTCCGTATTTTTTTTCCTTATTTTTTTTTCTGTATTTTTTTTCAGGATTTTTTTTCCGGATTTTTCCGGATTTTTTTTTCCGTATTTTTTTTTCCGGATTTTTTTCCCGGATTTTTTTTTACGGATTTTTTTTTATGGATTTTTCCGGATTATTTTTTCTGGATTTTTTTTTTCCTGATTTTTTTTCCGGATTTTTTTTTCAGGATTTTTTTCCCGGATTTTTTTTTCCGGATTTTTTTTTTCCCGAACTTTTCCGGATTTTTTTTCCGGATTTTACTGATTTTCTGATTTTACTGATTTACTGATTTTACGGATTTTTTCCGAATTTTTCCGGATTTTTTTTTCCGTATTTTTTTTCCGGATTTTTTTTTCCGTATTTTTTTTCCGGATTTTTCCGGATTTTTTTTCCGGATTTTTTTTTCCGTATTTTTTTTTCCGGATTTTTTTTCCTTATTTTTTTTTCCGTAATTTTTTTCCGTATTTTTTTTCCGTATTTTTTTTTCCGGATTTTTTTTCAGGAATTTTTTTCCGGATTTTTTTTTCCGTATTTTTTTTCCTTATTTTTTTTCCGTATTTTTTTTCAGGATTTTTTTTCCGGATTTTTTTTTCCGGATTTTTCCATATTTTTTTTTGGATTTTTCGAAAAAAAAATTCCGGATGTTTCCGGATTTTTTTTTTCGGGATTTTTCCAAAAAAAAATTTCCGGATTTTTTTTTTCGGGATTTTTCCGGTTTTTTTTTTTCGGGATTTTTCCGGATTTTTTTTTCCGGATTTTTTTTTCCGGATTTTTTTTCAGGATTTTTTTTCAGGATTTTTTTTCCGGGTTTTTTTTTCGGATTTTTCCGGATTTTTTTTTCCGGATTTTTCCGGATTTTTTTTTCCGGATTTTTTTTCCGGATTTTTTTTTCCGGATTTTTTTTTCCGAATTTTTCCGGATTTTTTTTTTCCGGATTTTTTTTCCGGATTTTTTTTCCGGGTTTTTTTTTCGGATTTTTCCGGATTTTTTTTCCCGGATTTTTTTTCCGGATTTTTTTTCAGGATTTTTCGGATTTTTTTCCGAATTTTTCCGGATTTTTTTTTCAGATTTTTCCGGATATTTTTTCTGGATTTTTTTTCCGGGTTTTTTTTTCGGATTTTTCCGGATTTTTTTTTCGGATTTTTTTTCCGTTTTTTTTTTCCGGATTTTTTTTCCGTTTTTTTTTTTCCGGATTTTTTTTTCCGTTTTTTTTTTCCGGATTTTTTTTCCGGACTTTACTGGATTTTTTTTTCCGGATTTTTTTTGACGGATTTTTTTTCCCGGATTTTTCCGGATTTTTTTTCCGGATTTTTCCGGATTTTATTTCGGATTTTTTTTTCCGGATTTTTTTTTTCCGGATTTTTCCGGATTTTTTTTTCAGATTTTTCCTGATTTTTTTTCCGGATTTTTTTTCCGGGTTTTTTTTTCGGATTTTTCTGGATTTTTTTTTCCGTATTTTTTTTCCTTATTTTTTTTCCGTATTTTTTTTCAAGATTTTTTTTCCGTATTTTTTTTTCCGTATTTTTTTTCCTTATTTTTTTTTCCGGATTTTTTTTCAGGAATTTTTTTCCGTATTTTTTTTTCCGTATTTTTTTTCCTTATTTTTTTTCCGTATTTTTTTTCAGGATTTTTTGTCCGGATTTTTTTTTCCGGATTTTTTTTCCGTATTTTTTTTTCCGTATTTTTTTTCCGGATTTTTTCTTCCGGATTTTTTTTCCGGATTTTTCCGGATTTTTTTTCCGGATTTTTTTTTCCGTATTTTTTTTTCCGTATTTTTTTTCCTTATTTTTTTTTCCGGATTTTTTTTCAGGAATTTTTTTCCGGATTTTTTTTCCGGATTTTTTTTTCCGTATTTTTTTTTCCGGATTTTTTTTCCTTATTTTTTTTTCCTGATTTTTTTGGATTTTTTTTCCGGATTTTTTTTTACTGATTTTTTTTTCCGGATTTTTTTTTCCTGATTTTTTCATATTTTTTTTAACGGATTTTTTTTCTGGATTTTTTTTCCTGATTTTTCCTGATTTTTTTTTTCGGGATTTTTCCGGATTTTTTTTTCCGGATTTTTCGGATTTTTTTTCCGGATTTTTTTTTCCAGATTTTTTTTCCGGATTTTTCCGGATTTTTTGTTTCCGGATTTTTCCGGATTTTTTTTCCGGATTTTTCCGGATTTTTTTTCCGGATTTTTTTTTCCAGATTTTTTTTCCGGATTTTTCCGGATTTTTTTTTTCCGGATTTTTCCGGATTTTTTTTCCGGATTTTTCCGGATTTTTTTTTTCGGATTATTTTTTCCGCATTTTTTTTCCCGGATTTTTCCGGATTTTTTCTTCCGGATTTTTTTTTCCGGATTTTTTTTTCCGGATTTTTTTTTTCGGATTTTTTTTTACTGATTTTTCCGGATTTTTTTTTCCGGATTTTTTTTCCAGATTTTTCCAGATTTTTTTTTTCCGGATTATTTTTCCGGATTTTTTTTTACTTATTTTTTTTCCGGATTTTTTTTTCCTGATTTTTTTGGATTTTTTTTCCGGATTTTTTTTTACTGATTTTTTTTTCCGGATTTTTTTTTCCTGATTTTTTCATATTTTTTTTAACGGATTTTTTTTCCGTATTTTTTTTCCTTATTTTTTTTTCTGTATTTTTTTTCAGGATTTTTTTTCCGGATTTTTCCGGATTTTTTTTTCCGTATTTTTTTTTCCGGATTTTTTTCCCGGATTTTTTTTTACGGATTTTTTTTTATGGATTTTTCCGGATTATTTTTTCTGGATTTTTTTTTTCCTGATTTTTTTTCCGGATTTTTTTTTCAGGATTTTTTTCCCGGATTTTTTTTTCCGGATTTTTTTTTTCCCGAACTTTTCCGGATTTTTTTTCCGGATTTTACTGATTTTCTGATTTTACTGATTTACTGATTTTACGGATTTTTTCCGAATTTTTCCGGATTTTTTTTTCCGTATTTTTTTTCCGGATTTTTTTTTCCGTATTTTTTTTCCGGATTTTTCCGGATTTTTTTTCCGGATTTTTTTTTCCGTATTTTTTTTTCCGGATTTTTTTTCCTTATTTTTTTTTCCGTAATTTTTTTCCGTATTTTTTTTCCGTATTTTTTTTTCCGGATTTTTTTTCAGGAATTTTTTTCCGGATTTTTTTTTCCGTATTTTTTTTCCTTATTTTTTTTCCGTATTTTTTTTCAGGATTTTTTTTCCGGATTTTTTTTTCCGGATTTTTCCATATTTTTTTTTGGATTTTTCGAAAAAAAAATTCCGGATGTTTCCGGATTTTTTTTTTCGGGATTTTTCCAAAAAAAAATTTCCGGATTTTTTTTTTCGGGATTTTTCCGGTTTTTTTTTTTCGGGATTTTTCCGGATTTTTTTTTCCGGATTTTTTTTTCCGGATTTTTTTTCCGGATTTTTTTTCAGGATTTTTTTTCCGGGTTTTTTTTTCGGATTTTTCCGGATTTTTTTTTCCGGATTTTTCCGGATTTTTTTTTCCGGATTTTTTTTCCGGATTTTTTTTTCCGGATTTTTTTTTCCGAATTTTTCCGGATTTTTTTTTTCCGGATTTTTTTTCCGGATTTTTTTTCCGGGTTTTTTTTTCGGATTTTTCCGGATTTTTTTTCCCGGATTTTTTTTCCGGATTTTTTTTCAGGATTTTTCGGATTTTTTTCCGAATTTTTCCGGATTTTTTTTTCAGATTTTTCCGGATATTTTTTCTGGATTTTTTTTCCGGGTTTTTTTTTCGGATTTTTCCGGATTTTTTTTTCGGATTTTTTTTCCGTTTTTTTTTTTCCGGATTTTTTTTTCCGTTTTTTTTTTCCGGATTTTTTTTCCGGACTTTACTGGATTTTTTTTTCCGGATTTTTTTTGACGGATTTTTTTTCCCGGATTTTTCCGGATTTTTTTTCCGGATTTTTCCGGATTTTATTTCGGATTTTTTTTTCCGGATTTTTTTTTTCCGGATTTTTCCGGATTTTTTTTTCAGATTTTTCCTGATTTTTTTTCCGGATTTTTTTTCCGGGTTTTTTTTTCGGATTTTTCTGGATTTTTTTTTCCGTATTTTTTTTCCTTATTTTTTTTCCGTATTTTTTTTCAAGATTTTTTTTCCGTATTTTTTTTTCCGTATTTTTTTTCCTTATTTTTTTTTCCGGATTTTTTTTCAGGAATTTTTTTCCGGATTTTTTTTTCCGTATTTTTTTTCCTTATTTTTTTTCCGTATTTTTTTTCAGGATTTTTTTTCCGGATTTTTTTTTCCGGATTTTTCCATATTTTTTTTTGGATTTTTCGAAAAAAAAATTCCGGATGTTTCCGGATTTTTTTTTTCGGGATTTTTCCAAAAAAAAATTTCCGGATTTTTTTTTTCGGGATTTTTCCGGTTTTTTTTTTTTCGGGATTTTTCCGGATTTTTTTTTCCGGATTTTTTTTTCCGGATTTTTTTTTCCGGATTTTTTTTCAGGATTTTTTTTCAGGATTTTTTTTCCGGGTTTTTTTTTCGGATTTTTCCGGATTTTTTTTTCCGGATTTTTCCGGATTTTTTTTTCCGGATTTTTTTTCCGGATTTTTTTTTCAGGATTTTTTTTTCCGAATTTTTCCGGATTTTTTTTTTCCGGATTTTTTTTCCGGATTTTTTTTCCGGGTTTTTTTTTCGGATTTTTCCGGATTTTTTTCCCGGATTTTTTTTCCGGATTTTTTTTCAGGATTTTTCGGATTTTTTTCCGAATTTTTCCGGATTTTTTTTTCAGATTTTTCCGGATATTTTTTCTGGATTTTTTTTCCGGGTTTTTTTTCGGATTTTTCCGGATTTTTTTTCCGGATTTTTTTTCCGTTTTTTTTTTTCCGGATTTTTTTTTCCGTTTTTTTTTTCCGGATTTTTTTTCCGGACTTTACTGGATTTTTTTTTCCGGATTTTTTTTGACGGATTTTTCCGGATTTTATTTCGGATTTTTTTTTCCGGATTTTTTTTTTCCGGATTTTTCCGGATTTTTTTTTTCGAATTTTTCCGGATTTTTTTTTCCGGATTTTTTTTTCCGGATTTTTCCGGATTTTTTTTTCAGATTTTTCCTGATTTTTTTTCCGGATTTTTTTTCCGGGTTTTTTTTTCGGATTTTTCTGGATTTTTTTTTCCGTATTTTTTTTCCTTATTTTTTTTCAGGATTTTTTTTCCGTATTTTTTTTTCCGTATTTTTTTTCCTTATTTTTTTTTCCGGATTTTTTTTCAGGAATTTTTTTCCGGATTTTTTTTTCCGTATTTTTTTTCCTTATTTTTTTTCCGTATTTTTTTTCAGGATTTTTTGTCCGGATTTTTTTTTCCGGATTTTTTTTCCGTATTTTTTTTTCCGTATTTTTTTTCCGGATTTTTTCTTCCGGATTTTTTTTCCGGATTTTTCCGGATTTTTTTTCCGGATTTTTTTTTCCGTATTTTTTTTTCCGTATTTTTTTTCCTTATTTTTTTTTCCGGATTTTTTTTCAGGAATTTTTTTCCGGATTTTTTTTCCGTATTTTTTTTTCCGGATTTTTTTTCCTTATTTTTTTTTCCTGATTTTTTTGGATTTTTTTTCCGGATTTTTTTTTACTGATTTTTTTTTCCGGATTTTTTTTTCCTGATTTTTTCATATTTTTTTTAACGGATTTTTTTTCCGGATTTTTTTTCCTGATTTTTCCTGATTTTTTTTTTCGGGATTTTTCCGGATTTTTTTTTCCGGATTTTTCGGATTTTTTTTCCGGATTTTTTTTTCCAGATTTTTTCATATTTTTTTTAACGGATTTTTTTTCCGGATTTTTTTTCCTGATTTTTCCTGATTTTTTTTTTCGGGATTTTTCCGGATTTTTTTTTCCGGATTTTTCCGGATTTTTTTTCCGGATTTTTCCGGATTTTTTTTCCGGATTTTTTTTTCCAGATTTTTTTTCCGGATTTTTCCGGATTTTTTTTTTCCGGATTTTTCCGGATTTTTTTTCCGGATTTTTCCGGATTTTTTTTTTCGGATTATTTTTTCCGCATTTTTTTTCCCGGATTTTTCCGGATTTTTTCTTCCGGATTTTTTTTTCCGGATTTTTTTTTTCGGATTTTTTTTTACTGATTTTTCCGGATTTTTTTTTCCGGATTTTTTTTCCAGATTTTTCCAGATTTTTTTTTTCCGGATTATTTTTCCGGATTTTTTTTTACTTATTTTTTTTCCGGATTTTTTTTTCCTGATTTTTTTGGATTTTTTTTCCGGATTTTTTTTTACTGATTTTTTTTTCCGGATTTTTTTTTCCTGATTTTTTCATATTTTTTTTAACGGATTTTTTTTCCGTATTTTTTTTCCTTATTTTTTTTTCTGTATTTTTTTTCAGGATTTTTTTTCCGGATTTTTCCGGATTTTTTTTTCCGTATTTTTTTTTCCGGATTTTTTTCCCGGATTTTTTTTTACGGATTTTTTTTTATGGATTTTTCCGGATTATTTTTTCTGGATTTTTTTTTTCCTGATTTTTTTTCCGGATTTTTTTTTCAGGATTTTTTTCCCGGATTTTTTTTTCCGGATTTTTTTTTCCCGAACTTTTCCGGATTTTTTTTCCGGATTTTACTGATTTTCTGATTTTACTGATTTACTGATTTTACGGATTTTTTCCGAATTTTTCCGGATTTTTTTTTCCGTATTTTTTTTCCGGATTTTTTTTTCCGTATTTTTTTTCCGGATTTTTCCGGATTTTTTTTCCGGATTTTTTTTTCCGTATTTTTTTTTCCGGATTTTTTTTCCTTATTTTTTTTTCCGTAATTTTTTTCCGTATTTTTTTTCCGTATTTTTTTTTCCGGATTTTTTTTCAGGAATTTTTTTCCGGATTTTTTTTTCCGTATTTTTTTTCCTTATTTTTTTTCCGTATTTTTTTTCAGGATTTTTTTTCCGGATTTTTTTTTCCGGATTTTTCCATATTTTTTTTTGGATTTTTCGAAAAAAAAATTCCGGATGTTTCCGGATTTTTTTTTTCGGGATTTTTCCAAAAAAAAATTTCCGGATTTTTTTTTTCGGGATTTTTCCGGTTTTTTTTTTTCGGGATTTTTCCGGATTTTTTTTTCCGGATTTTTTTTTCCGGATTTTTTTTCAGGATTTTTTTTCAGGATTTTTTTTCCGGGTTTTTTTTTCGGATTTTTCCGGATTTTTTTTTCCGGATTTTTCCGGATTTTTTTTTCCGGATTTTTTTTCCGGATTTTTTTTTCCGGATTTTTTTTTCCGAATTTTTCCGGATTTTTTTTTTCCGGATTTTTTTTCCGGATTTTTTTTCCGGGTTTTTTTTTCGGATTTTTCCGGATTTTTTTTCCCGGATTTTTTTTCCGGATTTTTTTTCAGGATTTTTCGGATTTTTTTCCGAATTTTTCCGGATTTTTTTTTCAGATTTTTCCGGATATTTTTTCTGGATTTTTTTTCCGGGTTTTTTTTTCGGATTTTTCCGGATTTTTTTTTCGGATTTTTTTTCCGTTTTTTTTTTTCCGGATTTTTTTTTCCGTTTTTTTTTTCCGGATTTTTTTTCCGGACTTTACTGGATTTTTTTTTCCGGATTTTTTTTGACGGATTTTTTTTCCCGGATTTTTCCGGATTTTTTTTCCGGATTTTTCCGGATTTTATTTCGGATTTTTTTTTCCGGATTTTTTTTTTCCGGATTTTTCCGGATTTTTTTTTTCGAATTTTTCCGGATTTTTTTTTCCGGATTTTTTTTTCCGGATTTTTTTCGGATTTTTCTGGATTTTTTTTTCCGTATTTTTTTTCCTTATTTTTTTTCAGGATTTTTTTTCCGTATTTTTTTTTCCGTATTTTTTTTCCTTATTTTTTTTTCCGGATTTTTTTTCAGGAATTTTTTTCCGGATTTTTTTTTCCGTATTTTTTTTCCTTATTTTTTTTCCGTATTTTTTTTCAGGATTTTTTGTCCGGATTTTTTTTTCCGTATTTTTTTTCCTTATTTTTTTTCCGTATTTTTTTTCAGGATTTTTTGTCCGGATTTTTTTTTCCGGATTTTTTTTCCGTATTTTTTTTTCCGTATTTTTTTTCCGGATTTTTTCTTCCGGATTTTTTTTCCGGATTTTTCCGGATTTTTTTTCCGGATTTTTTTTTCCGTATTTTTTTTTCCGTATTTTTTTTCCTTATTTTTTTTTCCGGATTTTTTTTCAGGAATTTTTTTCCGGATTTTTTTTCCGGATTTTTTTTTCCGTATTTTTTTTTCCGGATTTTTTTTCCTTATTTTTTTTTCCTGATTTTTTTGGATTTTTTTTCCGGATTTTTTTTTACTGATTTTTTTTTCCGGATTTTTTTTTCCTGATTTTTTCATATTTTTTTTAACGGATTTTTTTTCTGGATTTTTTTTCCTGATTTTTCCTGATTTTTTTTTTCGGGATTTTTCCGGATTTTTTTTTCCGGATTTTTCGGATTTTTTTTCCGGATTTTTTTTTCCAGATTTTTTTTCCGGATTTTTCCGGATTTTTTGTTTCCGGATTTTTCCGGATTTTTTTTCCGGATTTTTCCGGATTTTTTTTCCGGATTTTTTTTTCCAGATTTTTTTTCCGGATTTTTCCGGATTTTTTTTTTCCGGATTTTTCCGGATTTTTTTTCCGGATTTTTCCGGATTTTTTTTTTCGGATTATTTTTTCCGCATTTTTTTTCCCGGATTTTTCCGGATTTTTTCTTCCGGATTTTTTTTTCCGGATTTTTTTTTCCGGATTTTTTTTTTCGGATTTTTTTTTACTGATTTTTCCGGATTTTTTTTTCCGGATTTTTTTTCCAGATTTTTCCAGATTTTTTTTTTCCGGATTATTTTTCCGGATTTTTTTTTACTTATTTTTTTTCCGGATTTTTTTTTCCTGATTTTTTTGGATTTTTTTTCCGGATTTTTTTTTACTGATTTTTTTTTCCGGATTTTTTTTTCCTGATTTTTTCATATTTTTTTTAACGGATTTTTTTTCCGTATTTTTTTTCCTTATTTTTTTTTCTGTATTTTTTTTCAGGATTTTTTTTCCGGATTTTTCCGGATTTTTTTTTCCGTATTTTTTTTTCCGGATTTTTTTCCCGGATTTTTTTTTACGGATTTTTTTTTATGGATTTTTCCGGATTATTTTTTCTGGATTTTTTTTTTCCTGATTTTTTTTCCGGATTTTTTTTTCAGGATTTTTTTCCCGGATTTTTTTTTCCGGATTTTTTTTTTCCCGAACTTTTCCGGATTTTTTTTCCGGATTTTACTGATTTTCTGATTTTACTGATTTTACTGATTTACTGATTTTACGGATTTTTTCCGAATTTTTCCGGATTTTTTTTTCCGTATTTTTTTTCCGGATTTTTTTTTCCGTATTTTTTTTCCGGATTTTTCCGGATTTTTTTTCCGGATTTTTTTTTCCGTATTTTTTTTTCCGGATTTTTTTTCCTTATTTTTTTTTCCGTAATTTTTTTCCGTATTTTTTTTCCGTATTTTTTTTTCCGGATTTTTTTTCCGGATTTTTTTTTCCGTATTTTTTTTTCCGGATTTTTTTTCCTTATTTTTTTTTCCGGATTTTTTTTCAGGAATTTTTTTCCGGATTTTTTTTTCCGTATTTTTTTTCCTTATTTTTTTTTCCGTATTTTTTTTCTGGATTTTTTTTTCCGGATTTTTTTTCCTTATTTTTTTTTCCGTAATTTTTTTCAGGATTTTTTTTCCGTATTTTTTTTTCCGTATTTTTTTTCCTTATTTTTTTTTCCGGATTTTTTTTCAGGAATTTTTTTCCGGATTTTTTTTTTCGTATTTTTTTTCCTTATTTTTTTTTCCGTATTTTTTTTCAGGATTTTTTTTCCGGATTTTTTTTTCCGGATTTTTTTTCCTTATTTTTTTTTCCGTATTTTTTTTCAGGATTTTTTTTCCGGATTTTTTTTTCCGTATTTTTTTTCCTTATTTTTTTTTCCGTATTTTTTTTCAGGATTTTTTTTCCGGATTTTTCCGGATTTTTTTTTCCGTATTTTTTTTTCCGGATTTTTTTCCCGGATTTTTTTTTACGGATTTTTTTTTACGGATTTTTCCGGATTATTTTTTCTGGATTTTTTTTTTCCTGATTTTTTTTTCCGGATTTTTTTTTCAGGATTTTTTTCCCGGATTTTTTTTTTCCCGAACTTTTCCGGATTTTTTTTCCGGATTTTACTGATTTTCTGATTTTACTGATTTTACTGATTTACTGATTTTACGGATTTTTTCCGAATTTTTCCGGATTTTTTTTTTAGATTTTTCCGGATTTTTTTTCCGTATTTTTTTTTCCGTATTTTTTTTCCGTATTTTTTTTCCGGATTTTTTTTTCCGTATTTTTTTTCCGGATTTTTCCGGATTTTTTTTCCGGATTTTTTTTTCCGTATTTTTTTTTCCGTATTTTTTTTCCTTATTTTTTTTTCCGTATTTTTTTTCAGGAATTTTTTTCCAGATTTTTTTTCCGGATTTTTTTTTCCGTATTTTTTTTTCCGTATTTTTTTTCCTTATTTTTTTTTCCGGATTTTTTTTCAGGAATTTTTTTCCGGATTTTTTTTTCCGTATTTTTTTTCCTTATTTTTTTTTCCGTATTTTTTTTCAGGATTTTTTTTCCGGATTTTTCCGGATTTTTTTTTCCGTATTTTTTTTTCCGGATTTTTTTCCCGGTTTTTTTTTACGGATTTTTTTTTACGGATTTTTCCGGATTATTTTTTCTGGATTTTTTTTTTCCTGATTTTTTTTCTGGATTTTTTTTTCAGGATTTTTTTCCCGGATTTTTTTTTCCGGATTTTTTTTTTCCCGAACTTTTCCGGATTTTTTTTCCGGATTTTACTGATTTTCTGATTTTACTGATTTTACTGATTTACTGATTTTACGGATTTTTTCCGAATTTTTCCGGATTTTTTTTTTAGATTTTTCCGGATTTTTTTTCCGTATTTTTTTTTCCGGATTTTTTTTTCCGTATTTTTTTTTCCGGATTTTTTTTTCCGGATTTTTTTTCCGGATTTTTTTTTCCGGATTTTTTTTCCGGATTTTTCCGGATTTTTTTTCCGGATTTTTTTTTCCGTATTTTTTTTTCCGGATTTTTTTCCCGGATTTTTTTTTCCGGATTTTTTTTTCCGGATTTTTTTCCCGGATTTTTTTTTCCAGATTTTTTTTTCCGGATTCTTCCGGATTTTTTTTTCTGGATTTTTTTTTTCCTGATTTTTTTTCCGGATTTTTTTTTCCGGATTTTTTTTTCCGTATTTTTTTTCCGGATTTTTTTTCCGGATTTTTTTTTCTGGATTTTTTTTCCGGATTTTTCCGGATTTTTTTTCCGTATTTTTTTTTCCGGATTTTTTTTCCGGATTTTTTTTTCCGAATTTTTTTTCCGGATTTTTCCGGGTTTTTTTTCCGGATTTTTTTTGACGGATTTTTTTTCCGGATTTTTTTTTTCTGGATTTTTCTGGATTTTTTTTCCGAATTTTTCCGGATTTTTTTTTTCAGATTTTTCCAGATTTTTTTTCCGGATTTTTTTTCCGGGTTTTTTTTTTGGATTTTTCAGGATTTTTTTTCCGGATTTTTTTTTCGAATTTTTCCGGATTTTTTTTTTCAGATTTTTTTTTCCGAATTTTTCCGGATTTTTTTTTCAGATTTTTCAGGATTTTTTTCCGGATTTTTTTTCCGGATTTTTCCGGATTTTTTTTCCGGATTTTTCCGGATTTTTTTCCGGATTTTTTTTTCAGATTTTTCAGGATTTTTTTCCGGATTTTTTTTCCGGATTTTTCCGGATTTTTTTTCCGGATTTTTCCGGATTTTTATTTTCCGGATTTTTTTTTCGGATTTTTTTTTCCGGATTTTTATTTCGGATTTTTTTTTCCGGATTTTTTCGGATTTTTTTTTTCGGATTTCTCCGGATTTTTTTTTCTGATTTTTCCGGATTTTTATTTCCGGATTTTTTCAGATTTTTTTTTTTTGGATTTCTCCGGATTTTTTTTTTCTGATTTTTCCGGATTTTTTTTCCGGATTTTTTTTCCAGATTTTTTTTCCGGATTTTTTTTACGGATTTTTCCGGATTTTTTTTACGGATTTTTCCGGATTTTTTTTTCCGGATTTTTACGGATTTTTATTTTCCGGATTTTTTTTCGGATTTTTTTTTTCGGATTTTTCCGGATTTTTTTTTCCGGATTTTTTTTTCCGGATTTTTCCGGATTTTTTTTCCGGATTTTTTTTTCCGGATTTTTCCGGATTTTTATTTTCCGGATTTTTTTTTTCGGATTTTTTTTCCGGATTTTTCCGTATTTTTTTTCCGGATTTTTCGAAAAAAAAAATCCGAATTTTTTTTTTGGGATTTTTCCGGATTTATTTTTTCCGGATTTTTCGGATTTTTTTCCGGATTTTTCAAAAAAAAATTTCAGGATTTTTTTTTCCGGATTTTTTTTTTCCGGATTTTTTTTTCCGGATTTTTCCATATTTTTTTTTGGATTTTTCGAAAAAAAAATTCCGGATGTTTCCGGATTTTTTTTTTCGGGATTTTTTCATATTTTTTTTAACGGATTTTTTTTCCGTATTTTTTTTCCTTATTTTTTTTTCTGTATTTTTTTTCAGGATTTTTTTTCCGGATTTTTCCGGATTTTTTTTTCCGTATTTTTTTTTCCGGATTTTTTTCCCGGATTTTTTTTTACGGATTTTTTTTTATGGATTTTTCCGGATTATTTTTTCTGGATTTTTTTTTTCCTGATTTTTTTTCCGGATTTTTTTTTCAGGATTTTTTTCCCGGATTTTTTTTTCCGGATTTTTTTTTTCCCGAACTTTTCCGGATTTTTTTTCCGGATTTTACTGATTTTCTGATTTTACTGATTTTACTGATTTACTGATTTTACGGATTTTTTCCGAATTTTTCCGGATTTTTTTTTCCGTATTTTTTTTCCGGATTTTTTTTTCCGTATTTTTTTTCTGGATTTTTCCGGATTTTTTTTCCGGATTTTTTTTTCCGTATTTTTTTTTCCGGATTTTTTTTCCTTATTTTTTTTTCCGGATTTTTTTTCAGGAATTTTTTTCCGGATTTTTTTTTCCGTATTTTTTTTCCTTATTTTTTTTTCCGTATTTTTTTTCTGGATTTTTTTTTCCGGATTTTTTTTCCTTATTTTTTTTTCCGTAATTTTTTTCAGGATTTTTTTTCCGTATTTTTTTTTCCGTATTTTTTTTCCTTATTTTTTTTTCCGGATTTTTTTTCAGGAATTTTTTTCCGGATTTTTTTTTTCGTATTTTTTTTCCTTATTTTTTTTTCCGTATTTTTTTTCAGGATTTTTTTTCCGGATTTTTTTTTCCGGATTTTTTTTCCTTATTTTTTTTTCCGTATTTTTTTTCAGGATTTTTTTTCCGGATTTTTTTTTCCGGATTTTTTTTCCGGATTTTTCCGGATTTTTTTTTCCGTATTTTTTTTTCCGGATTTTTTTCCCGGATTTTTTTTTACGGATTTTTTTTTACGGATTTTTCCGGATTATTTTTTCTGGATTTTTTTTTTCCTGATTTTTTTTTCCGGATTTTTTTTTCAGGATTTTTTTCCCGGATTTTTTTTTCTGGATTTTTTTTTTCCCGAACTTTTCCGGATTTTTTTTCCGGATTTTACTGATTTTCTGATTTTACTGATTTTACTGATTTACTGATTTTACGGATTTTTTCCGAATTTTTCCGGATTTTTTTTTTAGATTTTTCCGGATTTTTTTTCCGTATTTTTTTTTCCGTATTTTTTTTCCGTATTTTTTTTCCGGATTTTTTTTTCCGTATTTTTTTTCCGGATTTTTCCGGATTTTTTTTCCGGATTTTTTTTTCCGTATTTTTTTTTCCGTATTTTTTTTCCTTATTTTTTTTTCCGTATTTTTTTTCAGGAATTTTTTTCCAGATTTTTTTTCCGGATTTTTTTTTCCGTATTTTTTTTTCCGTATTTTTTTTCCTTATTTTTTTTTCCGGATTTTTTTTCAGGAATTTTTTTCCGGATTTTTTTTTCCGTATTTTTTTTCCTTATTTTTTTTTCCGTATTTTTTTTCAGGATTTTTTTTCCGGATTTTTCCGGATTTTTTTTTCCGTATTTTTTTTTCCGGATTTTTTTCCCGGTTTTTTTTTACGGATTTTTTTTTACGGATTTTTCCGGATTATTTTTTCTGGATTTTTTTTTTCCTGATTTTTTTTCTGGATTTTTTTTTCAGGATTTTTTTCCCGGATTTTTTTTTCCGGATTTTTTTTTTCCCGAACTTTTCCGGATTTTTTTTCCGGATTTTACTGATTTTCTGATTTTACTGATTTTACTGATTTACTGATTTTACGGATTTTTTCCGAATTTTTCCGGATTTTTTTTTTAGATTTTTCCGGATTTTTTTTCCGTATTTTTTTTTCCGGATTTTTTTTTCCGTATTTTTTTTTCCGTATTTTTTTTTCCGTATTTTTTTTCCGGATTTTTTTTTCCGGATTTTTTTTCCGGATTTTTCCGGATTTTTTTTCCGGATTTTTTTTTCCGTATTTTTTTTTCCGTATTTTTTTCCCGGATTTTTTTTTCCGGATTTTTTTTTCCGGATTTTTTTCCCGGATTTTTTTTTCCAGATTTTTTTTTCCGGATTCTTCCGGATTTTTTTTTCTGGATTTTTTTTTTCCTGATTTTTTTTCCGGATTTTTTTTTCCGGATTTTTTTTTCCGTATTTTTTTTCCGGATTTTTTTTCCGGATTTTTTTTTCTGGATTTTTTTTCCGGATTTTTCCGGATTTTTTTTCCGTATTTTTTTTTCCGGATTTTTTTTCCGGATTTTTTTTTCCGAATTTTTTTTCCGGATTTTTCCGGGTTTTTTTTCCGGATTTTTTTTGACGGATTTTTTTTCCGGATTTTTTTTTTCTGGATTTTTCTGGATTTTTTTTCCGAATTTTTCCGGATTTTTTTTTTCAGATTTTTCCAGATTTTTTTTCCGGATTTTTTTTCCGGGTTTTTTTTTTGGATTTTTCAGGATTTTTTTTTGGATTTTTTTTCCGGATTTTTTTTTCGAATTTTTCCGGATTTTTTTTTTCAGATTTTTTTTTCCGAATTTTTCCGGATTTTTTTTTCAGATTTTTCAGGATTTTTTTCCGGATTTTTTTTCCGGATTTTTCCGGATTTTTTTTCCGGATTTTTCCGGATTTTTTTCCGGATTTTTTTTTCAGATTTTTCAGGATTTTTTTCCGGATTTTTTTTCCGGATTTTTCCGGATTTTTTTTCCGGATTTTTCCGGATTTTTATTTTCCGGATTTTTTTTTCGGATTTTTTTTTCCGGATTTTTATTTCGGATTTTTTTTTCCGGATTTTTTCGGATTTTTTTTTTCGGATTTCTCCGGATTTTTTTTTCTGATTTTTCCGGATTTTTATTTCCGGATTTTTTCAGATTTTTTTTTTTTGGATTTCTCCGGATTTTTTTTTTCTGATTTTTCCGGATTTTTTTTCCGGATTTTTTTTCCAGATTTTTTTTCCGGATTTTTTTTACGGATTTTTCCGGATTTTTTTTACGGATTTTTCCGGATTTTTTTTTCCGGATTTTTACGGATTTTTATTTTCCGGATTTTTTTTCGGATTTTTTTTTTCGGATTTTTCCGGATTTTTTTTTCCGGATTTTTTTTTCCGGATTTTTCCGGATTTTTTTTCCGGATTTTTTTTTCCGGATTTTTCCGGATTTTTATTTTCCGGATTTTTTTTTTCGGATTTTTTTTCCGGATTTTTCCGTATTTTTTTTCCGGATTTTTCGAAAAAAAAAATCCGAATTTTTTTTTTGGGATTTTTCCGGATTTATTTTTTCCGGATTTTTCGGATTTTTTTCCGGATTTTTCAAAAAAAAATTTCAGGATTTTTTTTTCCGGATTTTTTTTTTCCGGATTTTTTTTTCCGGATTTTTCCATATTTTTTTTTGGATTTTTCGAAAAAAAAATTCCGGATGTTTCCGGATTTTTTTTTTCGGGATTTTTCCAAAAAAAAATTTCCGGATTTTTTTTTTCGGGATTTTTCCGGTTTTTTTTTTTCGGGATTTTTCCGGATTTTTTTTTCCGGATTTTTTTTTCCGGATTTTTTTTCAGGATTTTTTTTCCGGATTTTTTTTCCGGGTTTTTTTTTCGGATTTTTCCGGATTTTTTTTTCCGGATTTTTTTTCCGGATTTTTTTTCCGGATTTTTTTTTCCGGATTTTTTTTTCCGAATTTTTCCGGATTTTTTTTTTCCGGATTTTTTTTCCGGATTTTTTTTCCGGGTTTTTTTTTCGGATTTTTCCGGATTTTTTTTCCCGGATTTTTTTTCCGGATTTTTTTTCAGGATTTTTTTTCCGGATTTTTTTTCCGGATTTTTTTTCCGGGTTTTTTTTTCGGATTTTTCCGGATTTTTTTTCCGGATTTTTTTTCAGGATTTTTCGGATTTTTTTCCGAATTTTTCCGGATTTTTTTTTTCCGGATTTTTTTTCCGGATTTTTTTTCCGGGTTTTTTTTTCGGATTTTTCCGGATTTTTTTTCCCGGATTTTTTTTCCGGATTTTTTTTCAGGATTTTTCGGATTTTTTTCCGAATTTTTCCGGATTTTTTTTTCAGATTTTTCCGGATATTTTTTCTGGATTTTTTTTCCGGGTTTTTTTTTCGGATTTTTCCGGATTTTTTTTCCGGATTTTTTTTCCGTTTTTTTTTTTCCGGATTTTTTTTTCCGTTTTTTTTTTCCGGATTTTTTTTCCGGACTTTACTGGATTTTTTTTTCCGGATTTTTTTTGACGGATTTTTTTTCCCGGATTTTTCCGGATTTTTTTTCCGGATTTTTCCGGATTTTATTTCGGATTTTTTTTTCCGGATTTTTTTTTTCCGGATTTTTCCGGATTTTTTTTTCAGATTTTTCCTGATTTTTTTTCCGGATTTTTTTTCCGGGTTTTTTTTTCGGATTTTTCTGGATTTTTTTTTCCGTATTTTTTTTCCTTATTTTTTTTCCGTATTTTTTTTCAGGATTTTTTTTCCGTATTTTTTTTTCCGTATTTTTTTTCCTTATTTTTTTTTCCGGATTTTTTTTCAGGAATTTTTTTCCGGATTTTTTTTTCCGTATTTTTTTTCCTTATTTTTTTTCCGTATTTTTTTTCAGGATTTTTTTCCGGATTTTTTTTTCCGGATTTTTCCATATTTTTTTTTGGATTTTTCGAAAAAAAAATTCCGGATGTTTCCGGATTTTTTTTTTCGGGATTTTTCCAAAAAAAAATTTCCGGATTTTTTTTTTCGGGATTTTTCCGTTTTTTTTTTTTCGGGATTTTTCCGGATTTTTTTTTCCCGATTTTTTTTTCCGGATTTTTTTTCAGGATTTTTTTTCCGGATTTTTTTTCCGGGTTTTTTTTTCGGATTTTTCCGGATTTTTTTTTCCGGATTTTTTTTCCGGATTTTTTTTCCGGATTTTTTTTCCGGATTTTTTTTTCCGGATTTTTTTTTCCGAATTTTTCCGGATTTTTTTTTTCCGGATTTTTTTTCCGGATTTTTTTTCCGGGTTTTTTTTTCGGATTTTTCCGGATTTTTTTTCCCGGATTTTTTTTCCGGATTTTTTTTCAGGATTTTTTTTCCGGATTTTTTTTCCGGGTTTTTTTTTCGGATTTTTCCGGATTTTTTTTCCCGGATTTTTTTTCCGGATTTTTTTTCAGGATTTTTCGGATTTTTTTCCGAATTTTTCCGGATTTTTTTTTCAGATTTTTCCGGATATTTTTTCTGGATTTTTTTTCCGGGTTTTTTTTTCTGATTTTTCCGGATTTTTTTTCCGGATTTTTTTTCCGTTTTTTTTTTTCCGGATTTTTTTTTCCGTTTTTTTTTTCCGGATTTTTTTTCCGGACTTTACTGGATTTTTTTTTCCGGATTTTTTTTGACGGATTTTTTTTCCCGGATTTTTCCGGATTTTTTTTCCGGATTTTTCCGGATTTTATTTCGGATTTTTTTTTCCGGATTTTTTTTTTCCGGATTTTTCCGGATTTTTTTTTCTGATTTTTCCTGATTTTTTTTCCGGATTTTTTTTCCGGGTTTTTTTTTCGGATTTTTCTGGATTTTTTTTTCCGTATTTTTTTTCCTTATTTTTTTTCCGTATTTTTTTTCAGGATTTTTTTTCCGTATTTTTTTTTCCGTATTTTTTTTCCTTATTTTTTTTTCCGGATTTTTTTTCAGGAATTTTTTTCCGGATTTTTTTTTCCGTATTTTTTTTCCTTATTTTTTTTCCGTATTTTTTTTCAGGATTTTTTTTCCGGATTTTTTTTTCCGGATTTTTCCATATTTTTTTTTGGATTTTTCGAAAAAAAAATTCCGGATGTTTCCGGATTTTTTTTTTCGGGATTTTTCCAAAAAAAAATTTCCGGATTTTTTTTTTCGGGATTTTTCCGGTTTTTTTTTTTCGGGATTTTTCCGGATTTTTTTTTCCGGATTTTTTTTTCCGGATTTTTTTTCAGGATTTTTTTTCAGGATTTTTTTTCCGGGTTTTTTTTTCGGATTTTTCCGGATTTTTTTTTCCGGATTTTTCCGGATTTTTTTTTCCGGATTTTTTTTCCGGATTTTTTTTTCCGGATTTTTTTTTCCGAATTTTTCCGGATTTTTTTTTTCCGGATTTTTTTTCCGGATTTTTTTTCCGGGTTTTTTTTTCGGATTTTTCCGGATTTTTTTTCCCGGATTTTTTTTCCGGATTTTTTTTCAGGATTTTTCGGATTTTTTTCCGAATTTTTCCGGATTTTTTTTTCAGATTTTTCCGGATATTTTTTCTGGATTTTTTTTCCGGGTTTTTTTTTCGGATTTTTCCGGATTTTTTTTCCGGATTTTTTTTCCGGTTTTTTTTTTCCGGATTTTTTTTTCCATTTTTTTTTTCCGGATTTTTTTTCCGGACTTTACTGGATTTTTTTTTCCGGATTTTTTTTGACGGATTTTTTTTCCCGGATTTTTCCGGATTTTTTTTCCGGATTTTTCCGGATTTTATTTCGGATTTTTTTTTCCGGATTTTTTTTTTCCGGATTTTTCCGGATTTTTTTTTTCGAATTTTTCCGGATTTTTTTTTCCGGATTTTTTTTTCCGGATTTTTCCGGATTTTTTTTTCAGATTTTTCCTGATTTTTTTTCCGGATTTTTTTTCCGGGTTTTTTTTTCGGATTTTTCTGGATTTTTTTTTCCGTATTTTTTTTCCTTATTTTTTTTCAGGATTTTTTTTCCGTATTTTTTTTTCCGTATTTTTTTTCCTTATTTTTTTTTCCGGATTTTTTTTCAGGAATTTTTTTCCGGATTTTTTTTTCCGTATTTTTTTTCCTTATTTTTTTTCCGTATTTTTTTTCAGGATTTTTTGTCCGGATTTTTTTTTCCGGATTTTTTTTCCGTATTTTTTTTTCCGTATTTTTTTTCCGGATTTTTTCTTCCGGATTTTTTTTCCGGATTTTTCCGGATTTTTTTTCCGGATTTTTTTTTCCGGATTTTTTTTTCCGTATTTTTTTTCCTTATTTTTTTTTCCGGATTTTTTTTCAGGAATTTTTTTCCGGATTTTTTTTCCGGATTTTTTTTTCCGTATTTTTTTTTCCGGATTTTTTTTCCTTATTTTTTTTTCCTGATTTTTTTGGATTTTTTTTCCGGATTTTTTTTTACTGATTTTTTTTTCCGGATTTTTTTTTCCTGATTTTTTCATATTTTTTTTAACGGATTTTTTTTCCGGATTTTTTTTCCTGATTTTTCCTGATTTTTTTTTTCGGGATTTTTCCGGATTTTTTTTTCCGGATTTTTCGGATTTTTTTTCCGGATTTTTTTTTCCAGATTTTTTTTCCGGATTTTTCCGGATTTTTTGTTTCCGGATTTTTCCGGATTTTTTTTCCGGATTTTTTTTTCCAGATTTTTTTTCCGGATTTTTCCGGATTTTTTTTTTCCGGATTTTTCCGGATTTTTTTTCCGGATTTTTCCGGATTTTTTTTTTCGGATTATTTTTTCCGCATTTTTTTTCCCGGATTTTTCCGGATTTTTTCTTCCGGATTTTTTTTTCCGGATTTTTTTTTCCGGATTTTTTTTTTCGGATTTTTTTTTACTGATTTTTCCGGATTTTTTTTTCCGGATTTTTTTTCCAGATTTTTCCAGATTTTTTTTTTCCGTATTTTTTTTCAGGATTTTTTTTCCGGATTTTTCCGGATTTTTTTTTCCGTATTTTTTTTTCCGGATTTTTTTCCCGGATTTTTTTTTACGGATTTTTTTTTACGGATTTTTCCGGATTATTTTTTCTGGATTTTTTTTTTTCCTGATTTTTTTTTCCGGATTTTTTTTTCAGGATTTTTTTCCCGGATTTTTTTTTCTGGATTTTTTTTTTCCCGAACTTTTCCGGATTTTTTTTCCGGATTTTACTGATTTTCTGATTTTACTGATTTTACTGATTTACTGATTTTACGGATTTTTTCCGAATTTTTCCGGATTTTTTTTTTAGATTTTTCCGGATTTTTTTTCCGTATTTTTTTTTCCGTATTTTTTTTCCGTATTTTTTTTCCGGATTTTTTTTTCCGTATTTTTTTTCCGGATTTTTCCGGATTTTTTTTCCGGATTTTTTTTTCCGTATTTTTTTTTCCGTATTTTTTTTCCTTATTTTTTTTTCCGTATTTTTTTTCAGGAATTTTTTTCCAGATTTTTTTTCCGGATTTTTTTTTCCGTATTTTTTTTTCCGTATTTTTTTTCCTTATTTTTTTTTCCGGATTTTTTTTCAGGAATTTTTTTCCGGATTTTTTTTTCCGTATTTTTTTTCCTTATTTTTTTTTCCGTATTTTTTTTCAGGATTTTTTTTCCGGATTTTTCCGGATTTTTTTTTCCGTATTTTTTTTTCCGGATTTTTTTCCCGGTTTTTTTTTACGGATTTTTTTTTACGGATTTTTCCGGATTATTTTTTCTGGATTTTTTTTTTCCTGATTTTTTTTCTGGATTTTTTTTTCAGGATTTTTTTCCCGGATTTTTTTTTCCGGATTTTTTTTTTCCCGAACTTTTCCGGATTTTTTTTCCGGATTTTACTGATTTTCTGATTTTACTGATTTTACTGATTTACTGATTTTACGGATTTTTTCCGAATTTTTCCGGATTTTTTTTTTAGATTTTTCCGGATTTTTTTTCCGTATTTTTTTTTCCGGATTTTTTTTTCCGTATTTTTTTTTCCGTATTTTTTTTTCCGTATTTTTTTTCCGGATTTTTTTTTCCGGATTTTTTTTCCGGATTTTTCCGGATTTTTTTTCCGGATTTTTTTTTCCGTATTTTTTTTTCCGTATTTTTTTCCCGGATTTTTTTTTCCGGATTTTTTTTTCCGGATTTTTTTCCCGGATTTTTTTTTCCAGATTTTTTTTTCCGGATTCTTCCGGATTTTTTTTTCTGGATTTTTTTTTCCTGATTTTTTTTCCGGATTTTTTTTTCCGGATTTTTTTTTCCGTATTTTTTTTCCGGATTTTTTTTCCGGATTTTTTTTTCTGGATTTTTTTTCCGGATTTTTCCGGATTTTTTTTCCGTATTTTTTTTTCCGGATTTTTTTTCCGGATTTTTTTTTCCGAATTTTTTTTCCGGATTTTTCCGGGTTTTTTTTCCGGATTTTTTTTGACGGATTTTTTTTCCCGGATTTTTCCGGATTTTTTTTCCGGATTTTTTTTTTCTGGATTTTTCTGGATTTTTTTTCCGGATTTTTCCGGATTTTATTTCGGATTTTTTTTTCCGGATTTTTTTTTTCCGGATTTTTCCGGATTTTTTTTTTCGAATTTTTCCGGATTTTTTTTTCCGGATTTTTTTTTCCGGATTTTTCCGGATTTTTTTTTCAGATTTTTCCTGATTTTTTTTCCGGATTTTTTTTCCGGGTTTTTTTTTCGGATTTTTCTGGATTTTTTTTTCCGTATTTTTTTTCCTTATTTTTTTTCAGGATTTTTTTTCCGTATTTTTTTTTCCGTATTTTTTTTCCTTATTTTTTTTTCCGGATTTTTTTTCAGGAATTTTTTTCCGGATTTTTTTTTCCGTATTTTTTTTCCTTATTTTTTTTCCGTATTTTTTTTCAGGATTTTTTGTCCGGATTTTTTTTTCCGGATTTTTTTTCCGTATTTTTTTTTCCGTATTTTTTTTCCGGATTTTTTCTTCCGGATTTTTTTTCCGGATTTTTCCGGATTTTTTTTCCGGATTTTTTTTTCCGGATTTTTTTTTCCGTATTTTTTTTCCTTATTTTTTTTTCCGGATTTTTTTTCAGGAATTTTTTTCCGGATTTTTTTTCCGGATTTTTTTTTCCGTATTTTTTTTTCCGGATTTTTTTTCCTTATTTTTTTTTCCTGATTTTTTTGGATTTTTTTTCCGGATTTTTTTTTACTGATTTTTTTTTCCGGATTTTTTTTTCCTGATTTTTTCATATTTTTTTTAACGGATTTTTTTTCCGGATTTTTTTTCCTGATTTTTCCTGATTTTTTTTTTCGGGATTTTTCCGGATTTTTTTTTCCGGATTTTTCGGATTTTTTTTCCGGATTTTTTTTTCCAGATTTTTTTTCCGGATTTTTCCGGATTTTTTGTTTCCGGATTTTTCCGGATTTTTTTTCCGGATTTTTCCGGATTTTTTTTCCGGATTTTTTTTTCCAGATTTTTTTTCCGGATTTTTCCGGATTTTTTTTTTCCGGATTTTTCCGGATTTTTTTTCCGGATTTTTCCGGATTTTTTTTTTCGGATTATTTTTTCCGCATTTTTTTTCCCGGATTTTTCCGGATTTTTTCTTCCGGATTTTTTTTTCCGGATTTTTTTTTCCGGATTTTTTTTTTCGGATTTTTTTTTACTGATTTTTCCGGATTTTTTTTTCCGGATTTTTTTTCCAGATTTTTCCAGATTTTTTTTTTCCGGATTATTTTTCCGGATTTTTTTTTACTTATTTTTTTTCCGGATTTTTTTTTCCTGATTTTTTTGGATTTTTTTTCCGGATTTTTTTTTACTGATTTTTTTTTCCGGATTTTTTTTTCCTGATTTTTTCATATTTTTTTTAACGGATTTTTTTTCCGTATTTTTTTTCCTTATTTTTTTTTCTGTATTTTTTTTCAGGATTTTTTTTCCGGATTTTTCCGGATTTTTTTTTCCGGATTTTTTTTTCCGGATTTTTTTCCCGGATTTTTTTTTACGGATTTTTTTTTATGGATTTTTCCGGATTATTTTTTCTGGATTTTTTTTTCCTGATTTTTTTTCCGGATTTTTTTTTCAGGATTTTTTTCCCGGATTTTTTTTTCCGGATTTTTTTTTTCCCGAACTTTTCCGGATTTTTTTTCCGGATTTTACTGATTTTTTGATTTTACTGATTTTACTGATTTACTGATTTTACGGATTTTTTCCGAATTTTTCCGGATTTTTTTTTCCGTATTTTTTTTCCGGATTTTTTTTTCCGTATTTTTTTTCCGGATTTTTCCGGATTTTTTTTCCGGATTTTTTTTTCCGTATTTTTTTTTCCGGATTTTTTTTCCTTATTTTTTTTTCCGTAATTTTTTTCCGTATTTTTTTTCCGTATTTTTTTTTCCGTATTTTTTTTCCTTATTTTTTTTTCCGGATTTTTTTTCAGGAATTTTTTTCCGGATTTTTTTTCCGGATTTTTTTTTCCGTATTTTTTTTTCCGGATTTTTTTTCCTTATTTTTTTTTCCGGATTTTTTTTCAGGAATTTTTTTCCGGATTTTTTTTTCCGTATTTTTTTTCCTTATTTTTTTTTCCGTATTTTTTTTCTGGATTTTTTTTTCCGGATTTTTTTTCCTTATTTTTTTTTCCGTAATTTTTTTCAGGATTTTTTTTCCGTATTTTTTTTTCCGTATTTTTTTTCCTTATTTTTTTTTCCGGATTTTTTTTCAGGAATTTTTTTCCGGATTTTTTTTTTCGTATTTTTTTTCCTTATTTTTTTTTCCGTATTTTTTTTCAGGATTTTTTTTCCGGATTTTTTTTTCCGGATTTTTTTTCCTTATTTTTTTTTCCGTATTTTTTTCAGGATTTTTTTTCCGGATTTTTTTTTCCGTATTTTTTTTCCTTATTTTTTTTTCCGTATTTTTTTTCAGGATTTTTTTTCCGGATTTTTCCGGATTTTTTTTTCCGTATTTTTTTTTCCGGATTTTTTTCCCGGATTTTTTTTTACGGATTTTTTTTTACGGATTTTTCCGGATTATTTTTTCTGGATTTTTTTTTTCCTGATTTTTTTTTCCGGATTTTTTTTTCAGGATTTTTTTCCCGGATTTTTTTTTCTGGATTTTTTTTTTCCCGAACTTTTCCGGATTTTTTTTCCGGATTTTACTGATTTTCTGATTTTACTGATTTTACTGATTTACTGATTTTACGGATTTTTTCCGAATTTTTCCGGATTTTTTTTTTAGATTTTTCCGGATTTTTTTTCCGTATTTTTTTTTCCGTATTTTTTTTCCGTATTTTTTTTCCGGATTTTTTTTTCCGTATTTTTTTTCCGGATTTTTCCGGATTTTTTTTCCGGATTTTTTTTTCCGTATTTTTTTTTCCGTATTTTTTTTTCCGTATTTTTTTTCAGGAATTTTTTTCCAGATTTTTTTTCCGGATTTTTTTTTCCGTATTTTTTTTTCCGTATTTTTTTTCCTTATTTTTTTTTCCGGATTTTTTTTCAGGAATTTTTTTCCGGATTTTTTTTTCCGTATTTTTTTTCCTTATTTTTTTTTCCGTATTTTTTTTCAGGATTTTTTTTCCGGATTTTTCCGGATTTTTTTTTCCGTATTTTTTTTTCCGGATTTTTTTCCCGGTTTTTTTTTACGGATTTTTTTTTACGGATTTTTCCGGATTATTTTTTCTGGATTTTTTTTTTCCTGATTTTTTTTCTGGATTTTTTTTTCAGGATTTTTTTCCCGGATTTTTTTTTCCGGATTTTTTTTTTCCCGAACTTTTCCGGATTTTTTTTCCGGATTTTACTGATTTTCTGATTTTACTGATTTTACTGATTTACTGATTTTACGGATTTTTTCCGAATTTTTCCGGATTTTTTTTTTAGATTTTTCCGGATTTTTTTTCCGTATTTTTTTTTCCGGATTTTTTTTTCCGTATTTTTTTTTCCGTATTTTTTTTTCCGTATTTTTTTTCCGGATTTTTTTTTCCGGATTTTTTTTCCGGATTTTTCCGGATTTTTTTTCCGGATTTTTTTTTCCGTATTTTTTTTTCCGTATTTTTTTCCCGGATTTTTTTTTCCGGATTTTTTTTTCCGGATTTTTTTCCCGGATTTTTTTTTCCAGATTTTTTTTTCCGGATTCTTCCGGATTTTTTTTTCTGGATTTTTTTTTTCCTGATTTTTTTTCCGGATTTTTTTTTCCGGATTTTTTTTTCCGTATTTTTTTTCCGGATTTTTTTTCCGGATTTTTTTTTCTGGATTTTTTTTCCGGATTTTTCCGGATTTTTTTTCCGTATTTTTTTTTCCGAATTTTTTTTCCGGATTTTTCCGGGTTTTTTTTCCGGATTTTTTTTGACGGATTTTTTTTCCCGGATTTTTCCGGATTTTTTTTCCGGATTTTTTTTTCTGGATTTTTCTGGATTTTTTTTCCGAATTTTTCCGGATTTTTTTTTTCAGATTTTTCCAGATTTTTTTTCCGGATTTTTTTTCCGGGTTTTTTTTTTGGATTTTTCAGGATTTTTTTTTGGATTTTTTTTCCGGATTTTTTTTTCGAATTTTTCCGGATTTTTTTTTTCAGATTTTTTTTTCCGAATTTTTCCGGATTTTTTTTTCAGATTTTTCAGGATTTTTTTCCGGATTTTTTTTCCGGATTTTTCCGGATTTTTTTTCCGGATTTTTCCGGATTTTTTTTCCGGATTTTTCCGGATTTTTTTTCCGGATTTTTTTTTCCGGATTTTTTTTCCTGATTTTTTTTCCGGATTTTTTTTTCGGATTTTTCCGGATTTTTTTTTTCCGATTTTTTTTTCCGGATTTTTTTTTCCGGATTTTTTTCCGGATTTTTCCGGATTTTTCTTCCCGGATTTTTCCGGATTTTTTTTCCGGATTTTTCCGGATTTTATTTCGGATTTTTTTTTCCGGATTTTTTTTTCCGGATTTTTTTTCCGTATTTTTCCGGATTTTTTCTCCAGATTTTTTTTTTACGTTTTTTTCCGGATTTTTTTTTCAGATTTTTCGTATTTTTTTTCCAGATTTTTTTCCATTTTTTTCCGGATTTTTTTTTTCAGATTTTTCCGTATTTTTTTTACAGATTTTTTTTTCCGGATTGATTTTTCCAGGTTTTTTTTTCCGGATTTTTTTTCCGGATTTTTTTTCCCGGATTTTTCCGGATTTTTTTTTTCAGATTTTTCCGGATTTTTTTTCCGGATTTTTTTTCCGGGTTTTTTTTTCGGATTTTTCCGGATTTTTTTTTCCGGATTTTTCCGGATTTTTTTTTCCGTATTTTTTTTTCATGATTTTTTTTCCCGGATTTTTTTTTCCGGATTTTATTTCGGATTTTTTTTTCCGGATTTTTTTTTCCGGATTTTTTTTTTCAGATTTTTCCGGATTTTTTTTCCGGATTTTTTTTCCGGGTTTTTTTTTTCGGATTTTTCCGGGTTTTTTTTCCGGATTTTTTTTTCCGGATTTTTCCGGGTTTTTTTTCCGGATTTTTTTTTCCGGATTTTCTTTCCCGGATTTTTCCGGATTTTTTTTCCTGATTTTTCCGGATTTTATTTCCTGATTTTTCCGGATTTTATTTCGGATTTTTTTTTTCCGGATTTTTTTTTCTGGATTTTTCCGGATTTTTTTTCCAAATTTTTCCGGATTTTTTTTTCCAGATTTTTTTTCCGAATTTTTCCGGATTTTTTTTTCAGATTTTTCAGGATTTTTTTCCGGATTTTTTTTCCGGGTTTTTTTTTCGGATTTTTCCGGATTTTTTTTTCCGGATTTTTCCGGATTTTTTTTCAGGATTTTTTTCCCGGATTTTTTTTCCGGATTTTTCCGGATTTTTTTTTCCGGATTTTTTTTCCGGATTTTTCCGGATTTTTTTTCGGATTTTTCCGGATTTTTTTTCCGTATTTTTTTTTCCGGATTTTTTTTCCGGATTTTTCCGGATTTTTTTTCCGGATTTTTCCGGATTTTTTTTTCCGGATTTTTTTTCCGGATTTTTCCGGATTTTTTTTCCGGATTTTTTTTTCCGGATTTTTTTTCAGGATTTTTTTCCCGGATTTTTTTTCCGGATTTTTCCGGATTTTTTTTTCCGGATTTTTTTTCCGAATTTTTCCGGATTTTTTTTCCGGATTTTTCCGGATTTTTTTTCGGATTTTTCCGGATTTTTTTTTCCGTATTTTTTTTTCCGGATTTTTTTTCCGGATTTTTCCGGATTTTTTTTCCGGATTTTTCCGGATTTTTTTTTCCGGATTTTTTTTCCGGATTTTTCCGGATTTTTTTTCCGGATTTTTTTTTCCGGATTTTTTTTCCTGATTTTTTTTCCGGATTTTTTTTTCCGTTTTTTTTTTCGGGATTTTTCCGGATTTTTTTTCCGGATTTTTCCGGATTTTATTTCGGATTTTTTTTCCGGGTTTTTTTTTCGGATTTTTCCGGATTTTTTTTTCCGGATTTTTTTTCCGAATTTTTCCGGATTTTTTTTCCGGATTTTGGTGGATTTTTTTTACGGATTTTTTTTCCGGATTGATTTTTCCGGATTTTTTTTGTGGATATTTTTTTACGGATTTTTCCGGGTTTTTTTTTCCGGATTTTTTTTTCCGGATTTTTTTTCCCGGATTTTTCCGGATTTTTTTTTTCGGATTTTTCCGGATTTTTTTACCGGATTTTTTTCCCCGGATTTTTCCGGATTTTTTTTTTCAGATTTTTCCGGATTTTTGTTCCGGATTTTTTTCCGGGTTTTTTTTTCGGATTTTCCGGATTTTTTTTCCGGATTTTTCCGGATATTTTTTTTTCCGGATTTTTCCGGATTTTTTTTGCGGATATTTTTTTACGGATTTTTCCGGGTTTTTTTTTCCGGATTTTTTTTTCCGGATTTTTTTTCCCGGATTTTTCCGGATTTTTTTTTTCGGATTTTTCCGGATTTTTTTACCGGATTTTTTTCCCCGGATTTTTCCGGATTTTTTTTTTCAGATTTTTCCGGATTTTTGTTCCGGATTTTTTTTCCGGGTTTTTTTTTCGGATTTTCCGGATTTTTTTTCCGGATTTTTCCGGATATTTTTTTTTCCGGATTTTTCCGGATTTTTTTTCCGGATTTTTCCGGATTCTTTTTTTTCCGGATTTTTCCGGATTTTTTTTCCGGATTTTTCCGGATTCTTTTTTTTCGGATTTTTCCGGATTTTTTTTCCGGATTTTTTTTTTCTGGATTTTTCTGGATTTTTTTTCCGAATTTTTCCGGATTTTTTTTTTCAGATTTTTCCAGATTTTTTTTCCGGATTTTTTTTCCGGGTTTTTTTTTTGGATTTTTCAGGATTTTTTTTTGGATTTTTTTTCCGGATTTTTTTTTCGAATTTTTCCGCATTTTTTTTTTCAGATTTTTTTTTCCGAATTTTTCCGGATTTTTTTTTCAGATTTTTCAGGATTTTTTTCCGGATTTTTTTTCCGGATTTTTCCGGATTTTTTTTCCGGACTTTTCCTGATTTTTTTTCCGGATTTTTTTTTCCGTTTTTTTTTCCGGATTTTTCCGGATTTTTTTTCCGGATTTTTCCGGATTTTATTTCAATTTTTTTTTCCGGGTTTTTTTTTCGGATTTTTCCGGATTTTTTTTTCCGGATTTTTTTTTCCGGATTTTTTTCCGGATTTTTCCGGATTTTTCTTCCCGGATTTTTCCGGATTTTTTTTCCGGATTTTTCCGGATTTTATTTCGGATTTTTTTTTCCGGATTTTTTTTTCCGGATTTTTTTTCCGGATTTTTCCGGATTTTTTCTCCAGATTTTTTTTTTACGTTTTTTTCCGGATTTTTTTTTTCAGATTTTTCGTATTTTTTTTCCAGATTTTTTTCCATTTTTTTCCGGATTTTTTTTTTCAGATTTTTCCGTATTTTTTTTACAGATTTTTTTTTCCGGATTGATTTTTCCAGGTTTTTTTTTCCGGATTTTTTTTTCCGGATTTTTTTTCCCGGATTTTTCCGGATTTTTTTTTTCAGATTTTTCCGGATTTTTTTTCCGGATTTTTTTTCCGGGTTTTTTTTTCGGATTTTTCCGGATTTTTTTTTCCGGATTTTTTTTTCGGATTTTTCCGGATTTTTTTTTACGGATTTTTTTTTCCGGATTTTTTTTTCCAGATATTTTTTTCCGGATTTTTTTTCCAGATTTTTTTTTCGGAATTTTCCGGATTTTTTTTCCAGATTTTTTTTCCGGATTTTTCCGGATTTTTTTTCCGGATTTTTTTTGCATTTTTTTTTCCGGATTTTTTTTTCCGGATTTTTTTTTCTGGATTTTTCCGGATTTTTTCGGATTTTTTTTTCCGGATTTTTTTTTCCGGGTTATTTTCCCCGGATTTTTCCGTATTTTTTTTCCAGTTTTTTTTCCGTTTTTTTTCGGATTTTTTTTTCTGGATTTTTCCGTATTTTTTTTCTGGATTTTTTTTTTACGGATTTTTTTTTACGGATTTTGGTGGATTTTTTTTACGGATTTTTTTTCCGGATTGATTTTTCCGGATTTTTTTTGCGGATATTTTTTTACGGATTTTTCCGGGTTTTTCTTTCAGGATTTTTTTTCCGGATTTTTTTTCCCGGATTTTTCCGGATTTTTTTCCTGATTTTTCCGGATATTTTTTGCGGATATTTTTTTACGGATTTTTCCGGGTTTTTTTTTCCGGATTTTTTTTTCCGGATTTTTTTTCCCGGATTTTTCCGGATTTTTTTTTTCAGATTTTTCCGGATTTTTTTACCGGATTTTTTTTCCCGGATTTTTCCGGATTTTTTTTCCACATTTTTCCGGATTTTATTTCGGATTTTTTTTTCGGATTTTTTTTTTCCGGGTTTTTTTTCCGAATTTTTCCGGATTTTTTTTCCAGATTTTTTTTCCCGTTTTTTTCAGGATTTTTTTTTTCAGAGTTTTCCGTATTTTTTTTCCAGTTTTTTTTCCGTTTTTTTCCGGATTTTTTTTTCCGGATTTTTCCGTATTTTTTTTCTGGATTTTTTTTTTACGGATTTTTTTTTACGGATTTTGGTGGATTTTTTTTACGGATTTTTTTTCCGGATTGATTTTTCCGGATTTTTTTTGCGGATATTTTTTTACGGATTTTTCCGGGTTTTTCTTTCAGGATTTTTTTTCCCGGATTTTTCCGGATTTTTTTCCTGATTTTTCCGGATTTTTTTTGCGGATATTTTTTTACGGATTTTTCCGGGTTTTTTTTTCCGGATTTTTTTTTCCTAATTTTTTTTCCCGGATTTTTCCGGATTTTTTTTTTCAGATTTTTCCGGATTTTTTTACCGGATTTTTTTTCCCGGATTTTTCCGGATTTTTTTTTTCAGATTTTTCCGGAATTTTTTTCCGGATTTTTTTTCCGGGTTTTTTTTTCGGATTTTCCGGATTTTTTTTTCCGGATTTTTTTTCCGAATTTTTCCGGATTTTTTTTCCGGATTTTTCCGGATTTTTTTTTCCAGATTTTTTTTTCCAGATTTTTTTTTCCGGATTTTTTTTCCAGATTTTTTTTTCGGAATTTTCCGGATTTTTTTCCGGATTTTTTTTCCGGATTTTTTTTCCGGATTTTTCCGGATTTTTTTTCCGGATTTTTTTTGCATTTTTTTTTCCGGATTTTTTTTTCCGGATTTTTTTTTCCGGATTTTTTTTTTCCGGATTTTTCCGGATTTTTTTTTTCGAATTCTTCCGGATTTTTTTTCCAGATTTTTTTTTCCGAATTTTTCCGGATTTTTTTTTTCAGATTTTTCCAGATTTTTTTTCCAGATTTTTTTTCAGGATTTTTTTTCCGGATTTTTTTTTCCGGATTTTTCCGGATTTTTTTCCGGATTTCTCCGGATTTTTTTTCCGGATTTTTTTTCCGGATTTTTTTTTCCGTTTTTTTTTTCCAGATTTTTTTTTCCGGATTTTACTGGATTTTTTTTTTCCGTATTTTTTTTTCCGGATTTTTTTTTCCGGATTTTTTTTTCCGGATTTTTGCGGATTTTTTTTACGGATTTTTTTTCCGGATTTTTTTTCCGGATATTTTTTTACGGATATTTTCGGGGTTTTTTTTTCCGGATTTTTTTTTATGGATTTTTTTCCCTGGATTTTTCGGATTTTTTTTCCGGATTTTTCCGGATTTTATTTCGGATTTTTTTTTTCGGAATTTTCCGGATTTTTTTTCCGGATTTTTTTTCCGGATTTTTTTTCCGGATTTTTCCGGATTTTTTTTCCGGATTTTTTTTGCATTTTTTTTTCCGGATTTTTTTTTCCGGATTTTTTTTTCCGGATTTTTCCGGATTTTTTCGGATTTTTTTTTCCGGGTTTTTTTCCCCGGATTTTTCCGGATTTTTTTTCCACATTTTTCCGGATTTTATTTCGGATTTTTTTTTCGGATTTTTTTTTTCCGGGTTTTTTTTCCGAATTTTTCCGGATTTTTTTTCCAGATTTTTTTTCCCGTTTTTTTCAGGATTTTTTTTTTCAGAGTTTTCCGTATTTTTTTTCCAGTTTTTTTTCCGTTTTTTTCCGGATTTTTTTTTCCGGATTTTTCCGTATTTTTTTTCTGGATTTTTTTTTTACGGATTTTTTTTTACGGATTTTGGTGGATTTTTTTTACGGATTTTTTTTCCGGATTGATTTTTCCGGATTTTTTTTGCGGATATTTTTTTACGGATTTTTCCGGGTTTTTCTTTCAGGATTTTTTTTCCCGGATTTTTCCGGATTTTTTTCCTGATTTTTCCGGATTTTTTTTGCGGATATTTTTTTACGGATTTTTCCGGGTTTTTTTTTCCGGATTTTTTTTTCCGGATTTTTTTTCCCGGATTTTTCCGGATTTTTTTTTTCAGATTTTTCCGGATTTTTTTACCGGATTTTTTTTCACGGATTTTTTTTTCCGGATTTTTTTTTCCGGATTTTTTTTTTCCGGATTTTTCCGGATTTTTTTTTTCGAATTCTTCCGGATTTTTTTTCCAGATTTTTTTTTCCGAATTTTTCCGGATTTTTTTTCCGGGTTTTTTTTTCGGATTTTCCGGATTTTTTTTTCCGGATTTTTTTTCCGAATTTTTCCGGATTTTTTTTCCGGATTTTTCCGGATTTTTTTTTCCAGATTTTTTTTTCCAGATTTTTTTTTCCGGATTTTTTTTCCAGATTTTTTTTTCGGAATTTTCCGGATTTTTCCGGATTTTTTTTCCGGATTTTTTTTGCATTTTTTTTTCCGGATTTTTTTTTCCGGATTTTTTTTTCCGGATTTTTCCGGATTTTTTTTTTCGAATTCTTCCGGATTTTTTTTCCAGATTTTTTTTTCCGAATTTTTCCGGATTTTTTTTTCAGATTTTTCCAGATTTTTTTTCCAGATTTTTTTTCAGGATTTTTTTTCCGGATTTTTTTTTCCGGATTTTTCCGGATTTTTTTTCCGGATTTCTCCGGATTTTTTTTCCGGATTTTTTTTCCGGATTTTTTTTTCCGTTTTTTTTTTCCAGATTTTTTTTTCCGGATTTTACTGGATTTTTTTTTTCCGGATTTTTTTTTCCGGATTTTTTTTTCCGGATTTTTTTTTCCGGATTTTTGCGGATTTTTTTTACGGATTTTTTTTCCGGATTTTTTTTCCGGATATTTTTTTACGGATATTTTCGGGGTTTTTTTTTCCGGATTTTTTTTTATGGATTTTTTTCCCCGGATTTTTCGGATTTTTTTTCCGGATTTTTCCGGATTTTATTTCGGATTTTTTTTTTCGGATTTTTTTTTTCAGATTTTTCCGGATTTTTTTTCCGGATTTTTTTTCCGGGTTTTTTTTTCGGATTTTTCCGGATTTTTTTTTCCAGATTTTTTTTACGGATTTTTTTTACGGATTTTTTTTCCGGATTTTTTTTCCGGATATTTTTTTACGGATATTTTCGGGGTTTTTTTTTCCGGATTTTTTTTTATGGATTTTTTTCCCCGGATTTTTCGGATTTTTTTTCCGGATTTTTCCGGATTTTATTTCGGATTTTTTTTTTCGGATTTTTTTTTTCAGATTTTTCCGGATTTTTTTTACGGGTTTTTTTTTCGGATTTTTCCGGATTTTTTTTTCCGGATTTTTTTTCCGGATTTTTTTTCCGGGTTTTTTTTTCGGATTTTTCCGGATTTTTTTTTCGGATTTTTTTTCCGGATTTTTTTTCCGGATTTTTTTTCCGGATTTTTCCGGGTTTTTTTTTCTGAATTTTTTTTTCGGATTTTTTCTCCGGATTTTTCCGGATTTTTTTCCTGGATTTTTCCGGATTTTTTTTCCGGATTTTTTTTTCCGGATTTTTCAGGATATTTTTTCCGGATTTTTCCGGATTTTTTTTTCCGAATTTTTTTTTTTACGATTTTTTTTTCCTGACTGTTACGGATTTTTTTTCCGGATTTTTTTTCCGGATTTTTTTTTTCGGATTTTTTCAGATTTTTTTTTCCGGATTTTTTTTCCGGATTTTTTTTTCCTCATTTTTTTTTCCGCATTTTTTTTTCCGCATTTTTTTGGATTTTTTTCCGAATTTTTCCGGATTTTTTTTTTCCGATTTTTCTGGATTTTTTTTCCGGATTTTTTTTCCGGGTTTTTTTTTCGGAGTTTTCCGGATTTTTTTTCCTGATTTTTTTTTCCGGTATTTTTTTTTCCGGATTTTTTTTTCCAGATTTTTTTTCAGGATTTTTTTTCAGGATTTTTTTTCAGGATTTTTCCTGATTTTTTTTTCCAGATTTTTTTTCCGGGTTTTTTTTCCGGATTTTTCCGGATTTTTTTCTGAATTTTTCCGGATTTTTTTTTCAGATTTTTCCGGATATTTTTTCCGGATTTTTTTTCAGGGTTTTTTTTTCGGATTTTTCCGGATTTTTTTTTCCGGATTTTTTTTTCCGGATTTTTTTTCCGGATTTTTTTTTCCGTTTTTTTTTTTACGGATTTTTCTTTCCGGATTTTACTGGATTTTTTTTTCCGGATTTTTTTTCCCGGATTTTTCCGGATTTTTTTTCCGGATTTTTCCGGATTTTATTTCGGATTTTTTTTTCCGGATTTTTTTTTCCGGATTTTTCCGGATTTTTTTTTTCGAATTCTTCCGGATTTTTTTTCCGGATTTTTTTTCCGGATTTTTCCGGGTTTTTTTTCTGAATTTTTTTTTCGGATTTTTTCTCCGGATTTTTCCGGATTTTTTTCCTGGATTTTTCCGGATTTTTTTTCCGGATTTTTTTTTCCGGATTTTTCAGGATTTTTTTTCCGGATTTTTCCGGATTTTTTTTTCCGAATTTTTTTTTTTACGATTTTTTTTTCCTGACTTTTACGGATTTTTTTTCCGGATTTTTTTTCCGGATTTTTTTTTCCGGATTTTTTCAGATTTTTTTTTCCGGATTTTTTTTCCGGATTTTTTTTTCCGCATTTTTTTTTCCGCATTTTTTTTTCCGCATTTTTTCGGATTTTTTTCCGAATTTTTCCGGATTTTTTTTTTCAGATTTTTCTGGATTTTTTTTCCGGATTTTTTTTCCGGGTTTTTTTTTCCTGATTTTTTTTTCCGGTATTTTTTTTTCCGGATTTTTTTTTCCAGATTTTTTTTCAGGATTTTTTTTCAGGATTTTTTTTCCGGATTTTTCCTGATTTTTTTTTCCAGATTTTTTTTCCGGGTTTTTTTTCCGGATTTTTACGGATTTTTTTCTGAATTTTTCTGGATTTTTTTTTCAGATTTTTCCGGATATTTTTTCCGGATTTTTTTTCAGGGTTTTTTTTTCCGGATTTTTTTTTCCGGATTTTTTTTCCGGATTTTTTTTTCCGTTTTTTTTTTTCTGGATTTTTCTTTCCGGATTTTACTGGATTTTTTTTTCCGGATTTTTTTTCCCGGATTTTTCCGGATTTTTTTTCCGGATTTTTCCGGTTTTTATTTCGGATTTTTTTTTCCGGATTTTTTTTTTCCGGATTTTTCCGGATTTTTTTTTTCGAATTCTTCCGGATTTTTTTTCCAGATTTTTTTTTCCGAATTTTTCCGGATTTTTTTTTTCAGATTTTTCCAGATTTTTTTTCCAGATTTTTTTTCAGGATTTTTTTTCCGGATTTTTTTTCCGGGTTTTTTTTTCGGAGTTTTCCGGATTTTTTTTCCTGATTTTTTTTTCCGGTATTTTTTTTTCCGGATTTTTTTTTCCAGATTTTTTTTCAGGATTTTTTTTCAGGATTTTTTTTCAGGATTTTTCCTGATTTTTTTTTCCAGATTTTTTTTCCGGGTTTTTTTTCCGGATTTTTCCGGATTTTTTTCTGAATTTTTCCGGATTTTTTTTTCAGATTTTTCCGGATATTTTTTCCGGATTTTTTTTCAGGGTTTTTTTTTCGGATTTTTCCGGATTTTTTTTTCCGGATTTTTTTTTCCGGATTTTTTTTCCGGATTTTTTTTTCCGTTTTTTTTTTACGGATTTTTCTTTCCGGATTTTACTGGATTTTTTTTTCCGGATTTTTTTTCCCGGATTTTTCCGGATTTTTTTTCCGGATTTTTCCGGATTTTATTTCGGATTTTTTTTTCCGGATTTTTTTTTCCGGATTTTTCCGGATTTTTTTTTTCGAATTCTTCCGGATTTTTTTTCCGGATTTTTTTTCCGGATTTTTCCGGGTTTTTTTTCTGAATTTTTTTTTCGGATTTTTTCTCCGGATTTTTCCGGATTTTTTTCCTGGATTTTTCCGGATTTTTTTTCCGGATTTTTTTTTCCGGATTTTTCAGGATTTTTTTTCCGGATTTTTCCGGATTTTTTTTTCCGAATTTTTTTTTTTACGATTTTTTTTTCCTGACTTTTACGGATTTTTTTTCCGGATTTTTTTTCCGGATTTTTTTTTTCGGATTTTTTCAGATTTTTTTTTCCGGATTTTTTTTCCGGATTTTTTTTTCCGCATTTTTTTTTCCGCATTTTTTTTTCCGCATTTTTTCGGATTTTTTTCCGAATTTTTCCGGATTTTTTTTTTCAGATTTTTCTGGATTTTTTTTCCGGATTTTTTTTCCGGGTTTTTTTTTCCTGATTTTTTTTTCCGGTATTTTTTTTTCCGGATTTTTTTTTCCAGATTTTTTTTCAGGATTTTTTTTCCGGATTTTTTTTCCGGATTTTTCCTGATTTTTTTTTCCAGATTTTTTTTCCGGGTTTTTTTTCAGGATTTTTCCGGATTTTTTTCTGAATTTTTCTGGATTTTTTTTTCAGATTTTTCCGGATATTTTTTCCGGATTTTTTTTCAGGGTTTTTTTTTCGGATTTTTCCGGATTTTTCTTTCCGGATTTTACTGGATTTTTTTTTCCGGATTTTTTTTCCCGGATTTTTCCGGATTTTTTTTCCGGATTTTTCCGGATTTTATTTCGGATTTTTTTTTCCGGATTTTTTTTTTCCGGATTTTTCCGGATTTTTTTTTTCGAATTCTTCCGGATTTTTTTTCCGGATTTTTTTTCCGGATTTTTCCGGGTTTTTTTTCTGAATTTTTTTTTCGGATTTTTTCTCCGGATTTTTCCGGATTTTTTTCCTGGATTTTTCCGGATTTTTTTTCCGGATTTTTTTTTCCGGATTTTTCCGGATTTTTTTTCCGGATTTTTCCGGATTTTTTTTTCCGAATTTTTTTTTTTACGATTTTTTTTTCCTGACTTTTACGGATTTTTTTTCCGGATTTTTTTTCCGGATTTTTTTTTCCGGATTTTTTCAGATTTTTTTTTCCGGATTTTTTTTCCGGATTTTTTTTTCCGCATTTTTTTTTCCGCATTTTTTTTTCCGCATTTTTTCGGATTTTTTTCCGAATTTTTCCGGATTTTTTTTTTCAGATTTTTCTGGATTTTTTTTCCGGATTTTTTTTCCGGGTTTTTTTTTCCTGATTTTTTTTTCCGGTATTTTTTTTTCCGGATTTTTTTTTCCAGATTTTTTTTCAGGATTTTTTTTCCGGATTTTTTTTCCGGATTTTTCCTGATTTTTTTTTCCAGATTTTTTTTCCGGGTTTTTTTTCCGGATTTTTACGGATTTTTTTCTGAATTTTTCTGGATTTTTTTTTCAGATTTTTCCGGATATTTTTTCCGGATTTTTTTTCAGGGTTTTTTTTTCCGGATTTTTTTTTCCGGATTTTTTTTCCGGATTTTTTTTTCCGTTTTTTTTTTTCCGGATTTTTCTTTCCGGATTTTACTGGATTTTTTTTTCCGGATTTTTTTTCCGGATTTTTTTTTCCGTTTTTTTTTTTCCGGATTTTTCTTTCCGGATTTTACTGGATTTTTTTTTCCGGATTTTTTTTCCCGGATTTTTCCGGATTTTTTTTCCGGATTTTTCCGGTTTTTATTTCGGATTTTTTTTTCCGGATTTTTTTTTTCCGGATTTTTCCGGATTTTTTTTTTCGAATTCTTCCGGATTTTTTTTCCAGATTTTTTTTTCCGAATTTTTCCGGATTTTTTTTTTCAGATTTTTCCAGATTTTTTTTCCAGATTTTTTTTCAGGATTTTTTTTCCGGATTTTTTTTTCCGGATTTTTCCGGATTTTTTTTCCGGATTTTTCCGGATTTTTTTTTCCGGATTTTTTTTCCAGATTTTTTTTTCCAGATTTTTTTTCCAGATTTTTTTTCGCGGATTTCTCCGGATTTTTTTTCCGGATTTTTTTTTCCGGATTTTTTTTCCGGATTTTTTTCCGAATTTTTCCGGATTTTTTTTCCGGGTTTTTTTTTCGGATTTTTCCGGATTTTTTTTACCTGATATTTTTTCCGGTATTTTTTTTTCCGGATTTTTTTTTCCAGATTTTTTTTCCGGATTTTTTTCCCAGATTTTTCCGCATTTTTTTTCCGGATTTTTTTTCCAGATTTTTTTCCGGATTTTTTTTTCCGGATTTTTCCGCATTTTTTTCCGGATTTTTCCGGATTTTTTTCCGGATTTTTCCGGATTTTTTTTTCCGGATTTTTTTTCCGGATTTTTTTTTCCGTTTTTTTTTTCAGATTTTTTTTTCCGGATTTTACTGGATTTTTTTTTCCGGATTTTTTTTTCCGGATTTTATTTCGGATTTTTTTTTTCGGATTTTTTTTTTTACGATTTTTTTTTCCTGACTTTTACGGATTTTTTTTCCGGATTTTTTTTCCGGATTTTTTTTTTCGGATTTTTTCAGATTTTTTTTTCCGGATTTTTTTTCCGGATTTTTTTTTCCGCATTTTTTTTTCCGCATTTTTTTTTCCGCATTTTTTCGGATTTTTTTCCGAATTTTTCCGGATTTTTTTTTTCAGATTTTTCTGGATTTTTTTTCCGGATTTTTTTTCCGGGTTTTTTTTTCCTGATTTTTTTTTCCGGTATTTTTTTTTCCGGATTTTTTTTTCCAGATTTTTTTTCAGGATTTTTTTTCCGGATTTTTTTTCCGGATTTTTCCTGATTTTTTTTTCCAGATTTTTTTTCCGGGTTTTTTTTCAGGATTTTTCCGGATTTTTTTCTGAATTTTTCTGGATTTTTTTTTCAGATTTTTCCGGATATTTTTTCCGGATTTTTTTTCAGGGTTTTTTTTTCGGATTTTTCCGGATTTTTCTTTCCGGATTTTACTGGATTTTTTTTTCCGGATTTTTTTTCCCGGATTTTTCCGGATTTTTTTTCCGGATTTTTCCGGATTTTATTTCGGATTTTTTTTTCCGGATTTTTTTTTTCCGGATTTTTCCGGATTTTTTTTTTCGAATTCTTCCGGATTTTTTTTCCGGATTTTTTTTCCGGATTTTTCCGGGTTTTTTTTCTGAATTTTTTTTTCGGATTTTTTCTCCGGATTTTTCCGGATTTTTTTCCTGGATTTTTCCGGATTTTTTTTCCGGATTTTTTTTTCCGGATTTTTCCGGATTTTTTTTCCGGATTTTTCCGGATTTTTTTTTCCGAATTTTTTTTTTTACGATTTTTTTTTCCTGACTTTTACGGATTTTTTTTCCGGATTTTTTTTCCGGATTTTTTTTTCCGGATTTTTTCAGATTTTTTTTTCCGGATTTTTTTTCCGGATTTTTTTTTCCGCATTTTTTTTTCCGCATTTTTTTTTCCGCATTTTTTCGGATTTTTTTCCGAATTTTTCCGGATTTTTTTTTTCAGATTTTTCTGGATTTTTTTTCCGGATTTTTTTTCCGGTTTTTTTTTTCCTGATTTTTTTTTCCGGTATTTTTTTTTCCGGATTTTTTTTTCCAGATTTTTTTTCAGGATTTTTTTTCCGGATTTTTTTTCCGGATTTTTCCTGATTTTTTTTTCCAGATTTTTTTTCCGGGTTTTTTTTCCGGATTTTTACGGATTTTTTTCTGAATTTTTCTGGATTTTTTTTTCAGATTTTTCCGGATATTTTTTCCGGATTTTTTTTCAGGGTTTTTTTTTCCGGATTTTTTTTTCCGGATTTTTTTTCCGGATTTTTTTTTCCGTTTTTTTTTTTCCGGATTTTTCTTTCCGGATTTTACTGGATTTTTTTTCCGGATTTTTTTTCCCGGATTTTTCCGGATTTTTTTTCCGGATTTTTCCGGTTTTTATTTCGGATTTTTTTTTCCGGATTTTTTTTTTCCGGATTTTTCCGGATTTTTTTTTTCGAATTCTTCCGGATTTTTTTTCCAGATTTTTTTTTCCGAATTTTTCCGGATTTTTTTTTTCAGATTTTTCCAGATTTTTTTTCCAGATTTTTTTTCAGGATTTTTTTTCCGGATTTTTTTTTCCGGATTTTTCCGGATTTTTTTTCCGGATTTTTCCGGATTTTTTTTTCCGGATTTTTTTTCCAGATTTTTTTTTCCAGATTTTTTTTCCAGATTTTTTTTCGCGGATTTCTCCGGATTTTTTTTCCGGATTTTTTTTTCCGGATTTTTTTTCCGGATTTTTTTCCGAATTTTTCCGGATTTTTTTTCCGGGTTTTTTTTTCGGATTTTTCCGGATTTTTTTTACCTGATATTTTTTCCGGTATTTTTTTTTCCGGATTTTTTTTTCCAGATTTTTTTTCCGGATTTTTTTCCCAGATTTTTCCGCATTTTTTTTCCGGATTTTTTTTCCAGATTTTTTTCCGGATTTTTTTTTCCGGATTTTTCCGCATTTTTTTCCGGATTTTTCCGGATTTTTTTCCGGATTTTTCCGGATTTTTTTTTCCGGATTTTTTTTCCGGATTTTTTTTTCCGTTTTTTTTTTCAGATTTTTTTTTCCGGATTTTACTGGATTTTTTTTTCCGGATTTTTTTTTCCGGATTTTATTTCGGATTTTTTTTTTCGGATTTTTTTTTCCGGATTTTTCCGGATTTTTTTTTTCAGATTTTTCCGGATTTTTTTTCCGGATTTTTTTTCCGGGTTTTTTTTTCGGATTTTTCCGGATTTTTTTTTCCGGATTTTTTTTCCGGATTTTTTTTCAGGATTTTTCCGGATTTTTTTTTCCGGATTTTTTTTTCCGAATTTTTCCAGATTTTTTTTTTCCGGATTTTTTTTCCGGATTTTTTTTCCGGATTTTTTTTCCGGATTTTTTTTCCCGGATTTTTTTTCCGGATTTTTTTTCAGGATTTTTCCGGATTTTTTTCCGAATTTTTCCGGATTTTTTTTTCAGATTTTTCCGGATATTTTTTCTGGATTTTTTTTCCGGGTTTTTTTTCGGATTTTTCCGGATTTTTTTTTCCGGATTTTTTTTCCGTTTTTTTTTTTCCGGATTTTTTTTTCCGTTTTTTTTTTCCGGATTTTTTTTCCGGACTTTACTGGATTTTTTTTTCCGGATTTTTTTTCCGGATTTTTTTTTACGGATTTTTGCGTATTTTTTTTACGGATTTTTTTTCTGGATTGATTTTTCCGGATTTTTTTTTCGGATTTTTTTTCCAGATTTTTTTTTCCAGATTTTTTTTCCAGATTTTTTTTCGCGGATTTCTCCGGATTTTTTTTCCGGATTTTTTTTTCCGGATTTTTTTTCCGGATTTTTTTCCGAATTTTTCCGGATTTTTTTTCCGGATTTTTTTTCCGGGTTTTTTTTTCGGATTTTTCCGGATTTTTTTTACCTGATATTTTTTCCGGTATTTTTTTTTTCCGGATTTTTTTTTCCAGATTTTTTTTCCAGATTTTTTTTCGCGGATTTCTCCGGATTTTTTTTCCGGATTTTTTTTCCAGATTTTTTTTTCCAGATTTTTTTTCCAGATTTTTTTTCGCGGATTTCTCCGGATTTTTTTTCCGGATTTTTTTTTCCGGATTTTTTTTCCGGATTTTTTTCCGAATTTTTCCGGATTTTTTTTCCGGATTTTTTTTCAGATTTTTTTTTCCGGATTTTACTGGATTTTTTTTTCCGGATTTTTTTTTCCGGATTTTTACGGATTTTTTTCCGGATTTTTTTTCCGGATTTTTTTTCCGGATATTTTTTTACGGATATTTTCGGGGTTTTTTTTTCCGGATTTTTTTTTATGGATTTTTTTTCCCAGATTTTTCGGATTTTTTTTCCGGATTTTTCCGGATTTTATTTCGGATTTTTTTTTTCGGATTTTTTTTTTCAGATTTTTCCGGATTTTTTTTCCGGATTTTTTTTCCGCGTTTTTTTTTCGGATTTTTCCGGATTTTTTTTTCCGGATTTTTTTTCCGGATTTTTTTTCAGGATTTTTCCGGATTTTTTTTTTCGGATTTTTTTTTCCGAATTTTTTTTTCCGAATTTTTCCGGATTTTTTTTTTCAGATTTTTCCGGATTTTTTTTCCGGATTTTTTTTCCGGGTTTTTTTTTTTCTGATTTTTCCGGATTTTTTTTCCGGATTTTTCCGGATTTTTTTCCGAATTTTTCCGGATTTTTTTTTCAGATTTTTCCGGATATTTTTTCTGGATTTTTTTTCCGGGTTTTTTTTTCGGATTTTTCCGGATTTTTTTTTCCGGATTTTTTTTCCGTTTTTTTTTTTTCCGGATTTTTTTTCCGGATTTTTTTTCCAGATTTTTTTTTCCAGATTTTTTTTCCAGATTTTTTTTCGCGGATTTCTCCGGATTTTTTTTCCGGATTTTTTTTTCCGGATTTTTTTTCCGGATTTTTTTCCGAATTTTTCCGGATTTTTTTTCCGGATTTTTTTTCCGGGTTTTTTTTTCGGATTTTTCCGGATTTTTTTTACCTGATATTTTTTCCGGTATTTTTTTTTCCGGATTTTTTTTCCGGATTTTTTTTCAGGATTTTTCCGGATTTTTTTTTCCGCATTTTTTTTCCGGATTTTTTTTCCAGATTTTTTTTCCGGATTTTTTTTTCCGGATTTTTCCGCATTTTTTTCCGGATTTTTCCGGATTTTTTTCCGGATTTTTCCGGATTTTTTTTTCCGGATTTTTTTTCCGGATTTTTTTTTCCGTTTTTTTTTTCAGATTTTTTTTTCCGGATTTTACTGGATTTTTTTTTCCGGATTTTTTTTTCCGGATTTTTACGGATTTTTTTCCGGATTTTTTTTCCGGATTTTTTTTCCGGATATTTTTTTACGGATATTTTCGGGGTTTTTTTTTCCGGATTTTTTTTTATGGATTTTTTTTCCCAGATTTTTCGGATTTTTTTTCCGGATTTTTCCGGATTTTATTTCGGATTTTTTTTTCCGGATTTTTTTTTTCAGATTTTTCCGGATTTTTTTTCCGGATTTTTTTTCCGGGTTTTTTTTTCGGATTTTTCCGGATTTTTTTTTCCGGATTTTTTTTCCGGATTTTTTTTCAGGATTTTTCCGGATTTTTTTTTTCGGATTTTTTTTTCCGAATTTTTTTTTCCGAATTTTTCCGGATTTTTTTTTTCAGATTTTTCCGGATTTTTTTTCCGGATTTTTTTTCCGGGTTTTTTTTTTTCGGATTTTTCCGGATTTTTTTTTCCGGATTTTTTTCCGGATTTTTTTTCCGGATTTTTCCGGATTTTTTTCCGAATTTTTCCGGATTTTTTTTTCAGATTTTTCCGGATATTTTTTCTGGATTTTTTTTCCGGGTTTTTTTTTCGGATTTTTCCGGATTTTTTTTTCCGGATTTTTTTTCCGTTTTTTTTTTTTCCGGATTTTTTTTCCGGATTTTTTTTCCAGATTTTTTTTTCCAGATTTTTTTTCCAGATTTTTTTTCGCGGATTTCTCCGGATTTTTTTTCCGGATTTTTTTTTCCGGATTTTTTTTCCGGATTTTTTTCCGAATTTTTCCGGATTTTTTTTTTCAGATTTTTCCGGATATTTTTTCTGGATTTTTTTTCCGGGTTTTTTTTTCGGATTTTTCCGGATTTTTTTTTCCGGATTTTTTTTCCGTTTTTTTTTTTTCCGGATTTTTTTTTCCGTTTTTTTTTTTCCGGATTTTTTTTCCGGACTTTACTGGATTTTTTTTTCCGGATTTTTTTTCCGGATTTTTTTTTACGGATTTTTGCGGATTTTTTTTACGGATTTTTTTTCTGGATTGATTTTTCCGGATTCTTTTTCCGGATATTTTTTTCCGGATTTTTCCGGATTTTATTTCGGATTTTTCCGGATTTTTTTTTACGGATTTTTCCGGGTTTTTTTTTCGGATTTTTCCGGATTTTTTTTTCCGGATTTTTTTTCCGGATTTTTTTTCAGGATTTTTCCGGATTTTTTTTTCCGGATTTTTTTTTCCGGATTTTTTTTTTCCGGATTTTTTTTCCGGATTTTTTTTCCGGATTTTTTTTCCGGGTTTTTTTTTCGGATTTTTCCGGATTTTTTTTTCCGGATTTTTTTTCCGTTTTTTTTTTTCCGGATTTTTTTTTCCGTTTTTTTTTTCCGGATTTTTTTTTTCCGGACTTTACTGGATTTTTTTTTCCGGATTTTTTTTCCGGATTTTTTTTTACGGATTTTTGCGTATTTTTTTTACGGATTTTTTTTCTGGATTGATTTTTCCGGATTTTTTTTCCGGATATTTTTTTACGGATTTTTCCGGGTTTTTTTTTCCGGTTTTTTTTTTACGGATTTTTCCGGATTTTATTTCCGATTTTTTTTTCCGGATTTTTTTTTTCCGGATTTTTCCGGATTTTTTTTTTCGAATTTTTCCGGATTTTTTTTTCCAGATTTTTTTTTCCGAATTTTTCCGGATTTTCTTTTCCGGATTTTTTTTCCAGATTTTTTTTTCCGAATTTTTCCGGATTTTCTTTTCCGGATTTTTTTTCCGGATTTTTTTTCCGGGTTTTTTTTTCGGATTTTTCCGGATTTTTTTTTCCGGATTTTTTTTCAGGATTTTTTTTCCGGATTTTTTTTCCGGGTTTTTTTTTCGGATTTTTCCGGATTTTTTTTTCCGGATTTTTTTTCCGGATTTTTTTTCCGGATTTTTTTTCCGGATTTTTTTTTCCGGATTTTTTTTTCCGAATTTTTCCGGATTTTTTTTTTCCGGATTTTTTTTCCGGATTTTTTTTCCGGATTTTTTTTTCCGGATTTTTTTTTCCGAATTTTTCCGGATTTTTCGGATTTTTTTCCGAATTTTTCCGGATTTTTTTTCCGGATTTTTCCGGATTTTTTTTCCGGATTTTTTTTCCGGATTTTTTTTTCCGGATTTTTTTTCCGTTTTTTTTTTTCCGGATTTTTTTTTCCGTTTTTTTTTCCGGATTTTTTTTCCGGACTTTACTGGATTTTTTTTTCCGGATTTTTTTTGACGGATTTTTTTTCCCGGATTTTTCCGGATTTTTTTTCCGGATTTTTCCGGATTTTATTTCGGATTTTTTTTTCCGGATTTTTTTTTTCCGGATTTTTCCGGATTTTTTTCCGAATTTTTTTTCAGGATTTTTTTTCCGGATTTTTTTTCCGGGTTTTTTTTTCGGATTTTTCCGGATTTTTTTTTCCGGATTTTTTTTCCGGATTTTTTTTCCGGATTTTTTTTCCGGATTTTTTTTTCCGGATTTTTTTTTCCGAATTTTTCCGGATTTTTTTTTTCCGGATTTTTTTTCCGGATTTTTTTTCAGGATTTTTTTTCCGGATTTTTTTTCCGGGTTTTTTTTTCGGATTTTTCCGGATTTTTTTTTCCGGATTTTTTTTCCGGATTTTTTTTCCGGATTTTTTTTCCGGATTTTTTTTTCCGGATTTTTTTTTCCGAATTTTTCCGGATTTTTTTTTTCCGGATTTTTTTTCCGGATTTTTTTTCCGGGTTTTTTTTTCGGATTTTTCCGGATTTTTTTTCCCGGATTTTTTTTCCGGATTTTTTTTCCGGATTTTTCGGATTTTTTTCCGAATTTTTCCGGATTTTTTTTTCAGATTTTTCCGGATATTTTTTCTGGATTTTTTTTCCGGGTTTTTTTTTCTGATGTTTCCGGATTTTTTTTCCGGATTTTTTTTCCGTTTTTTTTTTTCCGGATTTTTTTTTCCGTTTTTTTTTCCGGATTTTTTTTCCGGACTTTACTGGATTTTTTTTTCCGGATTTTTTTTGACGGATTTTTTTTCCCGGATTTCTCCGGATTTTTTTTCCGGATTTTTTTTTCCGGATTTTTTTTCCGGATTTTTTTCCGAATTTTTCCGGATTTTTTTTTTCAGATTTTTCCGGATATTTTTTCTGGATTTTTTTTCCGGGTTTTTTTTTCGGATTTTTCCGGATTTTTTTTTCCGGATTTTTTTTCCGTTTTTTTTTTTTCCGGATTTTTTTTTCCGTTTTTTTTTTTCCGGATTTTTTTTCCGGACTTTACTGGATTTTTTTTTCCGGATTTTTTTTCCGGATTTTTTTTTACGGATTTTTGCGGATTTTTTTTACGGATTTTTTTTCTGGATTGATTTTTCCGGATTTTTTTTCCGGATATTTTTTTCCGGATTTTTCCGGATTTTATTTCGGATTTTTCCGGATTTTTTTTTACGGATTTTTCCGGGTTTTTTTTTCGGATTTTTCCGGATTTTTTTTTCCGGATTTTTTTTCCGGATTTTTTTTCAGGATTTTTTTTCCGTTTTTTTTTTTCCGGATTTTTTTTTCCGTTTTTTTTTTCCGGATTTTTTTTTTCCGGACTTTACTGGATTTTTTTTTCCGGATTTTTTTTCCGGATTTTTTTTTACGGATTTTTGCGTATTTTTTTTACGGATTTTTTTTCTGGATTGATTTTTCCGGATTTTTTTTTACGGATTTTTCCGGATTTTATTTCCGATTTTTTTTTCCGGATTTTTTTTTTCCGGATTTTTCCGGATTTTTTTTTTCGAATTTTTCCGGATTTTTTTTTCCAGATTTTTTTTTCCGAATTTTTCCGGATTTTCTTTTCCGGATTTTTTTTCCGGATTTTTTTTCCGGGTTTTTTTTTCGGATTTTTCCGGATTTTTTTTTCCGGATTTTTTTTCAGGATTTTTTTTCCGGATTTTTTTTCCGGGTTTTTTTTTCGGATTTTTCCGGATTTTTTTTTCCGGATTTTTTTTCCGGATTTTTTTTCCGGATTTTTTTTCCGGATTTTTTTTTCCGGATTTTTTTTTCCGAATTTTTCCGGATTTTTTTTTTCCGGATTTTTTTTCCGGATTTTTTTTCCGGGTTTTTTTTTCGGATTTTTCCGGATTTTTTTTCCCGGATTTTTTTTCCGGATTTTTTTTCCGGATTTTTCGGATTTTTTTCCGAATTTTTCCGGATTTTTTTTCCGGATTTTTTTTCCGTTTTTTTTTTTCCGGATTTTTTTTTCCGTTTTTTTTTCCGGATTTTTTTTCCGGACTTTACTGGATTTTTTTTTCCGGATTTTTTTTGACGGATTTTTTTTCCCGGATTTTTCCGGATTTTTTTTCCGGATTTTTCCGGATTTTATTTCGGATTTTTTTTTCCGGATTTTTTTTTTCCGGATTTTTCCGGATTTTTTTTTTCGAATTTTTCCGGATTTTTTTTTCCGGATTTTTTTTTCCGGATTTTTCCGGATTTTTTTTTCAGATTTTTCCTGATTTTTTTTCCGGATTTTTTTTCCGGGTTTTTTTTTCGGATTTTTCTGGATTTTTTTTTCCGTATTTTTTTTCCTTATTTTTTTTCCGTATTTTTTTTCAGGATTTTTTTTCCGTATTTTTTTTTCCGTATTTTTTTTCCTTATTTTTTTTTCCGGATTTTTTTTCAGGAATTTTTTTCCGGATTTTTTTTTCCGTATTTTTTTTCCTTATTTTTTTTCCGTATTTTTTTTCAGGATTTTTTGTCCGGATTTTTTTTTCCGGATTTTTTTTCCGTATTTTTTTTTCCGTATTTTTTTTCCGTATTTTTTCTTCCGGATTTTTTTTCCGGATTTTTCCGGATTTTTTTTCCGGATTTTTTTTTCCGTATTTTTTTTTCCGTATTTTTTTTCCTTATTTTTTTTTCCGGATTTTTTTTCAGGAATTTTTTTCCGGATTTTTTTTCCGGATTTTTTTTTCCGTATTTTTTTTTCCGGATTTTTTTTCCTTATTTTTTTTTCCGGATTTTTTTTCAGGAATTTTTTTCCGGATTTTTTTTTCCGTATTTTTTTTCCTTATTTTTTTTTCTGTATTTTTTTTCAGGATTTTTTTTCCGGATTTTTCCGGATTTTTTTTTCCGTATTTTTTTTTCCGGATTTTTTTCCCGGATTTTTTTTTACGGATTTTTTTTTATGGATTTTTCCGGATTATTTTTTCTGGATTTTTTTTTTCCTGATTTTTTTTCCGGATTTTTTTTTCAGGATTTTTTTCCCGGATTTTTTTTTCCGGATTTTTTTTTTCCCGAACTTTTCCGGATTTTTTTTCCGGATTTTACTGATTTTCTAATTTTACTGATTTTACTGATTTACTGATTTTACGGATTTTTTCCGAATTTTTCCGGATTTTTTTTTTAGATTTTTCCGGATTTTTTTCCGTATTTTTTTTCCGTATTTTTTTTTCCGTATTTTTTTTCCGGATTTTTTTTTCCGTATTTTTTTTCCGGATTTTTCCGGATTTTTTTTCCGGATTTTTTTTTCCGGATTTTTTTTTCCGGATTTTTTTCCCGGATTTTTTTTTCCGGATTTTTTTTTCCGGATTTTTTTCCCGGATTTTTTTTTCCAGATTTTTTTTTCCGGATTTTTCCGGATTTTTTTTTCTGGATTTTTTTTTTCTGGATTTTTTTTCCGGATTTTTTTTTCCGGATTTTTTTCCCGGATTTTTTTTCTGGACTTTTTTTTTCCTGGATTTTTCCGGATTTTTTTTCCGGATTTTTCCGGTTTTTATTTCGGATTTTTTTTTCCGGATTTTTTTTTTCCGGATTTTTCCGGATTTTTTTTTTCGAATTCTTCCGGATTTTTTTTCCAGATTTTTTTTTCCGAATTTTTCCGGATTTTTTTTTCAGATTTTTCCAGATTTTTTTTCCAGATTTTTTTTCAGGATTTTTTTTCCGGATTTTTTTTTCCGGATTTTTCCGGATTTTTTTTCCGGATTTTTCCGGATTTTTTTTTCCGGATTTTTTTTCCAGATTTTTTTTTCCAGATTTTTTTTCCAGATTTTTTTTCGCGGATTTCTCCGGATTTTTTTTCCGGATTTTTTTTTCCGGATTTTTTTTCCGGATTTTTTTCCGAATTTTTCCGGATTTTTTTTCCGGGTTTTTTTTTCGGATTTTTCCGGATTTTTTTTACCTGATATTTTTTCCGGTATTTTTTTTTCCGGATTTTTTTTTCCAGATTTTTTTTCCGGATTTTTTTCCCAGATTTTTCCGCATTTTTTTTCCGGATTTTTTTTCCAGATTTTTTTCCGGATTTTTTTTTCCGGATTTTTCCGCATTTTTTTCCGGATTTTTCCGGATTTTTTTCCGGATTTTTCCGGATTTTTTTTTCCGGATTTTTTTTCCGGATTTTTTTTTCCGTTTTTTTTTTCAGATTTTTTTTTCCGGATTTTACTGGATTTTTTTTTCCGGATTTTTTTTTCCGGATTTTATTTCGGATTTTTTTTTTCGGATTTTTTTTTCCGGATTTTTCCGGATTTTTTTTTTCAGATTTTTCCGGATTTTTTTTCCGGATTTTTTTTCCGGGTTTTTTTTTCGGATTTTTCCGGATTTTTTTTTCCGGATTTTTTTTCCGGATTTTTTTTCAGGATTTTTCCGGATTTTTTTTTCCGGATTTTTTTTTCCGAATTTTTCCAGATTTTTTTTTTCCGGATTTTTTTTCCGGATTTTTTTTCCGGGTTTTTTTTTCGGATTTTTCCGGATTTTTTTTCCGGATTTTTTTTCCCGGATTTTTTTTCCGGATTTTTTTTCAGGATTTTTCCGGATTTTTTTCCGAATTTTTCCGGATTTTTTTTTCAGATTTTTCCGGATATTTTTTCTGGATTTTTTTTCCGGGTTTTTTTTCGGATTTTTCCGGATTTTTTTTTCCGGATTTTTTTTCCGGATTTTTTTTTCCGGATTTTTTTTTCCGTTTTTTTTTTCCGGATTTTTTTTCCGGACTTTACTGGATTTTTTTTTCCGGATTTTTTTTCCGGATTTTTTTTTACGGATTTTTGCGTATTTTTTTTACGGATTTTTTTTCTGGATTGATTTTTCCGGATTTTTTTTTCGGATTTTTTTTCCAGATTTTTTTTTCCAGATTTTTTTTCCAGATTTTTTTTCGCGGATTTCTCCGGATTTTTTTTCCGGATTTTTTTTTCCGGATTTTTTTTCCGGATTTTTTTCCGAATTTTTCCGGATTTTTTTTCCGGATTTTTTTTCCGGGTTTTTTTTTCGGATTTTTCCGGATTTTTTTTACCTGATATTTTTTCCGGTATTTTTTTTTTCCGGATTTTTTTTTCCAGATTTTTTTTCCAGATTTTTTTTCGCGGATTTCTCCGGATTTTTTTTTCCGGATTTTTTTTCCAGATTTTTTTTTCCAGATTTTTTTTCCAGATTTTTTTTCGCGGATTTCTCCGGATTTTTTTTCCGGATTTTTTTTTCCGGATTTTTTTTCCGGATTTTTTTCCGAATTTTTCCGGATTTTTTTTCCGGATTTTTTTTCAGATTTTTTTTTCCGGATTTTACTGGATTTTTTTTTCCGGATTTTTTTTTCCGGATTTTTTTACGGATTTTTTTTCCGGATTTTTTTTCCGGATATTTTTTTACGGATATTTTCGGGGTTTTTTTTTCCGGATTTTTTTTTATGGATTTTTTTTCCCAGATTTTTCGGATTTTTTTTCCGGATTTTTCCGGATTTTATTTCGGATTTTTTTTTTCGGATTTTTTTTTTCAGATTTTTCCGGATTTTTTTTCCGGATTTTTTTTCCGGGTTTTTTTTTCGGATTTTTCCGGATTTTTTTTTCCGGATTTTTTTTCCGGATTTTTTTTCAGGATTTTTCCGGATTTTTTTTTTCGGATTTTTTTTTCCGAATTTTTTTTTCCGAATTTTTCCGGATTTTTTTTTTCAGATTTTTCCGGATTTTTTTTCCGGATTTTTTTTCCGGGTTTTTTTTTTTCGGATTTTTCCGGATTTTTTTTTCCGGATTTTTTTCCGGATTTTTTTTCCGGATTTTTCCGGATTTTTTTCCGAATTTTTCCGGATTTTTTTTTCAGATTTTTCCGGATATTTTTTCTGGATTTTTTTTCCGGGTTTTTTTTTCGGATTTTTCCGGATTTTTTTTTCCGGATTTTTTTTCCGTTTTTTTTTTTTCCGGATTTTTTTTCCGGATTTTTTTTCCAGATTTTTTTTTCCAGATTTTTTTTCCAGATTTTTTTTCGCGGATTTCTCCGGATTTTTTTTCCGGATTTTTTTTTCCGGATTTTTTTTCCGGATTTTTTTCCGAATTTTTCCGGATTTTTTTTCCGGATTTTTTTTCCGGGTTTTTTTTTCGGATTTTTCCGGATTTTTTTTACCTGATATTTTTTCCGGTATTTTTTTTTCCGGATTTTTTTTCCGGATTTTTTTTCAGGATTTTTCCGGATTTTTTTTTCCGCATTTTTTTTCCGGATTTTTTTTCCAGATTTTTTTTCCGGATTTTTTTTTCCGGATTTTTCCGCATTTTTTTCCGGATTTTTCCGGATTTTTTTCCGGATTTTTTCGGATTTTTTTTTCCGGATTTTTTTTCCGGATTTTTTTTTCCGTTTTTTTTTTCAGATTTTTTTTTCCGGATTTTACTGGATTTTTTTTTCCGGATTTTTTTTTCCGGATTTTTACGGATTTTTTTCCGGATTTTTTTTCCGGATTTTTTTTCCGGATATTTTTTTACGGATATTTTCGGGGTTTTTTTTTCCGGATTTTTTTTATGGATTTTTTTTCCCAGATTTTTCGGATTTTTTTTCCGGATTTTTCCGGATTTTATTTCGGATTTTTTTTTTCGGATTTTTTTTTTCAGATTTTTCCGGATTTTTTTTCCGGATTTTTTTTCCGGGTTTTTTTTTCGGATTTTTCCGGATTTTTTTTTCCGGATTTTTTTTCCGGATTTTTTTTCAGGATTTTTCCGGATTTTTTTTTTCGGATTTTTTTTTCCGAATTTTTTTTTCCGAATTTTTCCGGATTTTTTTTTTCAGATTTTTCCGGATTTTTTTTCCGGATTTTTTTTCCGGGTTTTTTTTTTTCGGATTTTTCCGGATTTTTTTTTCCGGATTTTTTTCCGGATTTTTTTTCCGGATTTTTCCGGATTTTTTTCCGAATTTTTCCGGATTTTTTTTTCAGATTTTTCCGGATATTTTTTCTGGATTTTTTTTCCGGGTTTTTTTTTCGGATTTTTCCGGATTTTTTTTTCCGGATTTTTTTTCCGTTTTTTTTTTTTCCGGATTTTTTTTCCGGATTTTTTTTCCAGATTTTTTTTTCCAGATTTTTTTTCCAGATTTTTTTTCGCGGATTTCTCCGGATTTTTTTTCCGGATTTTTTTTTCCGGATTTTTTTTCCGGATTTTTTTCCGAATTTTTCCGGATTTTTTTTTTCAGATTTTTCCGGATATTTTTTCTGGATTTTTTTTCCGGGTTTTTTTTTCGGATTTTTCCGGATTTTTTTTTCCGGATTTTTTTTCCGTTTTTTTTTTTTCCGGATTTTTTTTTCCGTTTTTTTTTTTCCGGATTTTTTTTCCGGACTTTACTGGATTTTTTTTTCCGGATTTTTTTTCCGGATTTTTTTTTACGGATTTTTGCGGATTTTTTTTACGGATTTTTTTTCTGGATTGATTTTTCCGGATTTTTTTTCCGGATATTTTTTTCCGGATTTTTCCGGATTTTATTTCGGATTTTTCCGGATTTTTTTTTACGGATTTTTCCGGGTTTTTTTTTCGGATTTTTCCGGATTTTTTTTTCCGGATTTTTTTTCCGGATTTTTTTTCAGGATTTTTCCGGATTTTTTTTTCCGGATTTTTTTTTCCGAATTTTTCCAGATTTTTTTTTTCCGGATTTTTTTTCCGGATTTTTTTTCCGGATTTTTTTTCCGGGTTTTTTTTTCGGATTTTTCCGGATTTTTTTTTCCGGATTTTTTTTCCGTTTTTTTTTTTCCGGATTTTTTTTTCCGTTTTTTTTTTCCGGATTTTTTTTTTCCGGACTTTACTGGATTTTTTTTTCCGGATTTTTTTTCCGGATTTTTTTTTACGGATTTTTGCGTATTTTTTTTACGGATTTTTTTTCTGGATTGATTTTTCCGGATTTTTTTTCCGGATATTTTTTTACGGATTTTTCCGGGTTTTTTTTTCCGGTTTTTTTTTTACGGATTTTTCCGGATTTTATTTCCGATTTTTTTTTCCGGATTTTTTTTTTCCGGATTTTTCCGGATTTTTTTTTTCGAATTTTTCCGGATTTTTTTTTCCAGATTTTTTTTTCCGAATTTTTCCGGATTTTCTTTTCCGGATTTTTTTTCCGGATTTTTTTTCCGGGTTTTTTTTTCGGATTTTTCCGGATTTTTTTTTCCGGATTTTTTTTCAGGATTTTTTTTCCGGATTTTTTTTCCGGGTTTTTTTTTCGGATTTTTCCGGATTTTTTTTTCCGGATTTTTTTTCCGGATTTTTTTTCCGGATTTTTTTTCCGGATTTTTTTTTCCGGATTTTTTTTTCCGAATTTTTCCGGATTTTTTTTTTCCGGATTTTTTTTCCGGATTTTTTTTCCGGGTTTTTTTTTCGGATTTTTCCGGATTTTTTTTCCCGGATTTTTTTTCCGGATTTTTTTTCCGGATTTTTCGGATTTTTTTCCGAATTTTTCCGGATTTTTTTTTCAGATTTTTCCGGATATTTTTTCTGGATTTTTTTTCCGGGTTTTTTTTTCGGATTTTTCCGGATTTTTTTTCCGTTTTTTTTTTTCCGGATTTTTTTTTCCGTTTTTTTTTCCGGATTTTTTTTCCGGACTTTACTGGATTTTTTTTTCCGGATTTTTTTTGACGGATTTTTTTTCCCGGATTTTTCCGGATTTTTTTTCCGGATTTTTCCGGATTTTATTTCGGATTTTTTTTTCCGGATTTTTTTTTTCCGGATTTTTCCGGATTTTTTTTTTCGAATTTTTCCGGATTTTTTTTTCCGGATTTTTTTTTCCGGATTTTTCCGGATTTTTTTTCAGATTTTTCCTGATTTTTTTTCCGGATTTTTTTTCCGGATTTTTTTTCCGGATATTTTTTTACGGATATTTTCGGGGTTTTTTTTTCCGGATTTTTTTTTATGGATTTTTTTTCCCAGATTTTTCGGATTTTTTTTCCGGATTTTTCCGGATTTTATTTCGGATTTTTTTTTTCGGATTTTTTTTTTCAGATTTTTCCGGATTTTTTTTCCGGATTTTTTTTCCGGGTTTTTTTTTCGGATTTTTCCGGATTTTTTTTTCCGGATTTTTTTTCCGGATTTTTTTTCAGGATTTTTCCGGATTTTTTTTTTCGGATTTTTTTTTCCGAATTTTTTTTTCCGAATTTTTCCGGATTTTTTTTTTCAGATTTTTCCGGATTTTTTTTCCGGATTTTTTTTCCGGGTTTTTTTTTTTCGGATTTTTCCGGATTTTTTTTTCCGGATTTTTTTCCGGATTTTTTTTCCGGATTTTTCCGGATTTTTTTCCGAATTTTTCCGGATTTTTTTTTCAGATTTTTCCGGATATTTTTTCTGGATTTTTTTTCCGGGTTTTTTTTTCGGATTTTTCCGGATTTTTTTTTCCGGATTTTTTTTCCGTTTTTTTTTTTTCCGGATTTTTTTTCCGGATTTTTTTTCCAGATTTTTTTTTCCAGATTTTTTTTCCAGATTTTTTTTCGCGGATTTCTCCGGATTTTTTTTCCGGATTTTTTTTTCCGGATTTTTTTTCCGGATTTTTTTCCGAATTTTTCCGGATTTTTTTTTTCAGATTTTTCCGGATATTTTTTCTGGATTTTTTTTCCGGGTTTTTTTTTCGGATTTTTCCGGATTTTTTTTTCCGGATTTTTTTTCCGTTTTTTTTTTTTCCGGATTTTTTTTTCCGTTTTTTTTTTTCCGGATTTTTTTTCCGGACTTTACTGGATTTTTTTTTCCGGATTTTTTTTCCGGATTTTTTTTTACGGATTTTTGCGGATTTTTTTTACGGATTTTTTTTCTGGATTGATTTTTCCGGATTTTTTTTCCGGATATTTTTTTCCGGATTTTTCCGGATTTTATTTCGGATTTTTCCGGATTTTTTTTTACGGATTTTTCCGGGGTTTTTTTTCGGATTTTTCCGGATTTTTTTTTCCGGATTTTTTTTCCGGATTTTTTTTCAGGATTTTTCCGGATTTTTTTTTCCGGATTTTTTTTTCCGGATTTTTTTTCCGGATTTTTTTTCCGGGTTTTTTTTTCGGATTTTTCCGGATTTTTTTTTCCGGATTTTTTTTCCGGATTTTTTTTTCCGGATTTTTTTTCCGTTTTTTTTTTTCCGGATTTTTTTTTCCGTTTTTTTTTTCCGGATTTTTTTTTTCCGGACTTTACTGGATTTTTTTTTCCGGATTTTTTTTCCGGATTTTTTTTTACGGATTTTTGCGTATTTTTTTTACGGATTTTTTTTCTGGATTGATTTTTCCGGATTTTTTTTCCGGATATTTTTTTACGGATTTTTCCGGGTTTTTTTTTCCGGTTTTTTTTTTACGGATTTTTCCGGATTTTATTTCCGATTTTTTTTTCCGGATTTTTTTTTTCCGGATTTTTCCGGATTTTTTTTTTCGAATTTTTCCGGATTTTTTTTTCCAGATTTTTTTTTCCGAATTTTTCCGGATTTTCTTTTCCGGATTTTTTTTCCGGATTTTTTTTCCGGGTTTTTTTTTCGGATTTTTCCGGATTTTTTTTTCCGGATTTTTTTTCAGGATTTTTTTTCCGGATTTTTTTTCCGGGTTTTTTTTTCGGATTTTTCCGGATTTTTTTTTCCGGATTTTTTTTCCGGATTTTTTTTCCGGATTTTTTTTCCGGATTTTTTTTTCCGGATTTTTTTTTCCGAATTTTTCCGGATTTTTTTTTTCCGGATTTTTTTTCCGGATTTTTTTTCCGGGTTTTTTTTTCGGATTTTTCCGGATTTTTTTTCCCGGATTTTTTTTCCGGATTTTTTTTCCGGATTTTTCGGATTTTTTTCCGAATTTTTCCGGATTTTTTTTTCAGATTTTTCCGGATATTTTTTCTGGATTTTTTTTCCGGGTTTTTTTTTCGGATGTTTCCGGATTTTTTTTCCGGATTTTTTTTCCGTTTTTTTTTTTCCGGATTTTTTTTTCCGTTTTTTTTTCCGGATTTTTTTTCCGGACTTTACTGGATTTTTTTTTCCGGATTTTTTTTGACGGATTTTTTTTCCCGGATTTTTCCGGATTTTTTTTCCGGATTTTTCCGGATTTTATTTCGGATTTTTTTTTCCGGATTTTTTTTTTCCGGATTTTTCCGGATTTTTTTTTTCGAATTTTTCCGGATTTTTTTTTCCGGATTTTTTTTTCCGGATTTTTCCGGATTTTTCTTTCAGATTTTTCCTGATTTTTTTTCCGGATTTTTTTTCCGGGTTTTTTTTTCGGATTTTTCTGGATTTTTTTTTCCGTATTTTTTTTCCTTATTTTTTTTCCGTATTTTTTTTCAGGATTTTTTTTCCGTATTTTTTTTTCCGTATTTTTTTTCCTTATTTTTTTTTCCGGATTTTTTTTCAGGAATTTGTTTCCGGATTTTTTTTTCCGTATTTTTTTTCCTTATTTTTTTTCCGTATTTTTTTTCCGGATTTTTTTTCCGGATTTTTTTTCAGGATTTTTCCGGATTTTTTTTTTCGGATTTTTTTTTCCGAATTTTTTTTTCCGAATTTTTCCGGATTTTTTTTTTCAGATTTTTCCGGATTTTTTTTCCGGATTTTTTTTCCGGGTTTTTTTTTTTCGGATTTTTCCGGATTTTTTTTTCCGGATTTTTTTCCGGATTTTTTTTCCGGATTTTTCCGGATTTTTTTCCGAATTTTTCCGGATTTTTTTTTCAGATTTTTCCGGATATTTTTTCTGGATTTTTTTTCCGGGTTTTTTTTTCGGATTTTTCCGGATTTTTTTTTCCGGATTTTTTTTCCGTTTTTTTTTTTTCCGGATTTTTTTTCCGGATTTTTTTTCCAGATTTTTTTTTCCAGATTTTTTTTCCAGATTTTTTTTCGCGGATTTCTCCGGATTTTTTTTCCGGATTTTTTTTTCCGGATTTTTTTTCCGGATTTTTTTCCGAATTTTTCCGGATTTTTTTTCCGGATTTTTTTTCCGGGTTTTTTTTTCGGATTTTTCCGGATTTTTTTTACCTGATATTTTTTCCGGTATTTTTTTTTCCGGATTTTTTTTCCGGATTTTTTTTCAGGATTTTTCCGGATTTTTTTTTCCGCATTTTTTTTCCGGATTTTTTTTCCAGATTTTTTTTCCGGATTTTTTTTTCCGGATTTTTCCGCATTTTTTTCCGGATTTTTCCGGATTTTTTTCCGGATTTTTTCGGATTTTTTTTTCCGGATTTTTTTTCCGGATTTTTTTTTCCGTTTTTTTTTTCAGATTTTTTTTTCCGGATTTTACTGGATTTTTTTTTCCGGATTTTTTTTTCCGGATTTTTACGGATTTTTTTCCGGATTTTTTTTCCGGATTTTTTTTCCGGATATTTTTTTACGGATATTTTCGGGGTTTTTTTTTCCGGATTTTTTTTATGGATTTTTTTTCCCAGATTTTTCGGATTTTTTTTCCGGATTTTTCCGGATTTTATTTCGGATTTTTTTTTTCGGATTTTTTTTTTCAGATTTTTCCGGATTTTTTTTCCGGATTTTTTTTCCGGGTTTTTTTTTCGGATTTTTCCGGATTTTTTTTTCCGGATTTTTTTTCCGGATTTTTTTTCAGGATTTTTCCGGATTTTTTTTTTCGGATTTTTTTTTCCGAATTTTTTTTTCCGAATTTTTCCGGATTTTTTTTTTCAGATTTTTCCGGATTTTTTTTCCGGATTTTTTTTCCGGGTTTTTTTTTTTCGGATTTTTCCGGATTTTTTTTTCCGGATTTTTTTCCGGATTTTTTTTCCGGATTTTTCCGGATTTTTTTCCGAATTTTTCCGGATTTTTTTTTCAGATTTTTCCGGATATTTTTTCTGGATTTTTTTTCCGGGTTTTTTTTTCGGATTTTTCCGGATTTTTTTTTCCGGATTTTTTTTCCGTTTTTTTTTTTTCCGGATTTTTTTTCCGGATTTTTTTTCCAGATTTTTTTTTCCAGATTTTTTTTCCAGATTTTTTTTCGCGGATTTCTCCGGATTTTTTTTCCGGATTTTTTTTTCCGGATTTTTTTTCCGGATTTTTTTCCGAATTTTTCCGGATTTTTTTTTTCAGATTTTTCCGGATATTTTTTCTGGATTTTTTTTCCGGGTTTTTTTTTCGGATTTTTCCGGATTTTTTTTTCCGGATTTTTTTTCCGTTTTTTTTTTTTCCGGATTTTTTTTTCCGTTTTTTTTTTTCCGGATTTTTTTTCCGGACTTTACTGGATTTTTTTTTCCGGATTTTTTTTCCGGATTTTTTTTTACGGATTTTTGCGGATTTTTTTTACGGATTTTTTTTCTGGATTGATTTTTCCGGATTTTTTTTCCGGATATTTTTTTCCGGATTTTTCCGGATTTTATTTCGGATTTTTCCGGATTTTTTTTTACGGATTTTTCCGGGTTTTTTTTTCGGATTTTTCCGGATTTTTTTTTCCGGATTTTTTTTCCGGATTTTTTTTCAGGATTTTTCCGGATTTTTTTTTCCGGATTTTTTTTTCCGAATTTTTCCAGATTTTTTTTTTCCGGATTTTTTTTCCGGATTTTTTTTCCGGATTTTTTTTCCGGGTTTTTTTTTCGGATTTTTCCGGATTTTTTTTTCCGGATTTTTTTTCCGTTTTTTTTTTTCCGGATTTTTTTTTCCGTTTTTTTTTTCCGGATTTTTTTTTTCCGGACTTTACTGGATTTTTTTTTCCGGATTTTTTTTCCGGATTTTTTTTTACGGATTTTTGCGTATTTTTTTTACGGATTTTTTTTCTGGATTGATTTTTCCGGATTTTTTTTCCGGATATTTTTTTACGGATTTTTCCGGGTTTTTTTTTCCGGTTTTTTTTTTACGGATTTTTCCGGATTTTATTTCCGATTTTTTTTTCCGGATTTTTTTTTTCCGGATTTTTCCGGATTTTTTTTTTCGAATTTTTCCGGATTTTTTTTTCCAGATTTTTTTTTCCGAATTTTTCCGGATTTTCTTTTCCGGATTTTTTTTCCGGATTTTTTTTCCGGGTTTTTTTTTCGGATTTTTCCGGATTTTTTTTTCCGGATTTTTTTTCAGGATTTTTTTTCCGGATTTTTTTTCCGGGTTTTTTTTTCGGATTTTTCCGGATTTTTTTTTCCGGATTTTTTTTCCGGATTTTTTTTCCGGATTTTTTTTCCGGATTTTTTTTTCCGGATTTTTTTTTCCGAATTTTTCCGGATTTTTTTTTTCCGGATTTTTTTTCCGGATTTTTTTTCCGGGTTTTTTTTTCGGATTTTTCCGGATTTTTTTTCCCGGATTTTTTTTCCGGATTTTTTTTCCGGATTTTTCGGATTTTTTTCCGAATTTTTCCGGATTTTTTTTTCAGATTTTTCCGGATATTTTTTCTGGATTTTTTTTCCGGGTTTTTTTTTCGGATTTTTCCGGATTTTTTTTCCGTTTTTTTTTTTCCGGATTTTTTTTTCCGTTTTTTTTTCCGGATTTTTTTTCCGGACTTTACTGGATTTTTTTTTCCGGATTTTTTTTGACGGATTTTTTTTCCCGGATTTTTCCGGATTTTTTTTCCGGATTTTTCCGGATTTTATTTCGGATTTTTTTTTCCGGATTTTTTTTTTCCGGATTTTTCCGGATTTTTTTTTTCGAATTTTTCCGGATTTTTTTTTCCGGATTTTTTTTTCCGGATTTTTCCGGATTTTTTTTTCAGATTTTTCCTGATTTTTTTTCCGGATTTTTTTTCCGGATTTTTTTTCCGGATATTTTTTTACGGATATTTTCGGGGTTTTTTTTTCCGGATTTTTTTTTATGGATTTTTTTTCCCAGATTTTTCGGATTTTTTTTCCGGATTTTTCCGGATTTTATTTCGGATTTTTTTTTTCGGATTTTTTTTTTCAGATTTTTCCGGATTTTTTTTCCGGATTTTTTTTCCGGGTTTTTTTTTCGGATTTTTCCGGATTTTTTTTTCCGGATTTTTTTTCCGGATTTTTTTTCAGGATTTTTCCGGATTTTTTTTTTCGGATTTTTTTTTCCGAATTTTTTTTTCCGAATTTTTCCGGATTTTTTTTTTCAGATTTTTCCGGATTTTTTTTCCGGATTTTTTTTCCGGGTTTTTTTTTTTCGGATTTTTCCGGATTTTTTTTTCCGGATTTTTTTCCGGATTTTTTTTCCGGATTTTTCCGGATTTTTTTCCGAATTTTTCCGGATTTTTTTTTCAGATTTTTCCGGATATTTTTTCTGGATTTTTTTTCCGGGTTTTTTTTTCGGATTTTTCCGGATTTTTTTTTCCGGATTTTTTTTCCGTTTTTTTTTTTTCCGGATTTTTTTTCCGGATTTTTTTTCCAGATTTTTTTTTCCAGATTTTTTTTCCAGATTTTTTTTCGCGGATTTCTCCGGATTTTTTTTCCGGATTTTTTTTTCCGGATTTTTTTTCCGGATTTTTTTCCGAATTTTTCCGGATTTTTTTTTTCAGATTTTTCCGGATATTTTTTCTGGATTTTTTTTCCGGGTTTTTTTTTCGGATTTTTCCGGATTTTTTTTTCCGGATTTTTTTTCCGTTTTTTTTTTTTCCGGATTTTTTTTTCCGTTTTTTTTTTTCCGGATTTTTTTTCCGGACTTTACTGGATTTTTTTTTCCGGATTTTTTTTCCGGATTTTTTTTTACGGATTTTTGCGGATTTTTTTTACGGATTTTTTTTCTGGATTGATTTTTCCGGATTTTTTTTCCGGATATTTTTTTCCGGATTTTTCCGGATTTTATTTCGGATTTTTCCGGATTTTTTTTTACGGATTTTTCCGGGTTTTTTTTTCGGATTTTTCCGGATTTTTTTTTCCGGATTTTTTTTCCGGATTTTTTTTCAGGATTTTTCCGGATTTTTTTTTCCGGATTTTTTTTTCCGGATTTTTTTTCCGGATTTTTTTTCCGGGTTTTTTTTTCGGATTTTTCCGGATTTTTTTTTCCGGATTTTTTTTCCGGATTTTTTTTTCCGGATTTTTTTTCCGTTTTTTTTTTTCCGGATTTTTTTTTCCGTTTTTTTTTTCCGGATTTTTTTTTTCCGGACTTTACTGGATTTTTTTTTCCGGATTTTTTTTCCGGATTTTTTTTTACGGATTTTTGCGTATTTTTTTTACGGATTTTTTTTCTGGATTGATTTTTCCGGATTTTTTTTCCGGATATTTTTTTACGGATTTTTCCGGGTTTTTTTTTCCGGTTTTTTTTTTACGGATTTTTCCGGATTTTATTTCCGATTTTTTTTTCCGGATTTTTTTTTTCCGGATTTTTCCGGATTTTTTTTTTCGAATTTTTCCGGATTTTTTTTTCCAGATTTTTTTTTCCGAATTTTTCCGGATTTTCTTTTCCGGATTTTTTTTCCGGATTTTTTTTCCGGGTTTTTTTTTCGGATTTTTCCGGATTTTTTTTTCCGGATTTTTTTTCAGGATTTTTTTTCCGGATTTTTTTTCCGGGTTTTTTTTTCGGATTTTTCCGGATTTTTTTTTCCGGATTTTTTTTCCGGATTTTTTTTCCGGATTTTTTTTCCGGATTTTTTTTTCCGGATTTTTTTTTCCGAATTTTTCCGGATTTTTTTTTTCCGGATTTTTTTTCCGGATTTTTTTTCCGGGTTTTTTTTTCGGATTTTTCCGGATTTTTTTTCCCGGATTTTTTTTCCGGATTTTTTTTCCGGATTTTTCGGATTTTTTTCCGAATTTTTCCGGATTTTTTTTTCAGATTTTTCCGGATATTTTTTCTGGATTTTTTTTCCGGGTTTTTTTTTCGGATGTTTCCGGATTTTTTTTCCGGATTTTTTTTCCGTTTTTTTTTTTCCGGATTTTTTTTTCCGTTTTTTTTTCCGGATTTTTTTTCCGGACTTTACTGGATTTTTTTTTCCGGATTTTTTTTGACGGATTTTTTTTCCCGGATTTTTCCGGATTTTTTTTCCGGATTTTTCCGGATTTTATTTCGGATTTTTTTTTCCGGATTTTTTTTTTCCGGATTTTTCCGGATTTTTTTTTTCGAATTTTTCCGGATTTTTTTTTCCGGATTTTTTTTTCCGGATTTTTCCGGATTTTTCTTTCAGATTTTTCCTGATTTTTTTTCCGGATTTTTTTTCCGGGTTTTTTTTTCGGATTTTTCTGGATTTTTTTTTCCGTATTTTTTTTCCTTATTTTTTTTCCGTATTTTTTTTCAGGATTTTTTTTCCGTATTTTTTTTTCCGTATTTTTTTTCCTTATTTTTTTTTCCGGATTTTTTTTCAGGAATTTGTTTCCGGATTTTTTTTTCCGTATTTTTTTTCCTTATTTTTTTTCCGTATTTTTTTTCAGGATTTTTTGTCCGGATTTTTTTTTCCGGATTTTTTTTCCGTATTTTTTTTTCCGTATTTTTTTTCCGGATTTTTTCTTCCGGATTTTTTTTCCGGATTTTTCCGGATTTTTTTTCCGGATTTTTTTTTCCGTATTTTTTTTTCCGTATTTTTTTTCCTTATTTTTTTTTCCGGATTTTTTTTCAGGAATTTTTTTCCGGATTTTTTTTCCGGATTTTTTTTTCCGTATTTTTTTTTCCGGATTTTTTTTCCTTATTTTTTTTTCCGGATTTTTTTTCAGGAATTTTTTTCCGGATTTTTTTTTCCGTATTTTTTTTCCTTATTTTTTTTTCTGTATTTTTTTTCAGGATTTTTTTTCCGGATTTTTCCGGATTTTTTTTCCGTATTTTTTTTTCCGGATTTTTTTCCCGGATTTTTTTTTACGGATTTTTTTTTATGGATTTTTCCGGATTATTTTTTCTGGATTTTTTTTTTCCTGATTTTTTTTCCGGATTTTTTTTTCAGGATTTTTTTCCCGGATTTTTTTTTCCGGATTTTTTTTTTCCCGAACTTTTCCGGATTTTTTTTCCGGATTTTACTGATTTTCTAATTTTACTGATTTTACTGATTTACTGATTTTACGGATTTTTTCCGAATTTTTCCGGATTTTTTTTTTAGATTTTTCCGGATTTTTTTCCGTATTTTTTTTCCGTATTTTTTTTTCCGTATTTTTTTTCCGGATTTTTTTTTCCGTATTTTTTTTCCGGATTTTTCCGGATTTTTTTTCCGGATTTTTTTTTCCGGATTTTTTTTTCCGGATTTTTTTCCCGGATTTTTTTTTCCGGATTTTTTTTTCCGGATTTTTTTCCCGGATTTTTTTTTCCAGATTTTTTTTTCCGGATTTTTCCGGATTTTTTTTTCTGGATTTTTTTTTTCTGGATTTTTTTTCCGGATTTTTTTTTCCGGATTTTTTTCCCGGATTTTTTTTCTGGACTTTTTTTTTCCGGATTTTTCCGGATTTTTTTTTCCGTATTTTTTTTCCGTATTTTTTTTTCCGGATTTTTTTTCCGGATTTTTCCGGATTTTTTTTCCGTATTTTTTTTTCCGGATTTTTTTTCCAGATTTTTTTTTCCGAATTTTTTTTCCGGATTTTTCCGGGTTTTTTTTCCGGATTTTTTTTGACGGATTTTTTTTCCCGGATTTTTCCGGATTTTTTTTCCGGATTTTTTCGGATTTTATTTCGGATTTTTTTTTCCGGATTTTTTTTTTCCGGATTTTTTTTTCCGGATTTTTTTTTCCGGATTTTTTTTTCCGGATTTTTTTTCCGGATTTTTTTTTCCGGTTTTTTTTTCCCGGATTTTTTTTCCGGATTTTACTGGATTTTTTTTTCCGGATTTTTTTTTCCGGATTTTTTTTTCCGGATTTTTTTTTACGGATTTTTGCGGATTTTTTTACGGATTTTTTTTCCGGATTGATTTTTCCGGATTTTTTTTCTGGATATTTTTTTCCGGATTTTTCCGGGTTTTTTTTCCGGATTTTTTTTGACTGATTTTTTTTCCCGGATTTTTCCGGATTTTTTTTCCGGATTTTTCCGGATTTTATTTCGGATTTTTTTTTCCGGATTTTTTTTTTCCGGATTTTTCCGGATTTTTTTTTCGAATTTTTCCGGATTTTTTTTTCCGGATTTTTTTTCCGGATTTTTTTTCCGGGTTTTTTTTTCGGATTTTTCTGGATTTTTTTTTCCGGATTTTTTTTCCTTATTTTTTTTTCCGTAATTTTTTTCCGTATTTTTTTTCCGTATTTTTTTTTCCGTATTTTTTTTCCTTATTTTTTTTTCCGTATTTTTTTTCCGTATTTTTTTTCCGGATTTTTTTTTTCTGATTTTTTTTCCTTATTTTTTTTTCCGTATTTTTTTTCAGGATTTTTTTTCCGGATTTTTTTTTCCGTATTTTTTTTCCTTATTTTTTTTTCCGTATTTTTTTTCCGGATTTTTCCGGATTTTTTTTTCCGTATTTTTTTTTCCGTATTTTTTTCCCGGATTTTTTTTTACGGATTTTTTTTTACGGATTTTTCCGGATTATTTTTTCTGGATTTTTTTTTTCCTGATTTTTTTTCCGGATTTTTTTTTCAGGATTTTTTTCCCGGATTTTTTTTTCCGGATTTTTTTTTTCCCGAAATTTTCCGGATTTTTTTTCCAGATTTTACTGATTTTCTGATTTTACTGATTTTACTGATTTACTGATTTTATGGATTTTTTCCGAATTTTTCCGGATTTTTTTTTTAGATTTTTCCGGATTTTTTTTCCGTATTTTTTTTTCCGTATTTTTTTTTCCGTATTTTTTTTCCGGATTTTTTTTTCCGTATTTTTTTTCCGGATTTTTCCGGATTTTTTTCCGGATTTTTTTTTCCGTATTTTTTTTACGTATTTTTTTTCCTTATTTTTTTTTCCGGATTTTTTTTCAGGAATTTTTTTCCGGATTTTTTTTCCGGATTTTTTTTTCCGTATTTTTTTTTCCGGATTTTTTTTCCTTATTTTTTTTTCCGGATTTTTTTTCAGGAATTTTTTTCCGGATTTTTTTTTCCGTATTTTTTTTCCTTATTTTTTTTTCCGTATTTTTTTTCTGGATTTTTTTTTCCGGATTTTTTTTCCTTATTTTTTTTTCCGTAATTTTTTTCAGGATTTTTTTTCCGTATTTTTTTTTCCGTATTTTTTTTCCTTATTTTTTTTTCCGGATTTTTTTTCAGGAATTTTTTTCCGGATTTTTTTTTCCGTATTTTTTTTCCTTATTTTTTTTTCCGTATTTTTTTTCAGGATTTTTTTTCCGGATTTTTTTTTCCGTATTTTTTTTCCTTATTTTTTTTTCCGTATTTTTTTTCAGGATTTTTTTTCCGGATTTTTTTTTCCGTATTTTTTTTCCTTATTTTTTTTTCCGTATTTTTTTTCAGGATTTTTTTTCCGGATTTTTCAGGATTTTTTTTTCCGTATTTTTTTTTCCGGATTTTTTTCCCGGATTTTTTTTTACGGATTTTTTTTTACGGATTTTTCCGGATTATTTTTTCTGGATTTTTTTTTTCCTGATTTTTTTTCCGGATTTTTTTTTCAGGATTTTTTTCCCGGATTTTTTTTTCTGGATTTTTTTTTTCCCGAACTTTTCCGGATTTTTTTTCCGGATTTTACTGATTTTCTGATTTTACTGATTTTACTGATTTACTGATTTTACGGATTTTTTCCGAATTTTTCCGGATTTTTTTTTTAGATTTTTCCGGATTTTTTTTCCGGATTTTTTTTTCCGTATTTTTTTTTCCGGATTTTTTTTCCGGATTTTTTTTTCCGTATTTTTTTTCCGGATTTTTCCGGATTTTTTTTCCGGATTTTTTTTTCAGTATTTTTTTTTCCGGATTTTTTTTCCTTATTTTTTTTTCCGGATTTTTTTTCAGGAATTTTTTTCCAGATTTTTTTTCCGGATTTTTTTTCAGGAATTTTTTTCCGGATTTTTTTTTCCGTATTTTTTTTCCTTATTTTTTTTTCCGTATTTTTTTTCAGGATTTTTTTTCCGGATTTTTCCGGATTTTTTTTTCCGTATTTTTTTTTCCGGATTTTTTTCCCGGTTTTTTTTTACAGATTTTTTTTTACGGATTTTTCCGGATTATTTTTTCTGGATTTTTTTTTTCCTGATTTTTTTTCTGGATTTTTTTTTCAGGATTTTTTTCCCGGATTTTTTTTTCCGGATTTTTTTTTTCCCGAACTTTTCCGGATTTTTTTTCCGGATATTACTGATTTTCTGATTTTACTGATTTTACTGATTTACTGATTTTACGGATTTTTTCCGAATTTTTCCGGATTTTTTTTTTAGATTTTTCCGGATTTTTTTTCCGTATTTTTTTTTCCGTATTTTTTTTTCCGTATTTTTTTTTCCGTATTTTTTTTCCGGATTTTTTTTTCCGGATTTTTTTTCCGGATTTTTCCGGATTTTTTTTCCGGATTTTTTTTTCCGTATTTTTTTTTCCGTATTTTTTTCCCGGATTTTTTTTTCCGGATTTTTTTTTCCAGATTTTTTTTTCCGGATTTTTCCGGATTTTTTTTTCTGGATTTTTTTTTTCCTGATTTTTTTTCCGGATTTTTTTTTCCGGATTTTTTTTTCCGGATTTTTCCGGATTTTTTTTCTAAGCTTTTTTTTTCCGGATTTTTCCGGATTTTTTTTTCCGGATTTTTTTTCCGTATTTTTTTTCCGGATTTTTTTTTCTGGATTTTTTTTCCGGATTTTTCCGGATTTTTTTTCCGTATTTTTTTTTCCGGATTTTTTTTCCGGATTTTTTTTTCCGAATTTTTTTTCCGGATTTTTCCGGGTTTTTTTTCCGGATTTTTTTTGACGGATTTTTTTTCCCGGATTTTTCCGGATTTTTTTTCCGGATTTTTCCGGATTTTATTTCGGATTTTTTTTTCCGGATTTTTTTTTCCGGATTTTTTTTTCCGGATTTTTTTTTCCGGATTTTTTTTTCCGGATTTTTTTTCCGGATTTTTTTTTCCGGTTTTTTTTTCCCGGATTTTTTTTCCGGATTTTACTGGATTTTTTTTTCCGGATTTTTTTTTCCGGATTTTTTTTTCCGGATTTTTTTTTACGGATTTTTGCGGATTTTTTTACGGATTTTTTTTCCGGATTGATTTTTCCGGATTTTTTTTCTGGATATTTTTTTCCGGATTTTTCCGGGTTTTTTTTCCGGATTTTTTTTGACTGATTTTTTTTCCCGGATTTTTCCGGATTTTTTTTCCGGATTTTTCCGGATTTTATTTCGGATTTTTTTTTCCGGATTTTTTTTTTCCGGATTTTTCCGGATTTTTTTTTCGAATTTTTCCGGATTTTTTTTTCCGGATTTTTTTTTTCCGGATTTTTCCGGATTTTTTTTTCAGATTTTTCCGGATTTTTTTTCCGGATTTTTTTTCCGGGTTTTTTTTTCGGATTTTTCTGGATTTTTTTTTCCGGATTTTTTTTCCTTATTTTTTTTTCCGTAATTTTTTTCCGTATTTTTTTTCCGTATTTTTTTTTCCGTATTTTTTTTCCTTATTTTTTTTTCCGTATTTTTTTTCCGTATTTTTTTTCCGGATTTTTTTTTTCTGATTTTTTTTCCTTATTTTTTTTTCCGTATTTTTTTTCAGGATTTTTTTTCCGGATTTTTTTTTCCGTATTTTTTTTCCTTATTTTTTTTTCCGTATTTTTTTTCCGGATTTTTCCGGATTTTTTTTTCCGTATTTTTTTTTCCGTATTTTTTTCCCGGATTTTTTTTTACGGATTTTTTTTTACGGATTTTTCCGGATTATTTTTTCTGGATTTTTTTTTTCCTGATTTTTTTTCCGGATTTTTTTTTCAGGATTTTTTTCCCGGATTTTTTTTTCCGGATTTTTTTTTTCCCGAAATTTTCCGGATTTTTTTTCCAGATTTTACTGATTTTCTGATTTTACTGATTTTACTGATTTACTGATTTTATGGATTTTTTCCGAATTTTTCCGGATTTTTTTTTTAGATTTTTCCGGATTTTTTTTCCGTATTTTTTTTTCCGTATTTTTTTTTCCGTATTTTTTTTCCGGATTTTTTTTTCCGTATTTTTTTTCCGGATTTTTCCGGATTTTTTTCCGGATTTTTTTTTCCGTATTTTTTTTACGTATTTTTTTTCCTTATTTTTTTTTCCGGATTTTTTTTCAGGAATTTTTTTCCGGATTTTTTTTCCGGATTTTTTTTTCCGTATTTTTTTTTCCGGATTTTTTTTCCTTATTTTTTTTTCCGGATTTTTTTTCAGGAATTTTTTTCCGGATTTTTTTTTCCGTATTTTTTTTCCTTATTTTTTTTTCCGTATTTTTTTTCTGGATTTTTTTTTCCGGATTTTTTTTCCTTATTTTTTTTTCCGTAATTTTTTTCAGGATTTTTTTTCCGTATTTTTTTTTCCGTATTTTTTTTCCTTATTTTTTTTTCCGGATTTTTTTTCAGGAATTTTTTTCCGGATTTTTTTTTCCGTATTTTTTTTCCTTATTTTTTTTTCCGTATTTTTTTTCAGGATTTTTTTTCCGGATTTTTTTTTCCGTATTTTTTTTCCTTATTTTTTTTTCCGTATTTTTTTTCAGGATTTTTTTTCCGGATTTTTTTTTCCGTATTTTTTTTCCTTATTTTTTTTTCCGTATTTTTTTTCAGGATTTTTTTTCCGGATTTTTCAGGATTTTTTTTTCCGTATTTTTTTTTCCGGATTTTTTTCCCGGATTTTTTTTTACGGATTTTTTTTTACGGATTTTTCCGGATTATTTTTTCTGGATTTTTTTTTTCCTGATTTTTTTTCCGGATTTTTTTTTCAGGATTTTTTTCCCGGATTTTTTTTTCTGGATTTTTTTTTTCCCGAACTTTTCCGGATTTTTTTTCCGGATTTTACTGATTTTCTGATTTTACTGATTTTACTGATTTACTGATTTTACGGATTTTTTCCGAATTTTTCCGGATTTTTTTTTTAGATTTTTCCGGATTTTTTTTCCGGATTTTTTTTTCCGTATTTTTTTTTCCGGATTTTTTTTCCGGATTTTTTTTTCCGTATTTTTTTTCCGGATTTTTCCGGATTTTTTTTCCGGATTTTTTTTTCAGTATTTTTTTTTCCGGATTTTTTTTCCTTATTTTTTTTTCCGGATTTTTTTTCAGGAATTTTTTTCCAGATTTTTTTTCCGGATTTTTTTTCAGGAATTTTTTTCCGGATTTTTTTTTCCGTATTTTTTTTCCTTATTTTTTTTTCCGTATTTTTTTTCAGGATTTTTTTTCCGGATTTTTCCGGATTTTTTTTTCCGTATTTTTTTTTCCGGATTTTTTTCCCGGTTTTTTTTTACAGATTTTTTTTTACGGATTTTTCCGGATTATTTTTTCTGGATTTTTTTTTTCCTGATTTTTTTTCTGGATTTTTTTTTCAGGATTTTTTTCCCGGATTTTTTTTTCCGGATTTTTTTTTTCCCGAACTTTTCCGGATTTTTTTTCCGGATATTACTGATTTTCTGATTTTACTGATTTTACTGATTTACTGATTTTACGGATTTTTTCCGAATTTTTCCGGATTTTTTTTTTAGATTTTTCCGGATTTTTTTTCCGTATTTTTTTTTCCGTATTTTTTTTTCCGTATTTTTTTTTCCGTATTTTTTTTCCGGATTTTTTTTTCCGGATTTTTTTTCCGGATTTTTCCGGATTTTTTTTCCGGATTTTTTTTTCCGTATTTTTTTTTCCGTATTTTTTTCCCGGATTTTTTTTTCCGGATTTTTTTTTCCAGATTTTTTTTTCCGGATTTTTCCGGATTTTTTTTTCTGGATTTTTTTTTTCCTGATTTTTTTTCCGGATTTTTTTTTCCGGATTTTTTTTTCCGGATTTTTCCGGATTTTTTTTCTAAGCTTTTTTTTTCCGGATTTTTCCGGATTTTTTTTTCCGGATTTTTTTTCCGTATTTTTTTTCCGGATTTTTTTTTCTGGATTTTTTTTCCGGATTTTTCCGGATTTTTTTTCCGTATTTTTTTTTCCGGATTTTTTTTCCGGATTTTTTTTTCCGAATTTTTTTTCCGGATTTTTCCGGGTTTTTTTTCCGGATTTTTTTTGACGGATTTTTTTTCCCGGATTTTTCCGGATTTTTTTTCCGGATTTTTCCGGATTTTATTTCGGATTTTTTTTTCCGGATTTTTTTTTTCCGGATTTTTCCGGAATTTTTTTTTCGAATTTTTCCGGATTTTTTTTCCGGATTTTTTTTTTCCGGATTTTTCCGGATTTTTTTTTCAGATTTTTCCGGATTTTTTTTCCGGATTTTTTTTCCGGGTTTTTTTTTCGGATTTTTCTGGATTTTTTTTCCTTATTTTTTTTTCCGTATTTTTTTTCCGGATTTTTTTTTCTGGATTTTTTTTCCGGATTTTTCCGGATTTTTTTTCCGTATTTTTTTTTCCGGATTTTTTTTCCGGATTTTTTTTTCCGAATTTTTTTTCCGGATTTTTCCGGGTTTTTTTTCCGGATTTTTTTTGACGGATTTTTTTTCCCGGATTTTTCCGGATTTTTTTTCCGGATTTTTCCGGATTTTATTTCGGATTTTTTTTTCCGGATTTTTTTTTTCCGGATTTTTCCGGAATTTTTTTTTCGAATTTTTCCGGATTTTTTTTCCGGATTTTTTTTTTCCGGATTTTTCCGGATTTTTTTTTCAGATTTTTCCGGATTTTTTTTCCGGATTTTTTTTCCGGGTTTTTTTTTCGGATTTTTCTGGATTTTTTTTCCTTATTTTTTTTTCCGTATTTTTTTTCAGGATTTTTTTTCCGTATTTTTTTTTCCGTATTTTTTTTCCTTATTTTTTTTTCAGGATTTTTTTTCAGGAATTTTTTTCCGGATTTTTTTTTCCGTATTTTTTTTCCTTATTTTTTTTTCCGTATTTTTTTTCAGGATTTTTTTTCAGGATTTTTTTTCCGGATTTTTTTTTCCGTATTTTTTTTCCTTAATTTTTTTTCCGTATTTTTTTTCAGGATTTTTTTTCCGGATTTTTCCGGATTTTTTTTTCCGGATTTTTTTTTCCGGATTTTTTTCCCGGATTTTTTTTTACGGATTTTTTTTCCCGGATTTTTTTTTACGGATTTTTTTTTACGGATTTTTCCGGATTATTTTTTCTGGATTTTTTTTTTCCTGATTTTTTTTCCGGATTTTTTTTTCAGGATTTTTTTCCCGGATTTTTTTTCCGGATTTTTTTTTCCGGATTTTTCCGGATTTTTTTTCTGGACTTTTTTTTCCCGGATTTTTCCGGATTTTTTTTCTGGACTTTTTTTTCCGGATTTTTCAGGATTTTTCCGGATTTTTTTTTCCGGATTTTTTTTTCATGATTTTTTTTCCCGGATTTTTTTTTCCGGATTTTATTTCGGATTTTTTTTTCCGGATTTTTTTTTCCGGATTTTTCCGGATTTTTTTTTCCGGATTTTTCCGGATTTTTTTTTTCAGATTTTTCCGGATTTTTTTTCCGGATTTTTTTTCCGGGTTTTTTTTTCGGATTTTTCCGGATTTTTTTTTCCGGATTTTTCCGGATTTTTTTTTTCAGATTTTTCCGGATTTTTTTTCCGGATTTTTTTTCCGGGTTTTTTTTTCGGATTTTTCCGGATTTTTTTTTCCGGATTTTTTTTTCCGGATTTTTCTGGATTTTTTTTCCGGATTTTTTTTCTGGATTTTTTTTTCCTGATTTTTCCGGGTTTTTTTCCGGATTTTTTTTTCCGGATTTTCTTTCCCGTATTTTTCCGGATTTTTTTTCCTGATTTTTCCGGATTTTATTTCCGGATTTTTCCGGATTTTATTTCGGATTTTTTTTTTCCGGATTTTTTTTTCTGGATTTTTCCGGATTTTTTTTCCGAATTTTTCCGGATTTTTTTTTCCAGATTTTTTTTCCGAATTTTTCCGGATTTTTTTTTCAGATTTTTCAGGATTTTTTTCCGGATTTTTTTTCCGGGTTTTTTTTTCGGATTTTTCCGGATTTTTTTTTCCGGATTTTTCCGGATTTTTTTTCAGGATTTTTTTCCCGGATTTTTTTTCCGGATTTTTCCGGATTTTTTTTTCCGGATTTTTTTTCCGAATTTTTTTTCCGTTTTTTTTTCCTTATTTTTTTTTCCGGATTTTTTTTCAGGAATTTTTTTCCGGATTTTTTTTTCCGTATTTTTTTTCCTTATTTTTTTTTCCGTATTTTTTTTCTGGATTTTTTTTTCCGGATTTTTTTTCCTTATTTTTTTTTCCGTAATTTTTTTCAGGATTTTTTTTCCGTATTTTTTTTTCCGTATTTTTTTTCCTTATTTTTTTTTCCGGATTTTTTTTCAGGAATTTTTTTCCGGCTTTTTTTTTCCGTATTTTTTTTCCTTATTTTTTTTTCCGTATTTTTTTTCAGGATTTTTTTTCCGGATTTTTTTTTCCGGATTTTTTTTCCTTATTTTTTTTTCCGTATTTTTTTTCAGGATTTTTTTTCCGGATTTTTTCGGATTTTTTTTTCCGTATTTTTTTTTTTTTTTTTTTATGATTCTTTATTTTATTTGCGCATGAAATGACAGTAAGCGTGCAGTGCCACGACAGCTGCTGCAAGCAGTTTCATATACATTACAGATCGTGACAGGTTAAACAGCGCTTTTTTTTTTTTTGTGTGAAGATAACAAGCTATAAGACATTCATGGTAAATGTGTGCATGTTAAGAGTGATCTCGCTCAATGTTGTAGTGCGGTGTTTACAGATATGCGGGTGCTCGCTTGGGCGATTCTATATGATTTCGCGGGATATACTGCATTGTGGTCACCATGGTTTGTGCTTTGCTAGTGTGGCAGCATTCCCTCTGTGAGTGTGTGGCTTTACTGGTACTAGTGAGAGTAGGCTCCTGTGTTGTGCATGTAAGTTCACAGGCATGTAGCTACAAAAGAAGTCACATGTTAATGAGACTTTTACAGGCTAGGGATATGTTATAACTACCTTTGTCACAGTGGGCTACTTGAGATCTGTGTAGGTTGACGGTCTTATCATTACAGGTTTAATGTGTAAGCTAACATGTTGCAGGGTACATTCTTGTCTAGTCATCTGAGGTGGGAACATGTGAACTAAACATAACTTTGTATTTAAGTAATAACAATATGGTTACCAACAGTAGGTAAGGTTGTAGTGATAACAGACAAGGTATAATAAACGTTAAGAATTATGAATCATGGAGCAGAGATTTTAAGCTGGTGATAAAAATAAACAAGATGTGTCACCACATCCTCAGATACATGAGGCAAGAGTCCACCAGGTGGCAATACGTGGGGCAGGTTACTTAATATCGCCAGAGTGACTGGAAAAAAAAAAAAAAAAAAAACTTGTAGTAAAAATAAAAGCAAATAATGCAAGCCAGATGGGGGCTATGGATTGCCTGTAGGGAGATTGTCAGCCTATGCCTGTGTCAGGCCTCAGTAGTGGATACTTGCTGTGTCCATGACTGGGAGCTGCTTTGGTCATCTGCTTGCAGGGCAGTATGGACTCTTTGGGAAGTATTCTCCGGAGTGCTGTGGGCGTACAGCTCCTTGTTTGGTCGCATCCTGAACGGCTGCCTTGGCGGGGCTGCTCGGGTTCCAGCGCACCAGTGGTTAAGGCTTGTGGTCGTTCCTCTCGTCGGGCCCTTCCCGAGGTCCCTGGGTGATGTTCACCGTTCTGGTGAGTCTTGTTGTCGCAGGCTGGGGTTCGGGGGCTGGTGAGGTTAGCGTGGAGGTCGGAAGTCTCCGTGCGGTTGACAGCTTGGGCATGCTGGCTGGTCTCGCCCCGGTGTGAGCGGGAGTGAACGCTGTCGCCCGCGGGACATGTTGCCTTTTCCCGCCCTCGTGTTTGTCGATGCCATCGGGAGGCCGCCCTAGCGGTGCCTGGCGGGGATCCACACAGGTGTCGCCGGGTTGCTGGGCGAATCCATGCCGCTGCCAGTCTCCTCGCTCGCCGGAAGGCATGACCGTTGGCACTGAGCTTCGTCCAAAGGCTCGCGCAGAATTGGTCGAAGAAGTTTAAGGTATGCTTGGGTGGCTTCAGACGGGTGTGCGCCATCTTGCCTGGGCCCTGGCAGTTTCGTTTCACCGCCGTCTTTGTTGCTTGTTTGCGTAGCTTTGCGGGGTTGGGCACCCCCAGCATGGACCGGGATATCCCCCGCCGGTCCAGAGGGGGGGGTAGCTGGGCATCTTGCAATTCTCGCTTGCGAGCGGGTCCCTTGCTGGTCGATCGGCCGCCTCCCCCAGGCTTCGGGTTCCGCTGCAGTATAGGCCGCATGGCCGGTTCATGTGCTCGTGTATCGTTGTAGTGCATGACCGGTACCGTTTTGTTCCTCGTGTGGTTCTCTATCGTTTTCTGGATACTGTAGGCTGTTGGCATGATTGGATTTGCCAGGATTGTCGTTTTTGTGCCCTCCAGTGCAAGAGCTCTTAGAGAGCACGTCCGGCCATTTTGGCTGTCAGGCCCCGCCCCCCTTTCCGTATTTTTTTTTCCGGATTTTTTTCCCGGATTTTTTTTTACGGATTTTTTTTTACGGATTTTTCCGGATTATTTTTTCTGGATTTTTTTTTTCCTGATTTTTTTTCCGGATTTTTTTTTCAGGATTTTTTTCCCGGATTTTTTTTTCTGGATTTTTTTTTTCCCGAACTTTTCCGGATTTTTTTTCCGGATTTTACTGATTTTCTGATTTTACTGATTTTACTGATTTACTGATTTTACGGATTTTTTCCGAATTTTTCCGGATTTTTTTTTTAGATTTTTCCGGATTTTTTTTCCGTATTTTTTTTTCCGTATTTTTTTTTCCGTATTTTTTTTCCAGATTTTTTTTTCCGTATTTTTTTTCCGGATTTTTCCGGATTTTTTTTCCGGATTTTTTTTTCCGTATTTTTTTTTCCGTATTTTTTTTCCTTATTTTTTTTTCCGGATTTTTTTTCAGGAATTTTTTTCCAGATTTTTTTTCCGGATTTTTTTTTCCGTATTTTTTTTTCCGTATTTTTTTTCCTTATTTTTTTTTCCGGATTTTTTTTCAGGAATTTTTTTCCGGATTTTTTTTTTCCGGATTTTTTTTCCTTATTTTTTTTTCCGGATTTTTTTTCAGGATTTTTTTTCCGGATTTTTCCGGATTTTTTTTTCCGTATTTTTTTTTCCGGATTTTTTTCCCGGTTTTTTTTTACGGATTTTTTTTTACGGATTTTTCCGGATTATTTTTTCCGGATTTTTTTTTTCCTGATTTTTTTTCTGGATTTTTTTTTCAGGATTTTTTTCCCGGATTTTTTTTTCCGGATTTTTTTTTTCCCGAACTTTTCCGGATTTTTTTTCCGGATTTTACTGATTTTCTGATTTTACTGATTTTACTGATTTACTGATTTTACGGATTTTTTCCGAATTTTTCCGGATTTTTTTTTTAGATTTTTCCGGATTTTTTTTCCGTATTTTTTTTTCCGTATTTTTTTTTCCGTATTTTTTTTTCCGTATTTTTTTTCCGGATTTTTTTTTCCGGATTTTTTTTCCGGATTTTTCCGGATTTTTTTTCCGGATTTTTTTTTCCGTATTTTTTTTTCCGTATTTTTTTCCCGGATTTTTTTTTCCGGATTTTTTTTTCCGGATTTTTTTCCCGGATTTTTTTTTCCAGATTTTTTTTTCCGGATTTTTCCGGATTTTTTTTTCTGGATTTTTTTTTTCCTGATTTTTTTTCCGGATTTTTTTTTCCGGATTTTTCCGGATTTTTTTTCTAAGCTTTTTTTTTCCGGATTTTTCCGGATTTTTTTTTCCGGATTTTTTTTCCGTATTTTTTTTCCGGATTTTTTTTTCTGGATTTTTTTTCCGGATTTTTCCGGATTTTTTTTCCGTATTTTTTTTTCCGGATTTTTTTTCCGGATTTTTTTTTCCGAATTTTTTTTCCGGATTTTTCCGGGTTTTTTTTCCGGATTTTTTTTGACGGATTTTTTTTCCCGGATTTTTCCGGATTTTTTTTCCGGATTTTTCCGGATTTTATTTCGGATTTTTTTTTCCGGATTTTTTTTTTCCGGATTTTTCCGGAATTTTTTTTTCGAATTTTTCCGGATTTTTTTTCCGGATTTTTTTTTTCCGGATTTTTGCGAATTTTTTTTTCAGATTTTTCCGGATTTTTTTTCCGGATTTTTTTTCCGGATTTTTTTTTCAGATTTTTCCGGATTTTTTTTCAGGATTTTTTTCCCGGATTTTTTTTCCGGATTTTTCCAGATTTTTTTTTCCGGATTTTTTTTCCGAATTTTTCCGGATTTTTTTTCGGATTTTTCCGGATTTTTTTTTCCGTATTTTTTTTTCCGTATTTTTTTTTCCGTATTTTTTTTTCCGGATTTTTCCGGATTTTTTTTCAGGATTTTTTTTCAGGATTTATTTTTCCGGATTTTTCCGGATTTTTTTTCCGGATTTTTTTTCCGGAATTTTCCGGATTTTTTTTCCGGATTTTTCCGGATTTTTTTTCTGGATTTTTCCGGAGTTTTTTTCGGATTTTTCCGGATTTTTTTTTCCGTATTTTTTTTTCCGTATTTTTTTTTCTGTATTTTTTTTTCCGGATTTTTCCGGATTTTTTTTCAGGATTTTTTTTCCGGATTTATTTTTCAGGATTTTTCCGGATTTTTTTTTCCGGATTTTTTTCCGGATTTTTCAGGATTTTTTTTCCGGATTTTTCCGGATTTTTTTTCCGGATTTTTTTTTCCGGATTTTTTTTCCTGATTTTTTTTCCGGATTTTTTTTTCCGTTTTTTTTTCCGGATTTTTCCGGATTTTTTTTCCGGATTTTTCCGGATTTTATTTCGGATTTTTTTTCCGGGTTTTTTTTTCGGATTTTTCCGGATTTTTTTTTCCGGATTTTTTTTCCGGATTTTTTTCCGGATTTTGGTGGATTTTTTTTACGGATTTTTTTTCCGGATTGATTTTTCTGGATTTTTTTTGCGGATATTTTTTTACGGATTTTTCCGGGTTTTTTTTTCAGGATTTTTTTTCCGGATTTTTTTTTCGAATTTTTCCGGATTTTTTTTTTCAGATTTTTTTTTCCGAATTTTTCCGGATTTTTTTTTCAGATTTTTCAGGATTTTTTTCCGGATTTTTTTTCCGGGTTTTTTTTTCGGATTTTTCCGGATTTTTTTTTCCGGATTTTTCCGGATTTTTTTTCAGGATTTTTTTCCCGGATTTTTTTTCCGGATTTTTCCGGATTTTTTTTCTCCGGATTTTTTTTCCGAATTTTTCCGGATTTTTTTTCCGGATTTTTCCGGATTTTTTTTCGGATTTTTCCGGATTTTTTTTTCCGGATTTTTTTTTCCGTATTTTTTTTTCCGGATTTTTCCGGATTTTTTTTCAGGATTTTTTTTCAGGATTTATTTTTCAGGATTTTTCCGGATTTTTTTTTCCGGATTTTTCCGGATTTTTTTTCCGAATTTTTCCGGATTTTTTTTCCGGATTTTTCCGGATTTTATTTCGGATTTTTTTTTCCGGATTTTTTTTTCCGGATTTTTTTTCCGGATTTTTCCGGATTTTTTCTCCAGATTTTTTTTTTACGTTTTTTTCCGGATTTTTTTTTTCAGATTTTTCGTATTTTTTTTCCAGATTTTTTTCCATTTTTTTCCGGATTTTTTTTTTCAGATTTTTCCGGATTTTTTTTCTGGATTTTTTTTTCCGGATGTTTTTTTCCGGATTTTTTTTTCAGATTTTTCCTGATTTTTTTTCCGGATTTTTTTCCGGGTTTTTTTTTCGGATTTTTTCGGATTTTTTTTCCGGATTTTTCCGGATTTTTTTTCCGTATTTTTTTTTCCGTATTTTTTTTCCGGATTTTTTTTTCCGAATTTTTTTTTCATGATTTTTTTTTCATGATTTTTTTTCCCGGATTTTTTTTTCCGGATTTTATTTCGGATTTTTTTTTCCGGATTTTTTTTTCCGGATTTTTCCGGATTTTTTTTTTCAGATTTTTCCGGATTTTTTTTCCGGATTTTTTTTCCGGTTTTTTTTTTCGGATTTTTCCGGATTTTTTTTTCCGGATTTTTTTTTCCGGATTTCTCTGGATTTTTTTTCCGGATTTTTTTTTCCGGATTTTTTTTTCCGGATTTTTCCGGGTTTTTTTTCCGGATTTTTTTTTCCGGATTTTCTTTCCCGGATTTTTCCGGATTTTTTTTCCTGATTTTTCCGGATTTTATTTCCTGATTTTTCCGGATTTTATTTCGGATTTTTTTTTTCCGGATTTTTTTTTCTGGATTTTTCCGGATTTTTTTTCCGAATTTTTCCGGATTTTTTTTTCCAGATTTTTTTTCCGAATTTTTCCGGATTTTTTTTTCAGATTTTTCAGGATTTTTTTCAGGATTTTTTTTCTGGGTTTTTTTTTTCGGATTTTTCCGGATTTTTTTTTCCGGATTTTTCCGGATTTTTTTTCAGGATTTTTTTCCCGGATTTTTTTTCCGGATTTTTCCGGATTTTTTTTCCGGATTTTTTTTCCGAATTTTTCCGGATTTTTTTTCCGGATTTTTCCGGATTTTTTTTCGGATTTTTCCGGATTTTTTTTTCCGTATTTTTTTTTCCGTATTTTTTTTCCGGATTTTTCCGGATTTTTTTTCAGGATTTTTTTCCCGGATTTTTTTTCCGGATTTTTCCGGATTTTTTTTTCCGGATTTTTTTTCCGAATTTTTCCGGATTTTTTTTCCGGATTTTTCCGTATTTTTTTTCGGATTTTTCCGGATTTTTTTTTCCGGATTTTTCCGGATTTTTTTTTCAGACTTTTCCGGATTTTTTTCCGGATTTTTTTTCCGGGTTTTTTTTTCGGATTTTTCCGGATTTTTTTTTCCGGATTTTTTTTTCCGGATTTTTCTGGATTTTTTTTCCGGATTTTTTTTCCGGATTTTTTTTCCGGATTTTTTTTTCCGGATTTTTCCGGGTTTTTTTTTCCGGATTTTCTTTCCCGGATTTTTCCGGATTTTTTTTCCTGATTTTTCCGGATTTTATTTCCTGATTTTTCCGGATTTTATTTCGGATTTTTTTTTTCCGGATTTTTTTTTCTGGATTTTTCCGGATTTTTTTTCCGAATTTTTCCGGATTTTTTTTTCCAGATTTTTCCGGATTTTTTTTTCCGTATTTTTTTTTCCGTATTTTTTTTTCCGGATTTTTCCGGATTTTTTTTCAGGATTTTTTTTCCGGATTTATTTTTCCGGATTTTTCCGGATTTTTTTTTCAGGATTTTTTTTCCGGATTTTTCCGGATTTTTTTTCCGGATTTTTCCGGATTTTTTTTGCGGATATTTTTTTTTCTGTATTTTTATTTCCGGATTTTTCCGGATTTTTTTTCAGGATTTTTTTTCCGGATTTATTTTTCAGGATTTTTCCGGATTTTTTTTTCCGGATTTTTTTTCCGGATTTTTCCGGATTTTTTTTCCGGATTTTTCCGGATTTTATTTCGGGATTTTTCCGGATTTTTTTTTCCGGATTTATTTTTCAGGATTTTTCCGGATTTTTTTTTCCGGATTTATTTTTCAGGATTTTTCCGGATTTTTTTTTCCGGATTTTTTTTCCGGATTTTTCCGGATTTTTTCTCCAGATTTTTTTTTTACGTTTTTTTCCGGATTTTTTTTTTCAGATTTTTCGTATTTTTTTTCCAGATTTTTTTCCATTTTTTTCCGGATTTTTTTTTTCAGATTTTTCCGTATTTTTTTTCTGGATTTTTTTTTTCCGCATGTTTTTTTCCGGATTTTTTCTTACGGATTTTTTTTTACGGATTTTTGCGGATTTTTTTTACAGATTTTTTTTCCGGATTGATTTTTCCGGTTTTTTTTTTCCGGATTTTTTTTCCCGGATTTTTCCGGATTTTTTTTTTCAGATTTTTCCGGATTTTTTTTCCGGATTTTTTTTCCTATTTTTCCGGATTTTTTTTTTCAGATTTTTCCGGATTTTTTTTCCGGATTTTTTTTCCGGGTTTTTTTTTCGGATTTTTCCGGATTTTTTTTCCGGATTTTTCCGGATTTTTTTTCCGTATTTTTTTTTCCGTATTTTTTTTCCGGATTTTTTTTCCCGAATTTTTTTTCCGGATTTTTCCGGATTTTTTTTTCCGTATTTTTTTTTCATGATTTTTTTTCCCGGATTTTTTTTTCCGGATTTTATTTCGGATTTTTTTTTCCGGATTTTTCCGGATTTTTTTTTTCAGATTTTTCCGGATTTTTTTTCCGGATTTTTTTTCCGGGTTTTTTTTTCGGATTTTTCCGGATTTTTTTTTCCGGATTTTTTTTTCTGGATTTTTTTTCCGGATTTTTTTTTCCGGATTTTCTTTCCCGGATTTTTCCGGATTTTTTTTCCTGATTTTTCCGGATTTTATTTCCTGACTTTTCCGGATTTTATTTCGGATTTTTTTTTTCCGGATTTTTTTTTCTGGATTTTTCCGGATTTTTTTTCCGAATTTTTCCGGATTTTTTTTTCCAGATTTTTTTTCCGAATTTTTCCGGATTTTTTTTTCAGATTTTTCAGGATTTTTTTCCGGATTTTTTTTCCGGGTTTTTTTTTCGGATTTTTCCGGATTTTTTTTCCGGATTTTTCCGGATTTTTTTTCAGGATTTTTTTCCCGGATTTTTTTTCCGGATTTTTCCGGATTTTTTTTTCCGGATTTTTTTTCCGAATTTTTCCGGATTTTTTTTCCGGATTTTTCCGGATTTTTTTTCGGATTTTTCCGGATTTTTTTTTCCGTATTTTTTTTTCCGGATTTTTTTTCCGGATTTTTTTTTCCGGATTTTTCCGGATTTTTTTTCAGGATTTTTTTTCAGGATTTATTTTTCCGGATTTTTCCGGATTTTTTTTTCCGGATTTTTTTTCCGGAATTTTCCGGATTTTTTTTCCGGATTTTTCCGGATTTTTTTTCCGGATTTTTCCGGAGTTTTTTTCGGATTTTTCCGGATTTTTTTTTCCGTATTTTTTTTTCTGTATTTTTTTTTCCGGATTTTTCCGGATTTTTTTTCAGGATTTTTTTTCCGGATTTATTTTTCAGGATTTTTCCGGATTTTTTTTTCCGGATTTTTTTTCCGGATTTTTCCGGATTTTTTTTCCGGATTTTTTTTTCCGGATTTTTTTTCCTGATTTTTTTTCCGGATTTTTTTTTCCGGTTTTTTTTTCTGGATTTTTCCGGATTTTTTTTCCGGATTTTTCCGGATTTTATTTCGGATTTTTTTTCCGGGTTTTTTTTTCGGATTTTTCCGGATTTTTTTTTCCGGATTTTTTTTCCGAATTTTTCCGGATTTTTTTTCCGGATTTTGGTGGATTTTTTTTACGGATTTTTTTTCCGGATTGATTTTTCCGGATTTTTTTTTCCGGATTTTTTTTCAGGATTTTTTTTCAGGATTTATTTTTCAGGATTTTTCCGGATTTTTTTTTCCGGATTTTTTTTCCGGATTTTTCCGGATTTTTTTTCCGAATTTTTCCGGATTTTTTTTCCGGATTTTTCCGGATTTTATTTCGGATTTTTTTTTCCGGATTTTTTTTTCCGGATTTTTTTTCCGGATTTTTCCGGATTTTTTCTCCAGATTTTTTTTTTACGTTTTTTTCCGGATTTTTTTTTTCAGATTTTTCGTATTTTTTTTCCAGATTTTTTTCCATTTTTTTCCGGATTTTTTTTTTCAGATTTTTCCGGATTTTTTTTCTGGATTTTTTTTTCCGGATGTTTTTTTCCGGATTTTTTTTTCAGATTTTTCCTGATTTTTTTTCCGGATTTTTTTTCCGGGTTTTTTTTTCGGATTTTTTCGGATTTTTTTTCCGGATTTTTCCGGATTTTTTTTCCGTATTTTTTTTTCCGTATTTTTTTTCCGGATTTTTTTTTCCGAATTTTTTTTCCGGATTTTTCCGGATTTTTTTTTCCGGATTTTTTTTTCATGATTTTTTTTTCATGATTTTTTTTCCCGGATTTTTTTTTCCGGATTTTATTTCGGATTTTTTTTTCCGGATTTTTTTTTCCGGATTTTTCCGGATTTTTTTTTTCAGATTTTTCCGGATTTTTTTTCCGGATTTTTTTTCCGTTTTTTTTTTTCGGATTTTTCCGGATTTTTTTTTCCGGATTTTTTTTTCCGGATTTTTCTGGATTTTTTTTCCGGATTTTTTTTTCCGGATTTTTTTTTCCGGATTTTTCCGGGTTTTTTTTCCGGATTTTTTTTTCCGGATTTTCTTTCCCGGATTTTTCCGGATTTTTTTTCCTGATTTTTCCGGATTTTATTTCCTGATTTTTCCGGATTTTATTTCGGATTTTTTTTTTCCGGATTTTTTTTTCTGGATTTTTCCGGATTTTTTTTCCGAATTTTTCCGGATTTTTTTTTCCAGATTTTTTTTCCGAATTTTTCCGGATTTTTTTTTCAGATTTTTCAGGATTTTTTTCCGGATTTTTTTTCTGGGTTTTTTTTTCGGATTTTTCCGGATTTTTTTTTCCGGATTTTTCCGGATTTTTTTTCAGGATTTTTTTCCCGGATTTTTTTTCCGGATTTTTCCGGATTTTTTTTCCGGATTTTTTTTCCGAATTTTTCTGGATTTTTTTTCCGGATTTTTCCGGATTTTTTTTCGGATTTTTCCGGATTTTTTTTTCCGTATTTTTTTTTCCGTATTTTTTTTCCGGATTTTTCCGGATTTTTTTTCAGGATTTTTTTCCCGGATTTTTTTTCCGGATTTTTCCGGATTTTTTTTTCCGGATTTTTTTTCCGAATTTTTCCGGATTTTTTTTCCGGATTTTTCCGTATTTTTTTTCGGATTTTTCCGGATTTTTTTTTCCGGATTTTTCCGGATTTTTTTTTCAGACTTTTCCGGATTTTTTTCCGGATTTTTTTTTCCGGATTTTTTTTTCCGGATTTTTCTGGATTTTTTTTCCGGATTTTTTTTTCCGGATTTTTTTTTCCGGATTTTTCCGGGTTTTTTTTCCGGATTTTTTTTTCCGGATTTTCTTTCCCGGATTTTTCCGGATTTTTTTTCCTGATTTTTCCGGATTTTATTTCCTGATTTTTCCGGATTTTATTTCGGATTTTTTTTTTCCGGATTTTTTTTTCTGGATTTTTCCGGATTTTTTTTCCGAATTTTTCCGGATTTTTTTTTCCAGATTTTTCCGGATTTTTTTTTCCGTATTTTTTTTTCCGTATTTTTTTTTCCGGATTTTTCCGGATTTTTTTTCAGGATTTTTTTTCCGGATTTATTTTTCCGGATTTTTCCGGATTTTTTTTTCAGGATTTTTTTTCCGGATTTTTCAGGATTTTTTTTCCGGATTTTTCCGGATTTTTTTTCCGGATTTTTCCGGATTTTTTTTGCGGATATTTTTTTTTCTGTATTTTTATTTCCGGATTTTTCCGGATTTTTTTTCAGGATTTTTTTTCCGGATTTATTTTTCAGGATTTTTCCGGATTTTTTTTTCCGGATTTTTTTTCCGGATTTTTCCGGATTTTTTTTCCGGATTTTTCCGGATTTTATTTCGGGATTTTTCCGGATTTTTTTTTCCGGATTTATTTTTCAGGATTTTTCCGGATTTTTTTTTCCGGATTTATTTTTCAGGATTTTTCCGGATTTTTTTTTCCGGATTTTTTTTCCGGATTTTTCCGGATTTTTTCTCCAGATTTTTTTTTTACGTTTTTTTCCGGATTTTTTTTTTCAGATTTTTCGTATTTTTTTTCCAGATTTTTTTCCATTTTTTTCCGGATTTTTTTTTTCAGATTTTTCCGTATTTTTTTTCTGGATTTTTTTTTTCCGCATGTTTTTTTCCGGTTTTTTTCTTACGGATTTTTTTTTACGGATTTTTGCGGATTTTTTTTACAGATTTTTTTTCCGGATTGATTTTTCCGGTTTTTTTTTTCCGGATTTTTTTTTCCGGATTTTTTTTCCCGGATTTTTCCGGATTTTTTTTTTCAGATTTTTCCGGATTTTTTTTCCGGATTTTTTTTCCCTATTTTTCCGGATTTTTTTTTTCAGATTTTTCCGGATTTTTTTTCCGGATTTTTTTTCCGGGTTTTTTTTTCGGATTTTTCCGGATTTTTTTTCCGGATTTTTCCGGATTTTTTTTCCGTATTTTTTTTTCCGTATTTTTTTTCCGGATTTTTTTTTCCGAATTTTTTTTCCGGATTTTTCCGGATTTTTTTTTCCGTATTTTTTTTCATGATTTTTTTTCCCGGATTTTTTTTTCCGGATTTTATTTCGGATTTTTTTTTCCGGATTTTTCCGGATTTTTTTTTTCAGATTTTTCCGGATTTTTTTTCCGGATTTTTTTTCCGGGTTTTTTTTTCGGATTTTTCCGGATTTTTTTTTCCGGATTTTTTTTTCTGGATTTTTTTTCCGGATTTTTTTTTCCGGATTTTCTTTCCCGGATTTTTCCGGATTTTTTTTCCTGATTTTTCCGGATTTTATTTCCTGATTTTTCCGGATTTTATTTCGGATTTTTTTTTTCCGGATTTTTTTTTCTGGATTTTTCCGGATTTTTTTTCCGAATTTTTCCGGATTTTTTTTTCCAGATTTTTTTTCCGAATTTTTCCGGATTTTTTTTTCAGATTTTTCAGGATTTTTTTCCGGATTTTTTTTCCGGGTTTTTTTTTCGGATTTTTCCGGATTTTTTTTCCGGATTTTTCCGGATTTTTTTTCAGGATTTTTTTCCCGGATTTTTTTTCCGAATTTTTCCGGATTTTTTTTTCCAGATTTTTTTTCCGAATTTTTCCGGATTTTTTTTTCAGATTTTTCAGGATTTTTTTCCGGATTTTTTTTCCGGGTTTTTTTTTCGGATTTTTCCGGATTTTTTTTCCGGATTTTTCCGGATTTTTTTTCAGGATTTTTTTCCCGGATTTTTTTTCCGGATTTTTCCGGATTTTTTTTTCCGGATTTTTTTTCCGAATTTTTCCGGATTTTTTTTCCGGATTTTTCCGGATTTTTTTTCGGATTTTTCCGGATTTTTTTTTCCGTATTTTTTTTTCCGGATTTTTTTTCCGGATTTTTTTTTCCGGATTTTTCCGGATTTTTTTTCAGGATTTTTTTTCAGGATTTATTTTTCCGGATTTTTCCGGATTTTTTTTTCCGGATTTTTTTTCCGGAATTTTCCGGATTTTTTTTCCGGATTTTTCCGTATTTTTTTTCCGGATTTTTCCGGAGTTTTTTTCGGATTTTTCCGGATTTTTTTTTCCGTATTTTTTTTTCCGTATTTTTTTTTCTGTATTTTTTTTTCCGGATTTTTCCGGATTTTTTTTCAGGATTTTTTTTCCGGATTTATTTTTCAGGATTTTTCCGGATTTTTTTTTCCGGATTTTTTTTCCGGATTTTTCCGGATTTTTTTTCCGGATTTTTCCGGATTGATTTTTCCGGATTTTTTTTGCGGATATTTTTTTACGGATTTTTCCGGGTTTTTTTTTCAGGATTTTTTTTCCGGATTTTTTTTTCGAATTTTTCCGGATTTTTTTTTTCAGATTTTTTTTTCCGAATTTTTCCGGATTTTTTTTTCAGATTTTTCAGGATTTTTTTCCGGATTTTTTTTCCGGGTTTTTTTTTCGGATTTTTCCGGATTTTTTTTTCCGGATTTTTCCGGATTTTTTTTCAGGATTTTTTTCCCGGATTTTTTTTCCGGATTTTTCCGGATTTTTTTTTCCGGATTTTTTTTCCGAATTTTTCCGGATTTTTTTTCAGGATTTTTCCGGATTTTTTTTCGGATTTTTCCGGATTTTTTTTTCCGGATTTTTTTTTCCGTATTTTTTTTTCCGGATTTTTCCGGATTTTTTTTCAGGATTTTTTTTCCGGATTTATTTTTCAGGATTTTTCCGGATTTTTTTTTCCGGATTTTTTTTTCCGGATTTTTCCGGATTTTTTTTCCGGATTTTTCCGGATTTTTTTTCCGGATTTTTCCGGATTTTTTTTCCGGATTTTTCCGGATTTTTTTTCGGATTTTTTTTTCCGGATTTTTTTTTCCGGATTTTTTTTCCGGATTTTTCCGGATTTTTTCTCCAGATTTTTTTTTGTTTTTTTTTTTTTTTTTTTTTTTTTTTTTTTTTTTTTTTTTTTTTTTTTTTCAATGGGAGAACGACAAAAACTTCAATATTTACACATAAAGGTTATGCGAGGTACGGTGTTATTGACTCATCTGGAGTAGCAAAAGTCCCGGTCAGCTAACCCCCGCAAGAGGTAGTCCACAAGCCCACTCTGATGCTTTTGTGAGATGCCAGGAGAATGAGAGACCAGGGGGGCAACAAACGTTGTGTGGTCAGACCTTGAACCTAAATAGGGTGAAGATATCTATTTGCTAACACTAAATATCTAACGTTGAATTCAACATATACATAAAAATAACACTTTGCGTTTTCCTAATAATGTATAAAACAATTTGAATCATAATCCTCACTTAGGGGTGGCTCCCTGGGGAGGCCTGCGTAGTGATATTAAGAGTCTTGTAACCCAGGGTGTTGAGTGCAGTGGTACGGCAGGCATAGTAGGGTCTTTGGGGGGGTACGGAGAGTCCATATGAAGCCCCCAGCATGTCCTGCTCATGGATAACAAATAAAAGTATAGGAATAAACACAAAAGATGGGAGAGAGAAGTCCGGTATGGGTTAGACCTGTGTTCTGACTTAAATAGCCTTAATTACAAGTCTCTGTTTTGGTACGTCCTGGGGAGGTAGGTTGCTGCTGAGATCGCTGGGTCTCTCACTTCAAGTTTGGGTTGCCTCTGCGTTGTGCTGCTGTCTTGGAACGAATGGCGTGGTCCTCGCTGGGTCCCAATGGTGCTTTACGTTGGTTGTGTCCGTCCTGCTTGCAGGTATGAGGGAATTTTCCGGGAGGCCAAGCATTGGTAGTAGCCTCGCCGCCTCTTGCAGGTCTTTAACCGTGTGGATTTGACTGTTTATTTGGACCTGTAGGGCCCTTGGTGAGCGCCACCGGTAGGCTATGTCGTGTTGCCTCAGGAGCGTCGTGATCGCTTGGAGGGACCTGCGCCATTGTAGGGTATCCCCAGATAGATCTGCATAGAAGGTAAGATTGGCATTTTCAAAGGTAAAGGGAGTTTTTCCCTTGAGAGCATTGAGGATCGCTGCTTTGTCTGCCCCCGAGCGGAACCTCACTACTAAGTCCCTAGAGGCATTTTCTGGGGCCCTCCTTGGCTTGGGAATCCGAAAGATCGCCTCAAAGCTTATGGATTTGGCCTGCTGTGGTTTCAGTAGCGCACCAGTGAGCCTCCTTATTAGGTGTGGGAGCTCTTCCGTCGGTATGTCCTCCGGGACGCCTCTAACCTTAAGGTTGTTGCGACGTCTATGGTCTTCGATAGCAGCAAATCGCTGGTCAGTAGCCTCTTGGTGCTTCTTGAGTGCCTGTATTTCAGAACGTAGGTCGGTTATCTCCTGGGCCTGACCTGCTGTAGAGGCCTCAACCGCCCCTATTCGGGTCACCAAGCCCTTCAGTTCTCCGCGGAGCTGGGCCACGTCGCCCTGGAGCACCCGCTGCAGCTCTCCCAGCATGCTCCTCAGCGTGTCTGTGGTGACCGGCTCAGGCTGTTTTTGAGGCTTAGGTGGAGGTGCCAGCGGGCTGAACATTCCGCCTGTGCATTCATCCAGGCTCAGCTCGTCGGAGTCTGAAAATCCCTCCATTGCGGCGGCCATTTTGGCCCCATGTGCGCCTTGCGCCAGACGGAATAAATCCCCGATATCGGGCCCTGATCTGGGCCTGTCCGGTTTTGGTTTCTTCGTCTTCCGTCCCATGACAGTTGCGGATCTGTGGGCTCGGTTTGTGAGTCGTTGTGCAGACAAAAGGTTTTTCAGGATTTTTTTCCGGATTTTTTTTCCGGGTTTTTTTTTCGGATTTTTCCGGATTTTTTTTTCCGGATTTTTTTTTTCTGGATTTTTCCGGATTTTTTTTTTTCGGATTTTTTCGGATTTTTTTACCGGATTTTTTTTCCCGGATTTTTCCGGATTTTTTTTTTCAGATTTTTCCGGATTTTTTTTCCGGATTTTTTTTCCGGGTTTTTTTTTCGGATTTTCCGGATTTTTTTTCCGGATTTTTCCGGATATTTTTTTTTCCGGATTTTTCCGGATTTTTTTTCCGGATTTTTCCGGATTCTTTTTTTTCCGGATTTTTCCGGATTTTTTTCCGGATTTTTCCGGATTCTTTTTTTTCGGATTTTTCCGGATTTTTTTTTCCGGATTTTTTTTTTCTGGATTTTTCTGGATTTTTTTCCCGAATTTTTCCGGATTTTTTTTTTCAGATTTTTCCAGATTTTTTTTCCGGATTTTTTTTCCGGGTTTTTTTTCGGATTTTTCCGGATTTTTTTTTGGATTTTTTTTCCGGATTTTTTTTTCCGGATTTTTCCGGATTTTTTTTCCGGATTTTTTTTTCGAATTTTTCCGGATTTTTTTTTTCAGATTTTTTTTTCCGAATTTTTCCGGATTTTTTTTTCAGATTTTTCAGGATTTTTTTCCGGATTTTTTTTCCGGGTTTTTTTTTCGGATTTTCCGGATTTTTTTTCCGGATTTTTCCGGATATTTTTTTTCCGGATTTTTCCGGATTTTTTTTCCGGATTTTTCCGGATTCTTTTTTTTCCGGATTTTTCCGGATTTTTTTTCCGGATTTTTCCGGATTCTTTTTTTTCGGATTTTTCCGGATTTTTTTTTCCGGATTTTTTTTTTCTGGATTTTTCTGGATTTTTTTTCCGAATTTTTCCGGATTTTTTTTTTCAGATTTTTCCAGATTTTTTTTCCGGATTTTTTTTCCGGGTTTTTTTTTTGGATTTTTCAGGATTTTTTTTTGGATTTTTTTTTCAGATTTTTTTTTCCGGATTTTTTTTTCGAATTTTTCCGGATTTTTTTTTTCAGATTTTTTTTTCCGAATTTTTCCGGATTTTTTTTTCAGATTTTTCAGGATTTTTTTCCGGATTTTTTTTCCGGATTTTTCCGGATTTTTTTTCCGGATTTTTCCGGATTTTTTTTCCGGATTTTTTTTTCCGGATTTTTTTTCCTGATTTTTTTTCCGGATTTTTTTTTCGAATTTTTCCGGATTTTTTTTTTCAGATTTTTTTTTCCGAATTTTTCCGGATTTTTTTTTCAGATTTTTCAGGATTTTTTTCCGGATTTTTTTTCCGGGTTTTTTTTTCGGATTTTCCGGATTTTTTTCCGGATTTTTCCGGATATTTTTTTTCCGGATTTTTCCGGATTTTTTTTCCGGATTTTTCCGGATTCTTTTTTTTCCGGATTTTTCCGGATTTTTTTTCCGGATTTTTCCGGATTCTTTTTTTTTTGGATTTTTCCGGATTTTTTTTTCCGGATTTTTTTTTTCTGGATTTTTCTGGTTTTTTTTTCCGAATTTTTCCGGATTTTTTTTTCAGATTTTTCCAGATTTTTTTTCCGGATTTTTTTTCCGGGTTTTTTTTTTGGATTTTTCAGGATTTTTTTTTGGATTTTTTTTCCGGATTTTTTTTTCCGGATTTTTCCGGATTTTTTTTCCGGATTTTTTTTTCGAATTTTTCCGGATTTTTTTTTTCAGATTTTTTTTTCCGAATTTTTCCGGATTTTTTTTCCGGATTTTTCCGGATTTTTTTTCCGGATTTTTTTTTCCGGATTTTTTTTCCTGATTTTTTTTCCGGATTTTTTTTTCCGGTTTTTTTTTCCGGATTTTTCCGGATTTTTTTTCCGGATTTTTCCGGATTTTATTTCAAATTTTTTTTCCGGGTTTTTTTTTCGGATTTTTTTTTCCGGATTTTTCTGGATTTTTTTTCCGGATTTTTTTTCCGGATTTTTTTTTCCGGATTTTTCCGGGGTTTTTTTCCGGATTTTTTTTTCCGGATTTTCTTTCCCGTATTTTTCCGGATTTTTTTTCCTGATTTTTCCGGATTTTATTTCCTGATTTTTCCGGATTTTATTTCGGATTTTTTTTTTCCGGATTTTTTTTTCTGGATTTTTCCGGATTTTTTTTCCGAATTTTTCCGGATTTTTTTTTCCAGATTTTTTTTCCGAATTTTTCCGGATTTTTTTTCAGATTTTTCAGGATTTTTTTCCGGATTTTTTTTCCGGGTTTTTTTTTCGGATTTTTCCGGATTTTTTTTCCGGATTTTTCCGGATTTTTTTTCAGGATTTTTTTCCCGGATTTTTTTTCCGGATTTTTCCGGATTTTTTTTTCCGGATTTTTTTTCCGAATTTTTCCGGATTTTTTTTCTGGATTTTTCCGGATTTTTTTTCGGATTTTTCCGGATTTTTTTTTCCGGATTTTTTTTTCCGTATTTTTTTTTCCGGATTTTTCCGGATTTTTTTTCAGGATTTTTTTTCCGGATTTATTTTTCCGGATTTTTCCGGATTTTTTTTTCAGGATTTTTTTTCTGGATTTTTCCGGATTTTTTTTCCGGATTTTTCCGGATTTTTTTTCCGGATTATTTTTTTTTCCGGATTTTTTTTCCGGATTTTTCCGGATTTTTTCGGATTTTTTTTTCCGGATTTTTTTTTCCGGGTTTTTTTCCCCGGAATTTTCCGGATTTTTTTTCCGGATTTTTCCGGATTTTATTTCGGATTTTTTTTTCCGGATTTTTTTTTTCCGGGTTTTTTTTCCGAATTTTTCCGGATTTTTTTTCCAGATTTTTTTTGCATTTTTTTTTCCGGATTTTTTTTTCCGGATTTTTTTTTCCGGATTTTTTTGGATTTTTTTTTCCGGGTTTTTTTCCCCGGATTTTTCCGGATTTTTTTTCCGGATTTTTCCGGATTTTATTTCGGATTTTTTTTTCCGGATTTTTTTTTTCCGGGTTTTTTTTCCGAATTTTTCCGGATTTTTTTTCCAGATTTTTTTTCCCGTTTTTTTCAGGATTTTTTTTTTCAGAGTTTTCCGTATTTTTTTTCCATTTTTTTTCCGTTTTTTTCCGGATTTTTTTTTCCGGATTTTTCCGTATTTTTTTTCTGGATTTTTTTTTTACGGATTTTTTTTCACGGATTTTGGTGGATTTTTTTTCCGGATTTTTTTTCCGGATTGATTTTTCCGGATTTTTTTTGCGGATATTTTTTTACGGATTTTTCCGGGTTTTTCTTTCAGGATTTTTTTTCCGGATTTTTTTTCCCGGATTTTTCCGGATTTTTTTCCTGATTTTTCCGGATTTTTTTTGCGGATATTTTTTTACGGATTTTTCCGGGTTTTTTTTCCGGATTTTTTTTTCCGGATTTTTTTTCCCGGATTTTTCCGGATTTTTTTTTTCAGATTTTTCCGGATTTTTTTACCGGATTTTTTTTCCCGGATTTTTCCGGATTTTTTTTTTCAGATTTTTCCGGATTTTTTTTCCGGATTTTTTTTCCGGGTTTTTTTTTCGGATTTTCCGGATTTTTTTTTCCGGATTTTTTTTCCGAATTTTTCCGGATTTTTTTTCCGGATTTTTCCGGATTTTTTTTTCCAGATTTTTTTTTCCAGATTTTTTTTTCCGGATTTTTTTTCCAGATTTTTTTTTCGGAATTTTCTGGATTTTTTTTCCAGATTTTTTTTCCGGATTTTTTTTCCGGGTTTTTTTTTCGGATTTTCCGGATTTTTTTTCCGGATTTTTCCGGATATTTTTTTTCCGGATTTTTCCGGATTTTTTTTCCGGATTTTTCCGGATTCTTTTTTTTCCGGATTTTTCCGGATTTTTTTCCGGATTTTTCCGGATTCTTTTTTTTTTGGATTTTTCCGGATTTTTTTTTCCGGATTTTTTTTTTCTGGATTTTTCTGGATTTTTTTTCCGAATTTTTCCGGATTTGTTTTTTCAGATTTTTCCAGATTTTTTTTCCGGATTTTTTTTCCGGGTTTTTTTTTTGGATTTTTCAGGATTTTTTTTTGGATTTTTTTTCCGGATTTTTTTTTCCGGATTTTTCCGGATTTTTTTTCCGGATTTTTTTTTCGAATTTTTCCGGATTTTTTTTTTCAGATTTTTTTTTCCGAATTTTTCCGGATTTGTTTTTCAGATTTTTCAGGATTTTTTTCCGGATTTTTTTTCCGGATTTTTCCGGATTTTTTTTCCGGATTTTTCCGGAATTTTTTTCCGGATTTTTTTTTCCGGATTTTTTTTTCCGGATTTTTTTTCCGGATTTTTTTTTCCGTTTTTTTTTCCGGATTTTTCCGGATTTTTTTTCCGGATTTTTCCGGATTTTATTTCAAATTTTTTTTCCGGGTTTTTTTTTCGGATTTTTTTTTCCGGATTTTTCTGGATTTTTTTCCTGATTTTTCCGGATTTTTTTTGCGGATATTTTTTTACGGATTTTTCCGGGTTTTTCTTTCAGGATTTTTTTTCCGGATTTTTTTTCCCGGATTTTTCCGGATTTTTTTCCTGATTTTTCCGGATTTTTTTTGCGGATATTTTTTTACGGATTTTTCCGGGTTTTTTTTCCGGATTTTTTTTTCCGGATTTTTTTTCCCGGATTTTTCCGGATTTTTTTTTTCAGATTTTTCCGGATTTTTTTACCGGATTTTTTTTCCCGGATTTTTCCGGATTTTTTTTTTCAGATTTTTCCGGATTTTTTTTCCGGATTTTTTTTCCGGGTTTTTTTTTCGGATTTTCCGGATTTTTTTTTCCGGATTTTTTTTCCGAATTTTTCCGGATTTTTTTTCCGGATTTTTCCGGATTTTTTTTTCCAGATTTTTTTTTCCAGATTTTTTTTTCCGGATTTTTTTTCCAGATTTTTTTTTCGGAATTTTCTGGATTTTTTTTCCAGATTTTTTTTCCGGATTTTTTTTCCGGGTTTTTTTTTCGGATTTTCCGGATTTTTTTTCCGGATTTTTCCGGATATTTTTTTTCCGGATTTTTCCGGATTTTTTTTCCGGATTTTTCCGGATTCTTTTTTTTCCGGATTTTTCCGGATTTTTTTCCGGATTTTTCCGGATTCTTTTTTTTTTGGATTTTTCCGGATTTTTTTTTCCGGATTTTTTTTTTCTGGATTTTTCTGGATTTTTTTTCCGAATTTTTCCGGATTTGTTTTTTCAGATTTTTCCAGATTTTTTTTCCGGATTTTTTTTCCGGGTTTTTTTTTTGGATTTTTCAGGATTTTTTTTTGGATTTTTTTTCCGGATTTTTTTTTCCGGATTTTTCCGGATTTTTTTTCCGGATTTTTTTTTCGAATTTTTCCGGATTTTTTTTTTCAGATTTTTTTTTCCGAATTTTTCCGGATTTGTTTTTCAGATTTTTCAGGATTTTTTTCCGGATTTTTTTTCCGGATTTTTCCGGATTTTTTTTCCGGATTTTTCCGGAATTTTTTTCCGGATTTTTTTTTCCGGATTTTTTTTTCCGGATTTTTTTTCCGGATTTTTTTTTCCGGTTTTTTTTCCGGATTTTTCCGGATTTTTTTTCCGGATTTTTCCGGATTTTATTTCAAATTTTTTTTCCGGGTTTTTTTTTCGGATTTTTTTTTCCGGATTTTTCTGGATTTTTTTTCCGGATTTTTTTTCCGGATTTTTTTTTCCGGATTTTTCCGGATTTTTTTTTCCGGATTTTCTTTCCCGTATTTTTCCGGATTTTTTTTCCTGATTTTTCCGGATTTTATTTCCTGATTTTTCCGGATTTTATTTCGGATTTTTTTTTTCCGGATTTTTTTTTCTGGATTTTTCCGGATTTTTTTTCCGAATTTTTCCGGATTTTTTTTTCCAGATTTTTTTTCCGAATTTTTCCGGATTTTTTTTTCAGATTTTTCAGGATTTTTTTCCGGATTTTTTTTCCGGGTTTTTTTTTCGGATTTTTCCGGATTTTTTTTTCCGGATTTTTCCGGATTTTTTTTCAGGATTTTTTTCCCGGATTTTTTTTCCGGATTTTTCCGGATTTTTTTTCCGGATTTTTTTTCCGAATTTTTCCGGATTTTTTTTCTGGATTTTTCCGGATTTTTTTTCGGATTTTTCCGGATTTTTTTTTCCGGATTTTTTTTTCCGTATTTTTTTTCTGGATTTTTCCGGATTTTTTTTCAGGATTTTTTTTCCGGATTTATTTTTCAGGATTTTTCCGGATTTTTTTTCCAGATTTTTTTTCCCGTTTTTTTCAGGATTTTTTTTTTCAGAGTTTTCCGTATTTTTTTTCCATTTTTTTTCCGTTTTTTTTTTCTGGATTTTTTTTTTACGGATTTTTTTTCACGGATTTTGGTGGATTTTTTTTCCGGATTTTTTTTCCGGATTGATTTTTCCGGATTTTTTTTGCGGATATTTTTTTACGGATTTTTCCGGGTTTTTCTTTCAGGATTTTTTTTCCGGATTTTTCCGGATTTTTCCGGATTTTTTTCCTGATTTTTCCGGATTTTTTTTGCGGATATTTTTTTACGGATTTTTCCGGGTTTTTTTTTCCGGATTTTTTTTTCCGGATTTTTTTTCCCGGATTTTTCCGGATTTTTTTTTTCAGATTTTTCCGGATTTTTTTACCGGATTTTTTTTCCCGGATTTTTCCGGATTTTTTTTTTCAGATTTTTCGGGATTTTTTTTCCGGATTTTTTTTCCGGATTTTTTTTTCCGGATTTTTTTTTCCGGATTTTTTTTCGGGATTTTTCCGGATTTTTTCGGATTTTTTTTCCGGGTTTTTTTCCCCGGATTTTTCCGGATTTTTTTTCCGGATTTTTCCGGATTTTATTTCGGATTTTTTTTTCCGGATTTTTTTTTTCCGGGTTTTTTTTCCGAATTTTTCCGGATTTTTTTTCCAGATTTTTTTCCCCGTTTTTTTCAGGATTTTTTTTTTCAGAGTTTTCCGTATTTTTTTTCCAGTTTTTTTTCCGTTTTTTTCCGGATTTTTTTTCCAGATTTTTCCGTATTTTTTTTCTGGATTTTTTTTTTACGGATTTTTTTTTACGGATTTTGGTGGATTTTTTTTCCGGATTTTTTTTCCGGATTGATTTTTCCGGATTTTTTTTGCGGATATTTTTTTACGGATTTTTCCGGGTTTTTCTTTCAGGATTTTTTTTCTGGATTTTTTTTCCCGGATTTTTCCGGATTTTTTTCCTGATTTTTCCGGATTTTTTTTGCGGATATTTTTTTACGGATTTTTCCGGGTTTTTTTTTCCAGATTTTTTTTTCCGTTTTTTTCAGGATTTTTTTTTTCAGATTTTTTCGTATTTTTTTTCCAGTTTTTTTTCCGTTTTTTTCCGGATTTTTTTTTCCGGATTTTTCCGTATTTTTTTTCTGGATTTTTTTTTTACGGATTTTTTTTTACGGATTTTGGTGGATTTTTTTTACGGATTTTTTTTCCGGATTGATTTTTCCGGATTTTTTTTGCGGATATTTTTTTACGGATTTTTCCGGGTTTTTTTTTCCGGATTATTTTTCCGGATTTTTTTTCCCGGATTTTTCCGGATTTTTTTCCGGATTTTTCCGGATTTTATTTCGGATTTTTTTTTCCGAATTTTTCCGGATTTTTTTTTTCAGATTTTTCCGGATTTTTTTTCCGGATTTTTTTTCCGGGTTTTTTTTTTGGATTTTCCGGATTTTTTTTTCCGGATTTTTTTACCGAATTTTTCCGGATTTTTTTTCCGGATTTTTCCGGATTTTTTTTTCCGGATTTTTTTTTCCAGATTTTTTTTTCCGGATTTTTTTTCCAGATTTTTTTTTTTGAATTCTCCGGATTTTTTTTCCGGATTTTTTTTCCGGATTTTTCCGGATTTTTCTGGATTTTTTTTCCGGATTTTTTTTGCATTTTTTTTTCCGGATTTTTTTTTCCGGATTTTTTTTTCCGGATTTTTTTTTCCGGATTTTTTCGGATTTTTTTTTCCGGGTTTTTTTCCCCAGATTTTTCCGGATTTTTTTTCCGGATTTTTCCGGATTTTATTTCGGATTTTTTTTTCCGGATTTTTTTTTTTCCGGGTTTTTTTTCCGAATTTTTCCGGATTTTTTTTCCAGATTTTTTTTTCCGGATTTTTTTTTCCGGATTTTTTTTTCCGGATTTTTTTTTCCGGATTTTTTTTTCCGGATTTTTCCGGATTTTTTTTTCCGGGTTTTTTTCCCCGGATTTTTCCGGATTTTTCCGGATTTTATTTCGGATTTTTTTTTCCGGATTTTTTTTTTCCGGGTTTTTTTTCCGAATTTTTCCGGATTTTTTTTCCAGATTTTTTTTCCCGTTTTTTTCAGGATTTTTTTTTTCAGAGTTTTCCGTATTTTTTTTCCATTTTTTTTCCCGTTTTTTTCCGGATTTTTTTTTCCGGATTTTTCCGTATTTTTTTTCTGGATTTTTTTTCCGGATTTTTTTTGCATTTTTTTTTCCGGATTTTTTTTTCCGGATTTTTTTTTCCGGATTTTTTCGGATTTTTTTTTCCGGGTTTTTTTCCCCAGATTTTTCCGGATTTTTTTTCCGGATTTTTCCGGATTTTATTTCGGATTTTTTTTTCCGGATTTTTTTTTTTCCGGGTTTTTTTTCCGAATTTTTCCGGATTTTTTTTCCAGATTTTTTTTTCCGGATTTTTTTTTCCGGATTTTTTTTTCCGGATTTTTTTTTCCGGATTTTTCCGGATTTTTTCGGATTTTTTTTTCCGGGTTTTTTTCCCCGGATTTTTCCGGATTTTTCCGGATTTTATTTCGGATTTTTTTTTCCGGATTTTTTTTTTCCGGGTTTTTTTTCCGAATTTTTCCGGATTTTTTTTCCAGATTTTTTTTCCCGTTTTTTTCAGGATTTTTTTTTTCAGAGTTTTCCGTATTTTTTTTCCATTTTTTTTCCCGTTTTTTTCCGGATTTTTTTTTCCGGATTTTTCCGTATTTTTTTTCTGGATTTTTTTTTTACGGATTTTTTTTTACGGATTTTGGTGGATTTTTTTTACGGATTTTTTTTCCGGATTGATTTTTCCGGATTTTTTTTGCGGATATTTTTTTACGGATTTTTCCGGGTTTTTCTTTCAGGATTTTTTTTCCGGATTTTTTTTCCCGGATTTTTCCGGATTTTTTTACGGATTTTTCCGGGTTTTTTTTCCAGATTTTTTTTTCCGTTTTTTTCAGGATTTTTTTTTTCAGATTTTTTCGTATTTTTTTTCCAGTTTTTTTTCCGTTTTTTTCCGGATTTTTTTTTCCGGATTTTTCCGTATTTTTTTTCTGGATTTTTTTTTTACGGATTTTTTTTTACGGATTTTGGTGGATTTTTTTTACGGATTTTTTTTCCGGATTGATTTTTCCGGATTTTTTTTGCGGATATTTTTTTACGGATTTTTCCGGGTGTTTTTTTCCGGATTTTTTTTCCGGATTTTTTTTCCCGGATTTTTCCGGATTTTTTTCCGGATTTTTCCGGATTTTATTTCGGATTTTTTTTTCCGAATTTTTCCGGATTTTTTTTTTCAGATTTTTCCGGATTTTTTTTCCGGATTTTTTTTCCGGGTTTTTTTTTCGGATTTTTCCGGATTTTTTTTTCCGGATTTTTTTTTCCGGATTTTTTTTTCCGGATTTTTTTTCCGGATTTTTTTTCCGGATTTTTTTTTCCGGATTTTTCCGGATTTTTTTTCCGGATTTTTCCGGATTTTTTTTCCGGATTTTTTTTTCCGGATTTTTCCGGATTTTTTCGGATTTTTTTTTCCGGGTTTTTTTCCCCGGATTTTTCCGGATTTTATTTCGGATTTTTTTTTCCGGATTTTTTTTTTCCGGGTTTTTTTTCCGAATTTTTCCGGATTTTTTTTCCAGATTTTTTTTCCCGTTTTTTTCAGGATTTTTTTTTTCAGAGTTTTCCGGATTTTTTTTCCATTTTTTTTCCCGTTTTTTTCCGGATTTTTTTTTCCGGATTTTTCCGTATTTTTTTTCTGGATTTTTTTTTTACGGATTTTTTTTTACGGATTTTGGTGGATTTTTTTTACGGATTTTTTTTCCGGATTGATTTTTCCGGATTTTTTTTGCGGATATTTTTTTACGGATTTTTCCGGGTTTTTCTTTCAGGATTTTTTTTCCGGATTTTTTTTCCCGGATTTTTCCGGATTTTTTTACGGATTTTTCCGGGTTTTTTTTCCAGATTTTTTTTTCCGTTTTTTTCAGGATTTTTTTTTTCAGATTTTTTCGTATTTTTTTTCCAGTTTTTTTTCCGTTTTTTTCCGGATTTTTTTTTCCGGATTTTTCCGTATTTTTTTTCTGGATTTTTTTTTTACGGATTTTTTTTTTTTTTTTTTTTTTTTAAATTCTTTATTTTTGTCGTGCAGATGAGTACAACAGCGCTCGTAGTGCCATAACAGCAGTCTCAAGCGCGAATACATAAAAACAATATAACATGAGTATGGCATGAGGAAGACTTGCACATTTTTAAGTAAAAAAATGATTCAAAACAAGATAACATAAGAGAGTGATGAGTGCATGTTTGCATGCGAGGGAAGAAGTATCGGTAGCTTATTCTGAGCTTTGCACATAGATGGAAATATTAAAGATAAAATAAAAAATAAAAATACAAGTATAGTGAGGTAGACATGCTAAGCCGTGATATTTAGTTTGGAAGACTAATTAGGCAAGAAGCATGAAGCTCTAAGATGTTCCACAATTGGTAAATTACAGTGTTGCTATAGAGTGAGCATAAACGAGTGGCGGCTGCATTGCCTCAGGTTATTATACATTCTAAGCGAACATGTCAGCTAGACAGGCAAATGAGTATGTCAAAATGATATTTATAGGGTTAAACTAAAGGTTATAACATGTCATAGCTCGACAATTTAACACTACACAAGATGGGAGAACTAAAGCAAAAGAACTAACACTGTTTAAACGGCAGGATCTGACATTAAATGAGTATACTTGTTAGCAATGGCAATAAGAGTCTCAAGTCCTATTGTGTATCCAGGGTGGTAGGTGGGCAGCTGGTATGTGTAAGTCCTCACCCGGAGCTGCTGGTGTTCAACCTACGCCCGTGCTCTGGATCTCATTGAGGCAGTTGTGGGGCGGTAGAAGGCAGGGGCAGAGATCAGCGTCCCTCCAGCCCCAGGCTCTGCAGAGAGCGCGCATCTTGGCTCCACGGATTCGGTAGCTCGTGCTGGAGTCCGGATCCTTCCCATGTCGGGGATTGCAGGAGCTCCTGGTGTTTCTACGCCGCCTGCGGCGTCGGAGCCTCCGCTTATGTGGATGATGCCGGGAGTGTGCTTCCCTGTGGGCTCTCAGCCCAGGCGGGCCAGTGTATGCTGGTTCTTGCTTTGACGTGGTAGTTGCGCCCTGAGGGGGCCTGCTTGCTCCCCGCTTCTCCCCGCTCTGCTCAGTACTCCTGCCCAGGATCGGCCCAGCCAGAGTATCTCGTTGCGTCTGTGCTTTGACGGGCACCTGCCGGGCTGAGAGTTCCTCTGTACTTTTGGTAGGTGAATGGTTTTGTGTGGGCAGGGGAGAGCCTCTTAGTCTCCGCTCCAGACGGAGCCAAAAGGCTGCGAAGATGGCGTCGATACTGTCGAGTGTAGCGCGTGGCTGCGCTTCTGCAGGAGGCCCACGTGAGTGCTCTGCCATGCCAGGAGTAGTGAGTTGTGGTCGTCGCTTTAGAGCAGGCGGGCGACCAGGGCCGGACTGGGAATTAAAAGCAGCCCTAAGAGGAGTCAGGGCGGGAAGCGCGTTCCACCTTTACGGATTTTTTTTTACGGATTTTGGTGGATTTTTTTTTTACGGATTTTTTTTCCGGATTGATTTTTCCGGATTTTTTTTGCGGATATTTTTTTACGGATTTTTCCGGGTTTTTTTTTCCGGATTTTTTTTCCGGATTTTTTTTCCCGGATTTTTACGGATTTTTTTCCGGATTTTTCCGGATTTTATTTCGGATTTTTTTTTCCGAATTTTTCCGGATTTTTTTTTTCAGATTTTTCCGGATTTTTTTTCCGGATTTTTTTTCCGGGTTTTTTTTTCGGATTTTTCCGGATTTTTTTTTCCGGATTTTTTTTTCCGGATTTTTTTTTCCGGATTTTTTTTCCGGATTTTTTTTCCGGATTTTTTTTTCCGGATTTTTCCGGATTTTTTTTCCGGATTTTTCAGGATTTTTTTTCCGGATTTTTTTTTCCGGATTTTTTTTTCCGGATTTTTTTTTCCAGATTTTTTTTTCCGGATTTTTTTTCCGGGTTTTTTTTTTGGATTTTTACGGATTTTTTTTTCCAGATTTTTTTTTCCGGATTTTTCCGGATTTTTTTTCAGGATTTTTTTTCCGGATTTTTTTTTCCGGATTTTTTTTTTCTGGATTTTTCTGGATTTTTTTTCCGAATTTTTCCGGATTTTTTTTTTCAGATTTTTCCGGATTTTTTTTCCGGATTTTTTTTCCGGGTTTTTTTTTCGGATTTTTCAGGATTTTTTTTTTGGATTTTTTTTCAGGATTTTTTTTTCCGGATTTTTTTTTCCGGATTTTTTTTTTCTGGATTTTTCTGGATTTTTTTTCCGAATTTTTCCGGATTTTTTTTTTCAGATTTTTCCGGATTTTTTTTCCGGATTTTTTTTTCCGGATTTTTTTTTCCGGATTTTTTTTCCGCATTGGCTCGAGGGGGTTTGTGGCCACTTTGCAAAATGGCAGGGTGATAGCCTCTCTGTGACAATTAAAGTGCCATAAAAACATGTGGCAGTGACATGTGAGACCCTACAACGTGTACTCTGCCAACCTTTGCCAGATCAAAGTGACACTCTTATCTGGTGTCACAATAGCGTGCATTTAAAAACCCAAAAACTTTTTTCACTGTTATAGATTGAATAGCAGTTAGTTGTCTGCAACCGTCTGTGTGTCAGGCCTACAACTTGTACTCTGCCAACCTTTGCCAGTGCACATTGCAACTCATATCTGGTGTCACAATAGCGTGCATTTAAAACCAAAAAACTTTTTTCACTGTTATAGATTCAATAGCAGTTAGTTGTCTCCAAGCAGGTGTGTCAGGCCTACAGCGTGTACTCTGCCAACCTTTGCCAGTGCACATTGCCACTCATATCTGGTGTCACAATAGCGTGCATTTAAAACCCAAAATTTTTTTTGCCCGTAATAGATTGAATAGCAGTTAGTTTTCTGCAAGCGTCTGTGTGTCAGGCATACAGCGTGTACTCTGCCAACCTTTGCCAGTTCAAAGTGCCACTCATATCTGGTGTCACAATAGCTTGCATTTAAACAATATATATATTTTTTCACTGTAATAGATTGAATAGCAGTTAGTTTTCTGCAAGCGTCTGTGTGTCAGGCCTACAGCGTGTACTCTGCCAACCTTTGCCACTTCAAAGTGCCACTCTTATCTGGTGTCAAAATAGCGTGCATTTAAAAACCCAAAAACTTTTTTCACTGTTATAGATTGAATAGCAGTTAGTTGTCTGCAACCGTCTGTGTGTCAGGCCTACAACTTGTACTCTGCCAACCTTTGCCAGTGCACATTGCAACTCATATCTGGTGTCACAATAGCATGCATTTAAAACCAAAAAACTTTTTTCACTGTTATAGATTCAATAGCAGTTAGTTGTCTCCAAGCAGGTGTGTCAGGCCTACAGCGTGTACTCTGCCAACCTTTGCCAGTGCACATTGCCACTCATATCTGGTGTCACAATAGCGTGCATTTAAAACCCAAAAACTTTTTTGCCCGTAATAGATTGAATAGCAGTTAGTTTTCTGCAAGCGTCTGTGTGTCAGGCCTACAGCGTGTACTCTGCCAACCTTTGCCAGTTCAAAGTGCCACTCATATCTGGTGTCACAATAGCTTGCATTTAAACAATATATATATTTTTCACTGTAATAGATTGAATAGCAGTTAGTTTTCTGCAAGCGTCTGTGTGTCAGGCCTACAGCGTGTACTCTGCCAACCTTTGCCAGTTCAAAGTGCCACTCATATCTGGTGTCACAATAGCTTGCATTTAAACAATATATATATTTTTCACTGTAATAGATTGAATAGCAGTTAGTTTTCTGCAAGCGTCTGTGTGTCAGGCCTACAGCGTGTACTCTGCCAACCTTTGCCACTTCAAAGTGCCACTCTTATCTGGTGTCAAAATAGCGTGCATTTAAAAAACCAAAAACTTTTTTCACTGTTATAGATTGAATAGCAGTTAGTTGTCTCCAAGCGGGTGTGTCAGGCCTACAGCGTGTACTCTGCCAACCTTTGCCAGTGCACATTGCCACTCATATCTGGTGTCACAATAGCGTGCATTTAAAACCCAAAATTTTTTTTGCCCGTAATAGATTGAATAACAGTTAGTTTTCTGCAAGCGTCTGTGTGTCAGGCATACAGCGTGTACTCTGCCAACCTTTGCCAGTTCAAAGTGCCACTCATATCTGGTGTCACAATAGCTTGCATTTAAACAATATATATATTTTTTCACTGTAATAGATTGAATAGCAGTTAGTTTTCTGCAAGCGTCTGTGTGTCAGGCCTACAGCGTGTACTCTGCCAACCTTTGCCAGTTCAAAGTGCCACTCATATCTGGTGTCACAATAGCTTGCATTTAAACAATATATATATTTTTTCACTGTAATAGATTGAATAGCAGTTAGTTTTCTGCAAGCGTCTGTGTGTCAGGCCTACAGCGTGTACTCTGCCAACCTTTGCCACTTCAAAGTGCCACTCTTATCTGGTGTCAAAATAGCGTGCATTTAAAAACCCAAAAACTGTTTTCACTGTTATAGATTGAATAGCAGTTAGTTGTCTCCAAGCGGGTGTGTCAGGCCTCCAGCATGTACTCTGCCAACCTCTGCCAGTGCACATTGCCACTCTTATCTGGTGTCACAATAGAATGCATTTAAAAACCAAAAAACTTTTTTCACTGTTATAGATTGAATAGCAGTTAGTTGTCTCCAAGCGGGTGTGTCAGGCCTACAGCGTGTACTCTGCCAACCTTTGCCAGTGCACATTGCCACTCATATCTGGTGTCACAATAGCGTGCATTTAAAACCTAAAAACTTTTTTCACTGTAATAGATTGAATAGCAGTTAGTTTTCTGCAAGAGTCTGTGTGTCAGGCCTATAGCGTGTACTCTGCCAACCTTTGCCAGTTTAAAGTGCCACTCATATCTGGTGTCACAATAGCTTGCATTTAAAAAAAAAATTTCACTGTAATAGATTGAATAGCAGTTAGTTTTCTACAAGCGTCTGTGTGTCAGGCATACAGCGTGTACTCTGCCAATCTTTGCCAGTTCAAAGTGCCACTCATATCTGGTGTCACAATAGCTTGCATTTAAAAAATATATATTTTTTTTCACTGTAATAGATTGAATAGCAGTTAGTTTTCTGCAAGCGTCTGTGTGTCAGGCCTACAGTGTGTACTCTGCCAATCTTTGCCAGTTCAAAGTGCCACTCATATCTGGTGTCACAATAGCTTGCATTTAAAAAATATATATTTTTTTTCACTGTAATAGATTGAATAGCAGTTAGTTTTCTGCAAGCGTCTGTGTGTCAGGCCTACAGTGTATACTCTGCCAATCTTTGCCAGTTCAAAGCCATAGCCTGCCAGCCAGGAAGCCACAGCCAGCAAGCCAACAGCCTGCCAGACGCAGCCAGCAAGCCAACAGCCTGCCAGCCGCAGCCAGCAAGCCCACAGCCTGCCAGCTGCAGCCAGCAAGCCCACAGCCTGTCAGCCGCAGCCAGCAAGCCCACAGCCTGCCGGCAGTAGCCAGCAAGCCCACAGCCTGCCAGCAAGCCCACAGCCTTCCAGCCGCAGCCAGTAGGCCCACAGCCTTCCAGCAAGCCCACAGACTGCCACCCAGCAACAGTAATTAAGGTAAGAGGCCTAGGTATCAGCTTGGCCTAGGTATCAGCGAGCTATGTTGTGTTGCTATATTGTGAATAGGAACCAGAGTGTTGGAGAGACCCCCCTCCGGGCCCCATTAGACTCCATTGTAGTCTCTAATGGGACCTGGAGGAAATTCTTTCTAACACACTCTCTAAAGGACACTGAGATAGCCTCTGCTAGAATGTTCCCCCCCTTCATGGCCCATTAGCCCTCAATTGTAGTCTCTACTGGGGCCTGGAGGCGACTGTTTCCAGCAGGGACACTGAGGTGGCCTCTGTTAGAAAGACCCACTTCCAAGCCTATGAAACTCCATTGTAGTCTCTAATAGGGCCTGGAGGGGATTCTTTCTAACACACTCTCTAAAGGACACTGAGATAGCCTCTGCTAGAAAGACCCCCCTCCATGGCCCATTAGCCCTCAATTGTAGTCTCTACTGGGGCCTCGAAGGGATTATTGCACTTTTGTTCCTTGTGTCAAAAGATTGTGTAGGGTGTGGCTGGAGGCGGTGCATGGAGGCGGGACATGGGTGGCGCTTGCTGCGGAGTATGGGTGGGGCCTGTAAGGGGGCCCTTGAGATTTATTTTGCCCGGGGGCCCTGAGGGTTCTCAGTCTGCCCCTGTCTGTCACTATGTATGCCTGTGTGTATGTCTCAGTATGTGTGTGTCAGTATGTATGCCTGTATGCGTGTATGTCTGCTTCAGTATGTGTGTCTGTTAGTATGTTTCTGTGTCCTTTTGTATCAGTGTGTGCATTTGTGTCTGTGTGTGGACCCAGTGGGTGGTATTTGGAGGCGGGCCCAGACCCTGAGCTGAATTAGGGGCCCATTTATGGTGGCAGCCCTGTTGGGAGTAAATGGGGGTAGAGCAGATGGGGCTACTGCTCCAGTAGGAGCGGATGGAGGGCTGAGCAGGCACAGATACAACATCACCAGATACATCACTAGCAGTAGACACTGTATCTAGTGATGATGTATCTGAGCACCTGGCAGGGTCAAAATCAGGGTCAAAGTCTGACATAGACGTGTCAGACTCTAGCGCAAGGGTGGCAGATGACTGCTCAGCGCTGGTTGACTTCCGTGATCCATGTACATGATCACAATCACTTTACTTAGTGACCTGTCACAAAAAAAAAATCAACCCCTGAAAAAATTAACAGACAGCAAAATAAGTGCTGCTGTGCAAGAGCCTGTGATCTGTATAGTGATCACTGGCAGGACAGGGGTTAATCGTTCTGAAAAGAGCTTTTGGGTCTCAAAAAAGAAAAAAAGATCACAAAAAATTAACCCCTAACAAAAAAAAAAACAAGGCACAAACAGCAGAAACGTGCTGCTGTGCAAGAGCCAGTGATTATAGTGATCACTGGCAAGACAGGGGTTAATGGCTCTGAAAAGAGCCTTTGGGTCTCAAGATTTTACAAATCCCTACCTATAAATACCTAAATCTCTCTAGCTAAACCACAGATCTCTCTCCCTTTCTCACTAAAACACAAGTGAAGAGAGGGAGGCAGATCCACACTAATCAGAGAAATGGGGAACACGCTTGGGATAAAATTGCTAATGGGGAAAGCTGTGATTGGACGACCCCAGCCTGCCTCTTATGATGCGGCATGCTACGGACGCCCCCAGAAGCCCCATGATTCACTGCCTTTAGAAAAAGGGGGGTGGGGAGTTAATATTGATCATTTTATTTATTTTTATATATATTATTATATATGCACTGAGGGCTGGCACCACCACCTCACCACATTTCCTTGTTTCTTCCACTCATACCGCTTTTCCCATCTTTGAAGGGGTTTGGCAAAACAAGGAAATAGTCCTCTACTCGTAACAGGGATTAAACTGAAAAGAATAGTCTTACACTACCTGATCATACAGTGGGTCCCCCCCCCCCCTCTGCTCTGTGTCAATGTGTATCAGGGTCTCTGAGGACAGGTGTCAATCCATATGTCAAGGTGTCAATATGTCATATGTCAGGTGTCAATCAATATCCGTTGTGATTTAGGAATGTTAGGTGATTTATGCCCTTTATGGATTAAAACCAGACTCTGCATCAACTGTGTAATTTTCCATGGGAGTTTTGCCATGGATCCCCCTCCGGCATGCCACAGTCCAGGTGTTAGTCCCCTTGAAACAACTTTTCCATCACTATTGTGGCCAGAAAGAGTCCCTGTGTGTTTTAAAATTCGCCTGCCCATTGAAGTCTATGGCGGTTCGAATTTGCGGAAGTTCGCGTTCGCCGTTCGCGAACCGAAAATTTTGTGTTTGCAACATCAATACAGAAGACCATGGGGCGAATATTGAAACACACAAATCCGAATTAGAAACAGTAAATGTACCGCCAATGTGCAGAAATTACAAAAGAATGAATGTAAACAAATTAGCCAGCAAGTGGAAATCGGTGAAGTAATGTAAAGTGCCAAATGGGCACAAACGAATGCATACTGTCCGAGATATTGTGGATTCAAATTAAAAATGTATACTGTAACGTATGTGACTCCATCTTGTAACAGAAGGTAAAAGATGCACAGACATATTTATTTTTTTTCTTACTCCATTCACTGCATGACCAAACTGATTGGAATGTGGCTAATGCAAACAGTGATTATAGATAAGGCATATCTGACACTTAGAACTAAGTGTTGGAAACCAAAGTATTTGGAACAAGGGCGGTTGAGAGCCCAGCCAAGAGATACATATCTATATATACTAACCATATAATTATGTTTAATTATATACAAATAGTATCTGCAATAATAATTTTAATACATTCGTAGAGAGAATCTAATGAATACATTTCATTATTATTAAAACTAATATTAGCTGAATGTGTGCAAAAGACATGTATATATTATGCATTGTCACATATAATAGTACAGACATACTTAGCTCATACAATAAGACAGTGTGAGAAAACCAGACCAATTAGAGTCAAGAAGAGATACTCCCTACCAGTAATTTATTTTACATTTCAAATTCAATGGGACTTCAATAAGACCCCATTGCAAGAGTGAGTTGAACCAAAGTCAAGATGCTTTAAAAATAAACTTTATGGCACAAAAAGGAGACTGGTGGTCTACCAAAAAGGACCACTATTCCCTTGAAGTATGACATTCATTAATGATGGATTGCCCATAAAGATAATACATTTTTGACATAATTTGCATCATGAAATTAAATTAACCCTTTAGATAAAGTGGTAGTTGGAATATGTAATGAAAATGTATTGTGATGCAACAACACAATCTACTGATGAATGTCTATAGGACTATCATTAGAAGAAGGTACACCCACCTATTCCCATTGGTCACTTTAAATTGGTGACGTAAAGAAATTCAAGATAAGCAATTCTTTAAAGAAATTGGGGTTTCAGGAGATCATCAAAGCATCATTAGATCAGACCAGCCCAAGGAATACCACTCTAACACTCTGTCTATTCAACTAATTTCTGTGACTTAGTTAAACTTCTTTGCTAACCAGAACTATTCTATATTTCTACTCAATTTCTCTACTCCAAACACTTTTACTTATATATCCAAATACATCCATTCATAAGGGCACCTTTTTACACATATGGTGGTACTGCCAAACAATATATACTTATTGTAAAGTTATAATTACATTAATTGATTATATGACAGGAAATAAATGAACAATGGTGTAACGGAACCGCTGGCACCCCAACCGGGTATCTTCCGCTGACGGATGCTCCTAGTGCTTTCGAGGACTCCAAGCACTCTGCCTGACACCATAACCACTGCAGACCCCACGAACCGCCGCAGCTTGGTTGGGGTCTCGCCGTCTCCACCCACTCTGGACCCAAGACCAGGGTCCAGCTTCCAGTAGGTGGACCTCCAGAGAGCAGGAACACGAACAAGCTCTTAGCAGAGCTTAGTGATTATACCCTGGGGAGTATAGTGATTATAGCAATCCCCAGAGTGTAGTGCTCCAATCCCCCAAACATGAGCCGAAACTTCATGAAGGTACAAGATGATCTGCACTTTTTTTTTTTTATAAATTCTTTATTTTGTGTGTGCAAGAAATAACAAAGCATCAAACAATGCCACAACAGTATCAATAAGTGCGTGAGTTATTCAAATGCTTACATATGTGGTTTCGAGTAGACTGCACGTTTCAGAAAATTATTATGCATGACAGAATTATACATTACATTGGCGTCATTTCAACATGTAGTACCAATGTATCCAAGTAAGGTTAGTAAGTGTTCGAGTTAGACTATGCAGTGGGGGTACTTTCAGACTGCTAAGGCAACATTGTTGCTTTAAAGTTTCAATATAACATTAGGTGGTATGAATTGGGGTACATAAAGATGAGCTCGGGAGGAGCTTGGTTATTGCATGTGTCGCGTATCGGACATGTGTTGTCAAATCAGTTTACCAAGCTTTACATTTTAATACAGTTGTAGTCATTATCTAGGGGTGGGGGTGGGGTACAAAAATAGAGAAGGTAAGGGGTAGGGTACACTATCACATACATTTTCTTTTGTTGTTGTGCTGTGTCGTTCACGGTCTGTTTGTGTTGTGGTGTCAGGTGGGGCCCCTGGGTTCATGGACCGTGGTCGGTGTGACTCTGTCCTTTTAGGGTCTCCCATGTGTGCGTATATTTGTGCTGGCTGTTCTGTGTTGTCCTGGGTTGTGGGTTGGTTCCATTTGTCCTGTGGTGTCACGGTTCCCTTGTGTGGTGTTTGCGGGTCTGCCTGTCCTAAGGCTACGTGGACCTTTGATTGGGTTCCCTTGTTTTGGGATTGTTATAGTGTGTCCCGGTTTGGGGGGATTGAGTAGTCTCCGTTGGTTTAATGTGTGTGTCAGGCCTTAAGCCTTCCTCATGCTTCCGGGTTTGACGGAGCTTAGCCACACCCCCATTGACGCGGTCTGCTATTTAATGCGACCGCACCAGCTGATAGACGCTGGATTATTGAAACGCGTACCGCATCTAATTCACCGGCTCACATACCTCGCTGAGACGACCACATGCTACTGGACCGGACTGGAGGAATATTCAAGTCCCCAACATCTCTCCTCTTCACCGACAAGTGCCTGCACTCTCTGCAACCATTCACTGAAGCAACCGCCTCAGAGGAGAGCTGGGGACACAATCCCTCTACTTCTAGAAGCTAAGTAACTTACAGTCTCTGAGATAAGAGCTAACAATGCTAAAGCTTTATTTCAACTTACTAAAGTCTGCTATCAAGTTGTCCAGCAAGCCTGCTACAGCTTTCCTCAAATCAATTATTATTCAAGTGCAGCTGTACCTGTCTTGCTACAGATAGTCTTATTTCTTCATACTAAAGTCTGCTATCAAGTTGTCCAGCAAGCCTGCTACAGCTTTCCTCAAATCAAGTATTATTCAAGTTCAGCTGTACCTGTCTTGCTACAGATAGTCTTATTTCTTCATACTAAAGTCTGCTATCAAGTTGTCCAGCAAGCCTGCTACAGCTTTCCTCAAATCAAGTATTATTCAAGTTCAGCTGTACCTGTCTTGCTACAGAAAGTCTTTATTTCAACTTACTAAAGTTTGCTATCAAGTTGTCCAGCAAGCCTGCTACAGCATCCCTCAATACAAGTACTATTTAAGTTCTGCTGCACCAGTCTTGCTACTGATAATTCCAATGTATACGATCTCTTATAATTTGAACTGTTAACAAGAATCACGGACTCTAATGAATTCTGAACCTTGTCATTGCTAACTGAAGCAAACCGTTTATTATTTAAAGAAACAGTACCTGTAATTCTGGAACTGAAGTCTCAGTTCCATCTAAGTGTCTTAATAAAATATCAAAGTCCAAAGAAATCTGCAGTTGTGTTCCACATCATTTACTGTGAACGTGACAGAATAATCCAGCCATTGTAATGGAACCAGCAGATTTCGATTCTAAAGTATTGTTGCTGAATCAACGAGTCGATTCACTTAACCAAGGTGTGCAAGACCAAGGTGTGCAAGACAGGTTACAAATGAAAGAATTCTCACTTATGTCAGAGACTTACAAACACATACTCCTCATACTGTTCTGCACTCAACTAGCGATCCTGCTGTATGTAACTCTGAAAAATTCTATGGTGATCGTTCCAAATATAGGGAGTTTTTTAATTCCTGCAAATTATTAATTGCATTAAAACCTAGATCTTATCCCACAGAAAGATCTAAGGTTTTTTCAGCTATCTCATTTCTGAGAGGTGAACCTATGTCCTGGGCCCATTTCTTTTTGGACAATGATGACCCCATCTTAGATTCACTGGAGGAATTCTTTAAAGCCAAGTCTCTTCTCTATGAAGATCCATACAAACAAAATACTGCTGAATTAAAAATTAGAACCTTGCTGCAAAAACATAGACCCGTTGAAGATTATATCGCTGAATTTAAAAGATGGGCAGTAGAAACGCAATGGAATGACATCGCATTGCGCAACCAGTTTCGAATCGGCTTATCTGAAGCTGTAAAGGATGAACTATCCAGAATAGAACTCCCTACTACTTTGAATGCTCTGATTCATCTATCGATCAGCATTGACAGAAGGCTTAGAGAAAGAAAGGCCGAAAAGGCTCTCTCAACTTCAATTGGGAAAAAATCATTTCATCCTCCAAAGCCTTCTGACAACTCATCCTTACCAACCGAACCTATGGAAATCGGGGTAATAAGAAGTCCCCTCACTCCTGGAGAGAAAAATCGACGACGTATATTAAACCTCTGCATGTATTGTGCCTCTCAAGTTCATTTGGTCTCTGATTGCCCTTTATTGAAACGGATAAAGGGCAGTAGGCAGACTTATGCCTCTTCCATCCTAAGTGCACTCCCCTCTACAACAAATACTCAAATGTCCCCTATCATTCTCATATTACAGTGGGACAATGAAAGAATTATGACCAAGGCTGTCATCGATTCCGGTGCAAATGGAGTGTTCATCGACTCAGCCTTTGTAACAAAGAATAAAATTCCTTGTATTCGTAAAAGAACTTCTGTTCCTGTTAGAGTGATTGACGGTGTAACGGATCACCTGGCACCCCGACTGAGTACCTCCGTTAATGGATGCTCCTAGTGCTTCCTGAGGGCTCCAAGCACTCTGGCAGACACCATAATCACCGAATCCAAGAAAACTTTAAATTCTCCCAAGCGTATGAATGCTGTAGACCATTGAATAGGAACCATACGAATAGGCTTGTACCCCTAGCAGTCAACTGGAACAGCATACAATAAATCCTTCCCCCAATAATGAGACGACACATCACTTTGAGGTTAAAACAGGAACTCTGGACTGGCTCATCCAGCCTGGCTTTTACTACACTAATCCACATACAGGCCACACCCAGGGGGAGGCATAAAATAACCAATCACATACATGGTTCAGCCCACACATCCCCTCCCCTCAGATAACATTAAACTCAATTATCCGGTACACTTTTTCAGCCAAGTTCTGGATGTACCCCAAAACCCGGGGGTACACCTTTAAATCCAGCATCGCTGGATAGCCCTTATTCAGGGGGACAACATATCCAAAATTCAGGTCATTCGGATGAATGGTTCGGGAGATATGAAGTTCCAAAGATTTGACCGACCGCATGGGTAAAGTATCCGAAAACAGTTCCATGCATTTTGGCCCTGCGGTCGGTCACAAACAAGGGAATGAAAACAGGCGAATTGCCTGTGTTATAGAGCCTGGAGAGGGTTTGAATGAATTCCCTTGTTTGTGGGGTTCTTTCTACCGAACGGCGGGTCATTCGGTAGTTTCCATACGAATTTCTGGAAGTATGGAGGTCTCAGCGGTGTTTGCCTAGTCAAGTGTCCGATTTTAGTTCCAGACACTCGACGGCAAAACACCGCTGTTCGGTAGTTTAAGATGGCCGCCGCCACGTGGTTGTTTCCTGAATGGCGGCCACCCAGAGGACACAGAACACATTACATGATTGCCAATTACCCGTTTGCAACATTGTTGCAAACGGTAATTGGAGGCACACTTAATCCTGGGTGGTCTGGTTGTTCGGTAGTTTCCTCAATACAATGAATGGAGTGATTCTACCGAACAATCAGAAGAATGCTGCATACATATCCCAGGTTAAACTTAATACACATATACACATATAATATTACAGGCAATATACTAGAATATGCATCACAGTCTTAAAGGGACAGTAGTCCCAAAAGTCCCAATATGTCCATAGATGCTGTTAAAAGGGCCAGTAGCAGCGATATACAGTACAATATGCCCCAAATAACCCAGGGGCCATAGTCAGCAGGTAGGAGGCTAGCAAACAGGCTTCTCCAGGGCCCAGTGGCGAGGTTGGTTTCGCCACATTTCTCCCCTTTTCCAAACAGACTAACAGGGTACCTGACCTCTTGCCGGTCAGTGCCCTTGTTAGTCCAGCAGCCCACCCACAAAACAGAAACAGCAGTACAGCCCACCCACAATAAATGGTTACTACACCTGAGTAAGAGAAAAACTTGACCAGGTCCAGGTGCCTCACCATGGCTGTGTGGGGGACTGGTAGGCTGTTTTGGTGGGTTGCTGAGTGGGCAGAGCCCAGCGGTACTCTGTCCTGGTGCCAGCACTACCCCGGGAGTAGTCTGGTTGGAGCCTTGCTGGAGACCGACTGCCTCCCCTTTAGCTGCGCAGCTCTGCTGCTGGAGACCGACTGTCTCCCCTTGAGTTACACAGCTCTGCTGCTGGAGACCGACTGTCTCCCCTTTAGTTACACAGCTCTGCTGCGGGAGACAGACTGTCTCCCCTTTGGCTAAACAGCCCTGTTGTGGGGGGGGCAGGACCGACCGTCCCTACCCCCTGTGCTGGAAGTGCAGAGACCACGGTCCCATCTGCACAGGTGTGGGGCTTACAGTCTCCCCCTGGTACATTAAGCTGCCGCTGGGGAGAGGTGGTAACCAGCTCCTCTCCCATTAGAACACTCTGCCCATCGATGATCCGTCGCTGGGGAGAGGTGGTAACAATCTCCTCTCCCATGCCTACTTTCAGTCTTTGTGGAGGGAGACCGACTGTCTCTCCTCCCAATTCAGTGTCCTGCTGCTGGGGAATAGAGACTGGGCTCTCTATTCCCAAACAATCATGCTGCTGCTGGGGGGTAGGACCAACTACCTCTGCCCCCTGTAACTCAGCCTTCCGCTGGGGAGGGAGGACGCTGCTCTCCTCTCCCTGCACTTCACACTGCCTTCCCGGCATATCACTCTGCTGCTGGGGGGAAGGACCAACTACCTCTGCCCCCTGTAACTCAGCCTGCCGCTGGGGAATGGAGACTGGGCTCCCAATTCCCTGTGATTCACACTGCCGCTGGGGAATGGAGACTGGGCTCCCAATTCCCAACAAATCACACTGCCGCTGGGGAGGGAGGACGGCCCCTTCAGCTCCCTGTAACTTGGGCGCAGAGACCACGGTCCCATCTGCGCTGGTGTGGGGCTTACTGTCTCCCCTTGGTGTGCTAAGCTGCCGCTGGGGAGAGGGGGTAACAAACTCCTCTCCCTTACACACTTTCAGCCACTGGGGAGCAGGGCTGACCCTCTGTACTCCCTGTAGGCAGGGCGCAGAGACCACGGTCCCATCTGCGCTGGTGAGGGGCTTACTGTCTCCCCTTGGTGAGCTGTGCTGCCGCTGGGGAGAGGGAATAACAAACTCCTCTCCCTTACACACCTTCAACCGCTGGGGAGAGGGGATAACAGGCTCCTCTCCCTGCACCGTAGACTGCCGCTGGGGAGCAAGAACGGCACCTTCAGCTCCCTGTAACGCACACTGCCGCTGGAGATCTGGGCCGACTGCCCAGCATCCCTGTAGGGCCGGTAGAGAGACCGCAGTCCCATCTCCACCTGCCATCGGTGGGTCTTCCCAGGACCAATCCGTGAGGCCCCTCAACATTTGTGAGTAAGGGCCACCTGCTTCCCCACCTGGCAACTCTGGCTGCTGCTGGGGATCTGGGCCGGCTGCCCAGCATCCCGGTGGAGTGACCTTGGTCCCATCTCTACCTGCCTGTTGTGGTTCCTCACAGGACCAGTCTATGAGGACCCCCACTTCGGGTTCCTCCCGCCGCCTCAGGGAAAGACGGCTAACCTCCTCGGATGCAGCCTCTACCCGGCTGCTGTAACGCTCCTGCTGCTGAGCATACTTCCTCTCTTTTGCCAACCGGAATTCTCGGTCCAGCCTTGTGTTTCGCTCGGCCATGACCTGGTTCCAGATCACCCGGCGTGTCTCCATGGGTATATCATCCCCATACTCAGCCACTCGCTGCCTCACCTCGGCCAGCCAATCATCTCCAGAGCCAGAACCTTCCATACTTGTCTGCTCCCAGGGGCGCTGCACGACTGCTAGCGTTGCCCTCAATTTGTAAATCCAAACGAACTGTGTCTCCGAGCTGCTTTACCTCACACTAGGACGCCATCCCACCGCTTGCCACCAATGTAACGGATCACCTGGCACCCCGACTGAGTACCTCCGTTAATGGATGCTCCTAGTGCTTCCTGAGGGCTCCAAGCACTCTGGCAGACACCATAATCACCGAATCCAAGAAAACTTTAAATTCTCCCAAGCGTATGAATGCTGTAGACCATTGAATAGGAACCATACGAATAGGCTTGTACCCCTAGCAGTCAACTGGAACAGCATACAATAAATCCTTCCCCCAATAATGAGACGACACATCACTTTGAGGTTAAAACAGGAACTCTGGACTGGCTCATCCAGCCTGGCTTTTACTACACTAATCCACATACAGGCCACACCCAGGGGGAGGCATAAAATAACCAATCACATACATGGTTCAGCCCACACATCCCCTCCCCTCAGATAACATTAAACTCAATTATCCGGTACACTTTTTCAGCCAAGTTCTGGATGTACCCCAAAACCCGGGGGTACACCTTTAAATCCAGCATCGCTGGATAGCCCTTATTCAGGGGGACAACATATCCAAAATTCAAGTAATTTGGATGAATGGTTCGGGAGATATGGGGTTCCAAAGACTTGACCGACCGCATGGGTAAAGTATCCGAAAACAGTTCCATGCATTTTGGCCCTGCGGTCGGTCACAAACAAGGGAATGAAAACAGACGAATTGCCTGTGTTATAGAGCCTGGAGAGGGTTTGAATGAATTCCCTTGTTTGTGGGGTTCTTTCTACCGAACGGCGGGTCATTCGGTAGTTTCCATACGAATTTCTGGAAGTATGGAGGTCTCAGCGGTGTTTGCCTAGTCAAGTGTCCGATTTTAGTTCCAGACACTCGACGGCAAAACACCGCTGTTCGGTAGTTTAAGATGGCCGCCGTCACGTGTTTGTTTCCCGAATGGCGGCCACCCAGAGGACAAAGAATACATTACACGGATTGCCAATTACCCGGTTGCAACATTGTTGCAAACTGTAATTGGAGGCACACTTATTCCTGGGTGGTCTGGTTGTTCGGTAGTTTCACTCAATATAATAAATGGAGTGATTCTACCGAACAATCAGAAGAATGCTGCATACATATCCCAGGTTAAACTTAATACACATATACACATATAATATTACAGGCAATATACTAGAATATGCATCACAGTCTTAAAGGGACAGTAGTCCCAAAAGTCCCAATATGTCCATAGATGCTGTTAAAAGGGCCAGTAGCAGCGATATACAGTACAATATGCCCCAAATAACCCAGGGGCCATAGTCAGCAGGTAGGAGGCTAGCAAACAGGCTTCTCCAGGGCCCAGTGGCGAGGTTGGTTTCGCCACAGACGGGTCCCTCATCTCATCGGGACCAATACTTCATGAAACCATCCCTCTAAAAGTAACCACCAATCATACTCATACTGAATTTCTTACATTTAATGTTCTTCCATCACCACTTTATCCAGTTATAATAGGGATCAATTGGTTAAGAAACCACAACCCTAAAATTTCTTGGTCCCCTTTTTCTCTCACCTTTAACTCCGACTATTGTAAGAAAACATGCTTACAACATATTCCAAGCTTTCAAACTACTAAAGAACCAGCTATACCCTCTTGTTATTCGGACACCGAACTGGAACCTCCTCCTCATACAGTCGTTGGGACTCTATCTTCCCTTCTCGACGACATAAAAGGACTCAGTAAAGATACTCTTAATCTTCCTACATCAGTTAAACTATCAAAGAAAGACGGTCTCTACTATTTCAAGGACCAAATTTACGTACCTCCTGCTTTCAGAAATCAAGTGCTCAATTTTATTCATGATTCTACCCTGGCAGATCATCCAGGTATAAAAAAGACCCTTGAATTGTCCAAGAGATATTATTGGTGGCCTCATCAAGACAAAACCGTTGAATCATATGTTAAAACTTGTTCAATCTGCCAAAGATCCAAACATGGACATCAGTACCTAAGTAGTCAATTATTGAACCTACCGATTCTCGGAAAACCTTGGCAATCCATTTCTATGCACTTCTTGGTGGATCTTCCCCCTTCTCAACAGCATACCACCATTCTAGTGGTAGTGGACCACTTCACGAAAATGTCCCATTTTATCCCTTTAAAGATGTTACCCTCATCCTCTGAACTTTCAAAATTATTTCTTGACAATATTGTAAAACTTCATGGACTGCCTGACGAAATCATTTCAGACCGAGGGACTCAGTTTACCTCCAAATTCTGGAACGCATTATGTGCTTCTCTTCGTATCCAACGTAAACTGTCATCCGCATATCATCCCCAAACTGATGGACAAACTGAAAGAGTCAACCAATGCTTAGAGCAATATCTACGATGTTATTGTTCTCACTTACAAGATGATTGGATAACCTGGTTGCCCATGGCAGAATTCGTATACAACAACTCCTATCATACTAATAGCAAAATGACTCCATTTTTCTCCAACTATGGATTTCATCCCTCCTTGTTTCCTGCTCAAACAAGTCTTTCGTCTAACTCCTCCGTTTCGAATCAAATCTCTCACATGTCATCTTTATTCAAATTTTTACATGAACTTTTGGAATTTGCATCATCCACTCAAAGAAAAAAATTTGATATTAAAGAAAAATCTTCCCCCGATTATGGGATTGGGGATCTTGTCTGGCTTTCCTCAAAGGACATTTTCATAAATTGGCCATCTAAGAAGTTAAGTTCCCTTTTTCATGGTCCATTTCCAATTAAGTCAATAATCAACTGTAATGTTGTTGAATTGAAGCTTCCATCTACTTTGAAAATTCATCCTGTTTTCCATGTATCCTTACTTAAAACTCATCATCCTCATCCTTTCCATGGAGCTGTAACTACTTCTCCTGATCCTGTTCTAGTCCAAGGTATAGAAGAATACGAGATTCACAAAATTCTGAATTCAAGGATTCATCGTGGCTCTTTACAATACCTCGTTAGATGGAAGGGATATGGAATTGATGACGATACTTGGGAAAACTCCCCTGGGATCCATGCTGACAAATTGATTTCCGCTTTTCACAGACGCTACCCTTCTAAATCATGTTGAGATAGCACCCTGAGGTTGCTCATTAAGGTGGGGGTACTGTCAGGCCTTAAGCCTCCCGATGTCTCCTCATGCTTCCGGGTTTGACGGAGCTTAGCCACACCCCCATTGACGCGGTCTGCTATTTAATGCGACCGCACCAGCTGATAGACGCTGGATTATTGAAACGCGTACCGCACCTAATTCACCGGCTCACATACCTCGCTGAGACGACCACATGCTACTGGACCGGACTGGAGGAATATTCAAGTCCCCAACATCTCTCCTCTTCACCGACAAGTGCCTGCACTCTCTGCAACCATTCACTGAAGCAACCGCCTCAGAGGAGAGCTGGGGACACAATCCCTCTACTTCTAGAAGCTAAGTAACTTACAGTCTCTGAGATAAGAGCTAACAATGCTAAAGCTTTATTTCAACTTACTAAAGTCTGCTATCAAGTTGTCCAGCAAGCCTGCTACAGCTTTCCTCAAATCAATTATTATTCAAGTTCAGCTGTACCTGTCTTGCTACAGATAGTCTTATTTCTTCATACTAAAGTCTGCTATCAAGTTGTCCAGCAAGCCTGCTACAGCTTTCCTCAAATCAAGTATTATTCAAGTTCAGCTGTACCTGTCTTGCTACAGATAGTCTTATTTCTTCATACTAAAGTCTGCTATCAAGTTGTCCAGCAAGCCTGCTACAGCTTTCCTCAAATCAAGTATTATTCAAGTTCAGCTGTACCTGTCTTGCTACAGAAAGTCTTTATTTCAACTTACTAAAGTTTGCTATCAAGTTGTCCAGCAAGCCTGCTACAGCATCCCTCAATACAAGTACTATTTAAGTTCTGCTGCACCAGTCTTGCTACTGATAATTCCAATGTATACGATCTCTTATAATTTGAACTGTTAACAAGAATCACGGACTCTAATGAATTCTGAACCTTGTCATTGCTAACTGAAGCAAACCGTTTATTATTTAAAGAAACAGTACCTGTAATTCTGGAACTGAAGTCTCAGTTCCATCTAAGTGTCTTAATAAAATATCAAAGTCCAAAGAAATCTGCAGTTGTGTTCCACATCATTTACTGTGAACGTGACAGCGTGTTGTTTGTCTGTGTTGTGGCGGGCTTGTGTCCATTCGGGTCCTTTGGGTTGTGCCTGTGTGGTTGTGGTTCGGGGGAGTTGGGTTAGGTTATGTGTTTTTGTGGCGCCTTTTGGAGGTCTATGGTAGGGTGCCCGTAGAGCTTCTCTATGTGTGGTGTGTCCGTGTATGTTTTAGGTGGGGAGTGGGAATTCATAGAACCATGGGTCCCATATTCTATGGAAGTGTGTGGTCGTGTCATGGATCAGAGCGGACATTTAATCTATTTTGATTGTCTCTTTTATCTTGCGGTGGACCGTGTCGAGTGATGGGGTGTCGGGGCTACCCCATTTTTCAGCTATGGCTCTTCTTGTGGCCAGTGCGATTTTAACTATTAACTTGTTTTGACCCCTGGGTGTGTTTGTTAGTGGTTTGGATAGGAGCCACGTCCACGGGTCTAGTGGTATGTTTGTGTGGAGGATCTTCGTTGCCATGGAGCGCAGATATTTGGCCTTTTTGAGTTGGGGATTGTATGCATTGTTTTTCAAAGGGTGTGAGTGCTTTGGTGCCTGCTTGTTGAATTGCCGGTGTTTCGAGGAAGCTTTTGATCTGGATGTGGCGGAACATGTCGAAGGTACGGTATGGCGTAATTTGTGGGAGTTCTGCGAACGGTATTGGTTGTTGGTTTCTGTAGAAGTGATGTAGGCGGGTGAGGTCGTTGTCTTCGAAGCGGGCGAAGTCTTTGGGCGTCATGCCCGGTGGGAATTGTGTGTTGCGGAGTATCGGAGTTAGCGGTGAGGGTTGTGTTGTGAGCCCCCTTTTTTGCGTGATTTTGTCCCAGATGTTGATGGTGTTTATTATGGCTGGGGATGTGCCGGGTAGGGGGGCCTCACGGATTTTGGTAGCCAGATATAGAGGGAGGGGAAGTCTCTACCGAAGATGTCGTGTTCTAGGTCTACCCATCTTTTGACCCCGTACTGGGCGTGCCAGTTTTGGCCTTGTGCTAGTTGGGCCGCCTCATAGTAATGGGTAAGGTGAGGTAGGCCTAGTCCCCCGGTACTGTTGGGGACGTATAGAGTTTGCCGTTTGATTCTGGTGCGTCGGTTGAACCAGATAAATTTATCGATTGTGGTTTGGAGCAGTTTGAAGTCAGTTCTCCGGATGGGGATCGGTAGGGTTTGGAACAAGTATAGAAGCCTAGGGAGTACATTCATTTTAACTGACACCAGTCTACCCAGCCAGGATATTGGCATGTTTTGCCAGGTGGATATGTCGTGTGTAATTTTTTTGTATTGTGGGTGTGTAGTTCAAGGTGTAGCTGTTGGAGAGGTCTGCCGGTAGGGTAACTCCCAGGTAGTGTATATGGGTGGCGTTTAGCTTGAGGGGGTACTTGTCTTGTATGGTTGTTGCCGTGGGGGGGGTCTATGTGTATAGGCAAGGCTTCTGTTTTATCTATATTTAGTTTATATCCGGACACGGCTGCGTACGTGTCCAGGGCTTGTAGGAGGGGTGGTAGGGAGGTTTCTGGTTCAGTGATTGTGATGAGCAGGTCGTCTGCATATGCTGCTGTTTTATATACTGCTTCGCGTATTTTGAGGCCAGCAATGTCCTTGTTGATTCTCAGGGTCTGTAAGAGTGGTTCCAGGTAGAGTGCGAAGAGGACCGGGGATAAAGGGCAGCTCTGGCGCGTACCGTTGTAGATCGTGAAGGAGGGGGGTTGGGTAAGCGGGAGTAAGAGGTGAGCTTGTGGCGTGGCATACAGTACCTGTAGGGCGTTCTGGAAGCTTTGCGGGAATCCAAATTTTTCAAGGGTTGCGAACAGGAAGGGCCAGAGCAGTCTGTCAAAAGCTTTTTCGGCGTCCAGTGATAAGAATAGTGTCGGGATCCGTCTTGTGTGGGCTGTCCATATGAGGTTGTATGTGCGTCTGGTGTTGTCGCTTGCCTGTCTTGTTGATATGAAGCCTACCTGGTCTGGGTGGATTAGTTGGCGTAGAAAGGGATTGAGACGGTCTGCTAGTAGTTTGGTGAGCAGTTTGATGTCCACATTGAGGAGAGAGATCGGTTGGTAATGTGCCGGTTCTAGGAGCGTTTTATTAGGTTTCGGGAGGAGGCATATGTTGGCCTGTAGCATGTCCGGTGGCAGGGGTTCACCATCCATGATAGCGTTGTAGAGGTTGCAGAGGTGTGGGATGAGGGTTGTTGCGTATGTTTTATAGTAAAGGCCTGTGAACCCGTCCGGGCCCGGGCTTTTGTTGGGTTTCAATGTTTTTATTGTCCCTGCCAGTTCTTCCGGCGTGATAGGTCTGGACAGTGTTTGTGCTGCTTCTGTGGGGAGAGAGGGTAGGGGGACCTGGTGTAGGTAATGTTCTATGAGCGGTTTGGCGTGTGCGGGGTGTTGTCGGGTTGCGGGTGAGTGATCGTACAGTGCTTTGAAATAGTTTTGGAAGACGCTGGCTATCTCAAGTGGGTTCTCTGTGATGGTTCCTTCTGGTGTGGATATTTTGTTGATCTGTTTGCGTTCTGTTCTTTGTTTGAGTTTGCGCACGAGCAGTGTGTCCGCTTTATTCGCCTTGTCATAGAAGAGTTGTTTCGTCCATAGTAATGCTTTGGTCGAGTCCTTCGCCATGTAGTCTTTAATGTCCGTTTGGCATTTTTTAATTTGGTCATTTATGTCTGGTGTTGGATTGAGTTTGCACTTAGCCTCTAGAGTCCTGAGAGTCGTTAGTGTTTGTTCTAGGTGGGCCGTCTGTTTTTTTTTGTGTATCGTTGCTTGGTTAATCAGGACTCCCCGTAATACTGCCTTTTGGGCAGCCCATAGGAAACCTTTGGAGGTGACCGTATCCTTATTTAGTGTGAAATATTCGGTGATAGCGTGGGCCACGTTTTGTCGAATTAGCGGGTTGTGAAACAGGTTGGGGTTTAAGTGCCAGGTCCAGGGCCGTGTTGTGCCTGGTAGGTTTAGTGTCAATGTGACATCCGCATGGTCTGACCACGTAATGGGTCCTATAGTGGTGCTGTTGACCATGGGCACCAGCGTCAGGGATATCAGAAATAGATCTATGCAGGAGTGTGACTGGTGTGGGTGTGAGAAGAAGGTGTAGTCTAGGGTGGTGGGGTGTTGGGATCTCCAGGCGTCGATCATGTGGGTTCTTGAAATGAAGGCTGCAAGACTTTTGTCCGTTTTGGCCGTTGGTTGGTGGCGTCGTGCTCGTGGGTGCGATTGTGTGCGGTGTCTATCCACCGCTGGTGATGGGGCCGCGTTGAAGTCCCCGCCTAGAATTGAGTGGTGTGAGGGGAAGAGAGCTAGGTGTGCTTGTATCGTGTGCCAGAATGCCCTAGAAGGGGTGTTCGGCGCGTAGATTGATGTGATTGCGTAGGAGTGCGTGCCTATTTTGCCGGATACCGTGAGGAATCGGCCTTGTGGGTCAGCTATCGTTCGGTGGATGGATAGGGGGCACGATTTCCGAATGATGATGGCTACTCCGTTCTGTTTGTCCTGGGGGGAGCTGGCGAAGTGGTTGACTCGGTAATGTCGGCTTAGGAGAGGGAACTGTTTGGCTTGGGTATAGTGTGTTTCCTGGAGGATGTCCGCTTTCGATCTATTGGCCCATCGCATGAACTGGTGCCTTTTGGCTGGGTTGTTCAGGCCCTTGCAGTTTATCGATAGGCAGGTCAGAGTGGCCGGCATGCCGGTCAGTGCGGTGTCTATGTGGTCACGTGCGTTTTGTGGTGTTGGTGGAGTGGAGAAGGTATGTGCAGTGTACCTTAGGGGGGGATTGAGACGAGGTGGGTATGGGGGGTGTAGGTGGGGGAAATCCTGGTCTTATTTGTCTCTTGCCAGGCGATGTTTGGGCGGTTTGAGGCTTTAGATTGGATCGTTCTCTGAAGTTGGGTCAGATGTGGTGGTTGTGGTTGTTTGTACGTGTGTGAGGTGGAGAGTGGACTATCTACATGCCAGTCGCTCTCCACCCCAGGGTTTTTTGTGTGGGTGCGACTCTGCGGGGTGTGGCGTCGTGGTAGCGCCGTTACCTGGGTGGATGATTGGGTTGTTGTATGGATGGGCGGGGGTGTAACCATCTGGTTGTTCTATGGGTGTGGGTGAGTCCACTTTTTGTTCTTGTGGTTATGCCTTCGCTTGGGTTGTTGTCTTATAATGTTATGTGACTCAAGTCTGATGTTTGGGGTGTAAGCTGCTGCGGTCCTGATGTTGTGACCTTTTTGTGTCGATATTGAGTTGTGTTAGGGAGTGTGAGCTGTTTGGGGTCGTAGCTCGTGTCCCTGTTGCGGGGTGGAATCCCCCTTTCTGTTTTTGGGTGTTTGTGTGATGTGCCCATCTTCGTTGAGTGCTGTGCTAGGGGTTACCGTGTCCCCTCTTACTGCGGTGTATTGGTGGGTGGGCTGGGCTGATGTTTTCCTGATATGGGTTGGTCTGGGGCTGTATTTCTCTATGTGTGTATGGGGTTTCGAGTCCTTGCCCCTCTACTCCTGCCCTGTCGCCCTGTTCCCATAGTGGCCTTGGTGGCGGGCGGTGGGGTTTGTTTTTCTTCCCCTCTTTGCGCGGCTCTGGACCGCTGTGAGCGGTGTAATTACTCCCTGTTCTGGGGGAGTGGGTGGGCCTGGTCCTGCTGATTCTTAGGGGGGTGTATGTCACCCTTGTGAATTAACTGTGCTTGACTGTAGCTAGTTGTTGAGGTGCTGTTGGTCCCTCGTTTGTGGGACTCGCGGCTGGTGGCTGTTGTCCTTGTTTTGTTGTATCCCCGGTTAAGGGGTGGTTTAGGGGTCAGGCTGTGTATCTGGGCCAGATTCGGCTGTGGTGATTCGGGTACCTGTACTTGGGGTGGTTGTGAGTCAGGGCTTTGCATATCCAACCGGAGGGCCTGTTTTTGTGACCTGTGCCCTTTGGCTGTGGTTAGGTATCGTATGGTGAGGTGTTACCATCAGTCCCCTGTCTATTTGTGCCGCTGTCAGTATGATATATGTTCTCTGTGCGTAGGGGAGGCGTTGACCTGGAATATGCGGTGTTAACCTGGAGACATACATTTATTTCATACATTTATCACATTTGTCACATTTGGTACATGGATCTCAGATTTAGCCAGCGTGCCTGGGTCTGTAGAAACCTGTGTTATGCTCCCAGTTCTCCCTATGTTTAGGGTAGGTTTTGAGTGCTGGAATGCGGTTCTGACCTGGGAGTATACGGTTATAACATTGGTAGCATAAACAACCAGTTTAGCTGCCGCATCTAAATTTGTCATATAGCCATGCTATGCTATCTGTCCTCCCTATATGCAGGGTAGGTGTTTAATCGGAGAAAGTGGTTCTGACCTCTAGGCCTGCGTTTGCAACTTTGATGACCGGGGTAACAGGTGTGGTTGGCCTGTGGGTACATAGTGTGGGACCTTGCAATACCATCCCTGTGCTCGGGATGGGCTTTATTTCGGGCTGTGTGGTTCAGACCTGGGGGCATGTTTATATCTTCTGCAGCGTAGACAGGTGGTGTAGCCCGCCTGCCTTTGGGTGCTACGAGTTATGGTGTTGCCATGTCACCTGTCCTCCTTGTATTTGGGGGTGCGGCCTCTGGTCTTGGTCCCTTAGTGGCTAGGTCTGGGTGCCTATTGTGCTTGCGGGCCAGGTTTCAGCTGACCCGTACTAAGCGCTTTAGCGGTTGGTCTCTGATTACGAGGGGTTGTGTGGTAGTGTGGGGATAGGGTCACTTCCTCCGGTGCTTGCCTAGCCTCTTATGGTTGCTGTCCTTATGTCTTAAGCACTCTGCTCTCTAGGGGCCTAGAAACCAGGACGTTACGGTCCCTGTCGGTAGGTATACCGGTTATAATGGGCGTATCAGGGCTTGGCTGAGCCGTGGGAGGACTGTGAGCTATGATCTGTCCTCTACATTTCTGTTTTGTGGTATTCAGCCATGGTCTATTGATATTGGACTTCCTGCTTTTCGGGGCGGCTGGGGCGCCTGGGGCGGCTGGGGCGGCTGGGGCCCCGGGCCGAATGGTCCTGTCGGGAGGGCAGTGGCTTATGCTAATTTTCAACTAACTGCAGTGAGGCCTCGTGAGGCTACATTCTGATCCCCCGGCGTGCACAGAGGGGTCTTCTATAGGTCCTCTCTGTATGACCCCCTCTGCGCGCCCGGGGCGACCGGTGCCCTGGGCTCTACCGCCCGTACAATTAAATAATTTTGTGAACAAATTTAACAGGTGTAACTAAACAATTTTCAACTGTGGTGTAACGTAGATTATACTACCAGGTAATCATTGTCCGTTGTCAGCGACCTTGGGTGGGAGGCTGGCGCCCCGTATAAGCTCTGGGGTGGCACCGGCATGGCGTTTCAGGTGTCTGGCTGCTCCACGCCCCGTGGTGAGGGTGAGGGCCTCCGCTTGGGCTGTGGACGCGCAGGGAGCGATCGGGTACGTCCTTTGCGGTGGATGTTCTCCGTCGGGGTGGGGATCGAGTCCAGTGGCAGGTGGTGTAGAGGGATTGATACCGGAGAAACTGACGGAAGCCGAGCACAGAGAGATGGACACAGGTTTCTTCAGGAAGGAAGAGATCTATATTCGATTCACCGACCGGGACTCAGAGGGACTAATGTCACCAAAAACAGCAAAGTCTGAGCCCTGATCATACAGTGTAGGTCCCTTATATAGGTATATAGCTCCTCCCATAATCAGCTCCACCCACACGTACTCTTACCCAATCAACAGAACAAAGTCTAACTTCCTGTTTGACCACATGGCTTGCCCAACACAATGGAGGAGGGGAATTCTCTATATCCTGTATTCCTGCACATGCTCCGTACACTACTGATTGTATCGTTGCCACGTGCAACCAACCGACCGATACATCAGTATATGCACGTGCACATACCACGTGGCAATCTCGGCCTACTAAATTTATTTTTACCGAGATTCCACCACATTCCCCCTTTGATGCTTCTGATATTTCATAATTCCAGATGCATCACTTAATCAGAGTTTGCTTACACCTCAAGTTGCCATAAACCAGACTAGACTTTGCGCCTCTCTAAAGATACGAATCCCTCAGCATTCCTCTTCCTGTACATGTTCTCCTTGATTTAGAGCCTCATACCTATAAACAGCCATTATCTGTGCAGTGGCCTTTCTCTCTGCTATATTCTCTATAATGCTCTGCACAGACCTAACTACCAAAGGAATCAGACATGGCAGGAGAAGGCACAACATCAAGATTAGCATGACTCCACCTACCAATGCCTTGAGTCCTCCAAGCTGCTCATACCAATTACCAAACCAACTACTCGGATTATACCCTTTCCATACTTGAGTAGGCACATGTGCTAGTTTAACCATATGGCTAGTAAGCTCAGCTATTGCTTGCCCTTCATCATCTATTTGAAGACAACAATTGCTTAGATTAAACTCCCCCCATACACCTCCCTCTACTGCCAATAGGTAATCTATTTTGGTAGACGGCTGTCCTCATCCTAGTGTTATGCTTTGCTAGGAGATTAAGCGCTTGCGATGTTTCATTGGTAATTATCTCAACCACTGCCTGTAACCTTATGATACGGTTGAGCATGTATATTGGGGTTCTATATCCAAAAGTACCATCTTCTGCCCACGTAGCTGACCCATAATAATCTATAATACGCTGGGGAGGCCACTCATTATCTTCCCAGGTACCTATCTCTAGGGGTCCCCTTTTCTTTCTATGATTCACATCATATACTTTAACTCCCAAAGTCTCTCCTGTTTCAATTGGCAACAAGAAGAAGGATGGTTTGAACATACCTAATACACATGCCCCTTCCCAGTCCTGTGGTAACTCTGAATAGGCTTTCTTACCACAGATCCAGTACAAATTTGCTGGAGCTTTCCAACTAGATGTAGCAGATAAGTCAAACCACACATCCTTTAAATTGGTATAAATTGCAAACGGATTAGGTGGTTCGGAGACATTTGAAGCTGACCACCAAGTTGTATCTTTTGTATCATCATTATAAGCTTTTTGCCCTAGACAAGTCAATTCTCCTACAGATGTATTAAACATTATTCCTTTCCTTGCTATGCAAACATAACCTATAATGGAGGTCTTTAATCGCCACTCAGATTTACCTCTAACACTCATTTGATAATCAGTTTGAGAAGATATTAACTGTTCAACTGTCTCAGAACCGGAATACATTACCTCCTTTGCTTCCCATGTCCATTGGTCTCCCATATTAGTACCTCCACACACATAGCAGTTGGTTACATTAAGACTACCAACAATACACTTGGCTAAATCAATAAATAAGTTCTTCACGTTATGGGGGATCTTATTTTCCACACTCATCTCCTCATAGAAGGAATGGAAGACCTGATGAGTCTGGGTTGCCACAGTGTGGCAAAACCAACCTCGCCACTGGGCCCTGGAGAAGCCTGTTTGCCCGCCTCCTACCTGCTGACTATGGCCCCTGGGTTATTTGGGGCATATTGTATTTTATTGTGCGACTGCTGGCCCTTTAAGCACAGTGAATGGTATTTTATTGTACTGCTGCTGGCCCTTTAAGAACTGTCTGGGGACATATTGAGACTTTGGGTAACAATACCCTTTAAGACTATGGCCCCTGAAAACGTATGGACTTTTATTCGGTGTGTATGGCCCTTTAAGAACCGTCTGGGGACATCTTGTAACTTTGGTGAACAATGTCCCTTTAAGACTATGTCCCCAGACCTGTAAAATAACTTGCCCCTGGCCTTCCCCCTCTTGGTTCAGTAAATAGGGCTTACTGAACCAAGTACCACACAGGCAGACCACCCAGAAGTTAAAGTGTGCAGGCAATTTACCTCCCGGGCTGTGAGGTTACTGCAGGTTAATTGCACGTGGCGGCGGCCATCTTTGTTCAGTCGGACACGGTCAGCGGTGTATGCTAAAAATTCTGTGGAACTGAAATCGGCTACACATTTTACCGAACACCGCTGACCCTTACCTTCTTCCATTCTGAACTTGCAGCTCCAGAGACTAAGTCCCATTTGAAATGGGACTTAGTCGTTTTTCGGCATGAAATTGACTGACCGCACAGCCCAAATCTATGGAACTGTTTTGGGCAGGAAATTGTGCTTGCGGTCTGTAACGGCTACCCAGGTAGAGAGAGGGTATCTGCCGTTGAAGACGTCCTTTTTCCCTGCAAGCTGCTGTGGAGAATTAAGCTGATGTAATCCCATCCACGATATCTAGAGCGAGAGTCAGGTTCAGCTGTAACAGGAGCAGAATAACATCCCCAAATAATCCCCTTTCAAGAACGAGACGAGGCTACGTTTTGAAGGGTCAAGATGAACTGAGGACTGGAACACCCAGCCTGCTTTTTATTAGGAAAAGGCACACACAGGACACTCCCAGGGGGAGGATGAAAACAACCAATTATACACAGGGTAACACCCCCACGTCTCCTCCCCTCAGATAAACACATAACACAATTATAACGTACAATATTTTACCCCAGTTCTGGATGTACCCCAAAAACAGGGGGTACACCTTTAAGTCCAGCACTTGAAAGGTCTTGGTTAGGGGAACAATCTGTCCAAATTTCAGCCCATTCGGTTGTGGGGTTCGGGAGTTATGGATGTTTGAAGTTTTGACCGACTGCACGGATTTTCTAGCCGAAAAGAGTTCCACAAGTTTTGGCCCTGCAGTCGGTCTCCGTTCGCCTGTTAAAACTATACGAAATTCTTATCATCCACAACTATCTCCGAGTTCGCTGGATTCCCCATAGCTGATTAAGTGTAACTAACTAATGGCCCATCGTTCGGTAGTTCCAGCACGAATTTCTAGGCGCATGGAGGTCTCAGCGGTGTTCGCCTGTTTGTGTATCCGTTTTTAGATCCATGCGTTCACAGGCAAACACCGCTGTTCGCACGCAAGATGGCCGCAAACACGTGCAAAAGTCCCGAAATGGCGGCCACCTATATGTTATACACGGAGTTCGTGCGAAATGATGCGAACGGCTGGAAACAGGCTGGAAAGGTAAAACATGCTTTGTAATATATCAAATCAGTCCGGTGTTCGGTAGAAATCTGCCGAAAAGTAACAAATTAAATTACCGAACAGATGCTTTATCCGGCATTTCACTGTTTTATTCCACAGGGCTTTGGTGATGGTGAAGTTCTGTTACACGGTCGGTCATAAAGGGACCTCCAGCTAACTTTTGATCCATTTGAGGGATTTGGCTGATTTTTGGAAGGGTTTATGTTTAAAGTGTGCTGATTCCAAATATGTAATTGTTATGACGATTGGATGTAGGGTTTTAAAGTTATAGCACATGTATAAAAACTGTATTTTCCCTGGCTGTAATAATTATGTTAACAGGTTATCTGAGGGGAGGGGACCTGGGGGTTGTAACCATTATGCTATTGGTTGTTTTGTCCCTCCCTGTGTGCGGTCCTGTATTCTCAACACTTGTAATAAAAGCCAGGCTGGATGTGCCAGTCCAGAGTTCCTGTTTAACCCTCAAAGTGAAGTGTCGTCTCATTATTGGGGGAGGATTTATTGCATGCTGTTCCTGTTTGACTGCTAGGAGTGCAAACCTATTTGCATGGTTCCTATTCAACTGTCTACAGCATTCAGAGGCTTGAGAGGATTCATATGCTTCTCTGATTCGGTGATTGTGGTGTCTGCCAGAGTGCTTGGAGTCCTCAGGAAGCGCTAGGAGCATCCATTAACGGAGGTACCAAGTCGGGGTGCCAGGCGATCCGTTACACACAGTATCGGTCTCTATCCCTATAAATAATATTGTCCCAGGATCCAAACCTGTTCCATATATCTGGAACCCAAATAAGTTCCCAAACCTATCTATAAATAGTTCTGGGTCATTGATAAGTAAATGGACTGGGTTACGCTCCATAGACTTACAATAGGGTTTGGTAGGCAACTTAGTGACAATCATATCCTTATCTACTGTCTGTCCCCAGGTTGCCCACCCTACACAGGACCAATACGGACAATAATTATAATCTTTATTTGGGCATTTTGGATCCATATATTTGTACTTACTACTGGGGCAAATATACTTATCATTAGACCCAATACGTTCTTTCCCATTTAAGATCACCACATACATTCCACGGTTTTCTACCACCTGATATCGCCTTACATGCATCAAATAGCAGAACACCTGAAGAATGTACGGTTTCTAGTATGGTCTTATTTATCAGGGTCCCCTGTGAGTCTCCATTCTGAATAGTCAACCAAATTGTACAGGGTTGATACTCTGGACTAAAACACTTAGGTTCCCCTGCTCCTAAATGGCATACACTATAATCTATACCTAAGTATCTACACTTAGATACATGTCCTTTACACTCATATTGTGAATGCCAAATAAGGGTCTGGGAAATGTGATTGCCTTTTTTCGTAGTCTTAATGCAAACCTCACAGCCTGGTGTGTCGGTACCTCTACCTTCCTGAATAATTAAAAACACACATATATACATTATCAAACACATCACTCCTGACATCTTTGTCCTGACTCTTCGACCGTGCGATGGCACTTCAGCTTCCAGTGTGTGAGGGCTGCAGGTAATGGAGTCCTCCTGATCCTCACTTTTCTTCACAGAGATCCCTTCAAGACACTCTGACTATGTAACGTAGGCAGGTGGTCAGGCTTTATTATGGCCGTCAAAACACCTACTTGCTCATCTCTATGATTACTCTAGAAGTCCCAATATTTCCTCGTCACTCCGTCTGAGTTGCACGCTTCAACCGGATCTTGCAGGGATTCTCAGGATCTGGTGTAACTTGCCAAGAATCTATTGCTGCTGATTTAACCCTGGAGTGATGAATCCACGGAGTCACTTCAGCCACCTTTATAGCTGTTGGGGTAGACAAAAGAACAACATAAGGACCCCACCACTTTGGCCCCAACGGTACACTGTTCCACTCCTTGCAAACTTGATCTCAAACTTTCAAACTTGATCTCCTGGATGATAAGAATGGACAGGTGGATAAATATTCACAGGTAACCTATCTTGTACCAATTTCTGTACCTCCTCCATAGTTTTACTCAACTCTACAACCTGCTGCCGGGTAATTCCTTCTCCCAACTGACTTAAATCCCCCCTTAAGTTACCAAGTACGGGAAGTGGACGCCCATACATAATTTCAAAAGGTGAGAGACCCATCCTTCTGGTAGGTGTACAACGAATGCGCAACAGAGCTATTGGCAAAAGAACATTCCATTTAAGTTGGGTTTCTTGACACATCTTTGCCAATTGGTTCTTAATAGTTCTGTTCATCCTTTCCACTTTCCCAGAACTCTGAGGCCTATATGCCGTATGAAGTTTCCACTTAATACCGAGCATATGAGTCAGTTGTTGTAGGCACTGGTGAACAAAGGCTGGACCATTATCCGATCCTATAGAACATGGTAGTCCATATCTGGGTATTATTTCCCGCAACAAAAATCGCACAACTTCTCCTGCTTTCTCTGTACGAGTAGGACATGCTTCTACCTACTAGTAGGTAACGATGTCCACCGGATTTAGGCATTACCGTGTAGTCTATTTGGAGATCGGACATAGGGAGTCCTCCCATATACTGGACTCCCGGTGGTTTCACTTGACCTTGCCTTGCGTTGTTTTTGGCACATAATACACATCTTCGTACAATGGCCTGAGTCAAATTGGACAATCTGGGAATGTAGAAATGCTTCCTAAGAGATTCTTCCATACTATCTCTCCTGGAATGTGTCCCATTGTGATAATTCTGGACAATTTCTACGGCTGAACTTACAAGTGCCTTGAACAAAATACATGCCCAAGTTTTCTCTCCAATTCCAGATCCTGAATCTGATACAGGTACCCACAACCTGCTTCCCGGAGATTGGGTTCTGGTCAAGAAATTTGTGCGGAAACACACCCTGGAACCAAGATTTGACTGACCATTCCAAGTTCTCTTGATCACTTCAACCTCCGTCAAGTTGGCTGGCAGGCCACATTGGATCCACGCTTCCCATTGCACGAAGACTCCTGCCCCAGAGGAAGCAGATACCGCACAACCATGTACCTCTGGTACATCATCTCCTTAATTAGCCTAATTAAGGCCCAACAAGTAGCCATCACCAAAGATGCCAGTGGGTATACCTTCTGGTACAATTCTTCATGTACCCGTGTGGCTACATACACTTTTGATTACTGTGACATTGTAGATTGCCCATTCCCTACGTCACAAATTCTAAATATCTATAGAGATATCCCTCATGTAAAGGACCCCTATGTTTGTGTAGTTGACAAACAATGGGGGCATAACTGTAACCATTGGGGGGCTGCAGGGTGGAATGCTGGGCCCGCCTGGGGTTACAAACCCAAAAGTGCCTTATCTAAGGTAGATGACCATGGTAGATCCCTCCTCCAAAGAATGACCCTAAGGAAGCCTGGAGGAGGTACACCCATGAAATTAATCCTAAATATTGAGCATCCCAGCCCAACAGATGCAGACCAGTATGTAATGGGAATGTATTGGAAGAAAGGTTCCTATAACAAATTAGGGCACTTCTACCTGAAAGATATGTGCCACTCCCCAGAGTGGCAAGGGGCCACCCATATGACGGATGCTGTCCCTAAGCTGGTCCCTACCTAGAACTCTTGCACTTTATCAGTATAGGGGATAGTTTGCAGCGGTATACAGGGTGAGTTGAGATCTTGGAAATCTTGGTCATCAACTGTTAGATGTGCGAAAGTGGGTGCCGCTTGGTCTACAGTCTTCAATAGGAATTTTCTCAGACAAGGGAGGACACAACAAACGAGAAGAGCAAAAATAAAAAGAGAAATTAGTATTGCCATACCAATATGCATTAAAGCTTTTTGCCATCCCGTCATCCAACCAAACCATCTTTCCCAGGGATCTTTTATCCCAGAATTCCTTTTTAACTCTTCAGAGAGCTCATTTAATTTGTCTATGGCTAAGGTGACTTTACCATTAGGGCCTGTGTTTTCTGGGATGTAAGTACAACATGTCATGGTGTCGGGCAAAATTTTACATACACCCCCTTTTTCAGCTAGAATCATGTCTAAGGCCATTCTATTCTGGAAGGACATATGGGACGTAGCCTGCAGCTGTTCGGCTAAACCCTGGAGGGCATCCCTGGTGTAGTTAACAAAGCGTTGTTGGTTGTAATAAATGTAATTTATCCAATTTAAATTCTTGTTTGCAGTAACTATGGTAAAAAGTGATTCAAATCCTGCTGCAACTTCATCTCTTGCTTTAAATTCATTGGGTACCCCCCTAGGCACCCCAATGGCATCAATGTAAATGTGAGGGTCAAAACTGCCTTTTACTGGGGCTTCACGCTTAACCCTGGTTGGTGTGTGTGTGGACTTATGTGTGTCAGGGTGTGTGTCAGAGATGATATGTATGGGCATGATGGCTTTAGCCAGAGTACACTCCCCCCACCATTCCTTGTCCATCCTGGATCTTAATTGTAAATCCCCACACAACCAGTAAATATCCCCCAATGACCTAGTATGAAACTGTAACAGGTACATAGGAACAGTTCTGTAGGTGGCACAATACCCTTTAGAGAAGTTACCCAAGAATTTACCAATTCCATCATAATTAGCATAACAGGTGTAACTAGAAAAGCTACAATTTCTGGGGAAATTGTGTGAAGTGTTCTTGCCTCCATCAGTAGTCTACAACTAGAGTGGGCGGAGTAACTGTTAGTATTTATTTATATAGCACATTTAATTGCAATGTTGTTGCCCAAAGTGCTTCACAGTTACATTAAAACATACAGTTATAAAAAATTAGCAGGTGTAAAAGGCTTTGTCTATGACATCACTTGCTGCTGCAGCCTTGCACAGGTCAGAGTATTTTGGCGGTTGCCATCTTCAAACGGTCGTATTTTAAAAACTATAAATCCTACAGTGAAGAGCTTTATATTGTGAGAATCACAAGACCCAGACCTACATTTTGATGTATAGTATGTCTCTGAGATATTAACAATGAAGGCACAGTCGCAGTTTCGAAATTGCCCTTCAAATGTGAGCTTTGCAGAGTGGAGTTTCAATGAATGTCAATGGAAGGCGTGAGTTGCAAACAAATGGTCATATTGTGAAAATAACAGGACTATGGCTTAGCCGTGGACATTTCTAGTGGCAGCAGGGATAGCTGAACGTTTTGATATAAGATTTGTGTAGGTGGGCCTGAAAATGAGGGAGTGGTGGCAGTTTTGAAATCATGTCCTGATTTTTCAGCTTTTGCCAGCTCCCACTCTAGCTTTGCCATTCATTCCTATGTGACAAATTTCGCCACAAGAACGACGATATTCCGTGAACCATTCGGCGAAACGTTCCACAAAGTAATAGCAATCAGATCGGGAACAATCTGCACGTTTTGGTATATTTTTGTCTATGTAGTGTAAAAACTGTGGGAGGAGTTAGGGTGGCAAATTTGGCTATAATAATAATAATAATAACTAGAAAAGCTACAATTTCTGGGGAAATTGTGTGAAGTGTTCTTGCCTCCACCAGTAGTCTACAACTGGAGTGGGCGGAGTAACTGTTATTATTTATTTATATAGCACATTTAATTGCAACGTTGTTGCCCAAAGTGCTTCACAGTTACATTAAAACATACAGTTATAGAAACCATTAGCAGGTGCAAAAGGCCCTGTCTATGACATCACGTGCTGCTGCAGCCTTGCACAGGTCAGAGTATTTTTGCGGTTCCCATCTTCAAACGGTCGTATTTTAAAAACTATAAATCCTACAGTGAAGAGCTTTATATTGTGAGAATCACAAGACCCAGACCTACATTTTGATGTATAGTATGTCTCTGAGATATTAACAATGAAGGCACAGTCGCAGTTTAGAAATTGCCCTTCAAATGTGAGCTTTGCAGAGTGGAGTTTCAATGAATGTCAATGGAAGGCGTGAGTTGCAAACAAATGGTCATATTGTGAAAACTATAAGGAATACGACTTAGCTGTGGATATTTTTAGTGGCAGCAGGGATAGCTGAACGTTTTGATATAAGATTTGTGTAGGTGGGCCTGAAAATGAGGGAGTGGTGGCAGTTTAGAAATCATGTCCTGATTTTTCAGCTTTTGCCAGCTCCCACTCTAGCTTTGCCATTCATTCCTATGGGACAAATTTTGCCACAAGAACGACAATATTCCGTGAACCATTCGGCGAAACGTTCCACAAAGTAATAGCAATCCGATCGGGAACAATCTGCACGTTTTGGTATATTTTTGTCTATGTAGTGTAAAAACTGTGGGAGGAGTTAGGGTGGCAAATTTGGCTATAATAAGAATAATAATAATAACTAGAAAAGCTACAATTTCTGGGGAAATTGTGTGAAGTGTTCTTGCCTCCATCAGTAGTCTACAACTAGAGTGGGCGGAGTAACTGTTAGTATTTATTTATATAGCACATTTAATTGCAATGTTGTTGCCCAAAGTGCTTCACAGTTACATTAAAACATACAGTTATAAAAATTAGCAGGTGTAAAAGGCTTTGTCTATGACATCACTTGCTGCTGCAGCCTTGCACAGGTCAGAGTATTTTGGCGGTTGCCATCTTCAAAAGGTCGTATTTTAAAAACTATAAATCCTACAGTGAAGAGCTTTATATTGTGAGAATCACAAGACCCAGACCTACATTTTGATGTATAGTATGTCTCTGAGATATTAACAATGAAGGCACAGTCGCAGTTTCGAAATTGCCCTTCAAATGTGAGCTTTGCAGAGTGGAGTTTCAATGAATGTCAATGGAAGGCGTGAGTTGCAAACAAATGGTCATATTGTGAAAACTATCAGGACTATGGCTTAGCCGTGGACATTTCTAGTGGCAGCAGGGATAGCTGAACGTTTTGATATAAGATTTGTGTAGGTGGGCCTGAAAATGAGGGAGTGGTGGCAGTTTAGAAATCATGTCCTGATTTTTCAGCTTTTGCCAGCTCCCACTCTAGCTTTGCCATTCATTCCTATGGGACAAATTTCGCCAGAAGAACGACGATATTCCGAGAACCATTCGGTGAAACGTTCCACAAAGTAATAGCAATCCGATCGGGAACAATCTGCACGTTTTGGTATATTTTTGTCTATGTAGTGTAAAAACTGTGGGAGGAGTTAGGGTGGCAAATTTGGCTATAATAAGAATATTAAGAACTAGAAAAGCTACAATTTCTGGGGAAATTGTGTGAAGTGTTCTTGCCTCCACCAGTAGTCTACAACTGGAGTGGGCGCAGTAACTGTTATCATTTATATAGCACATTTAATTGCATCTTTGTTGCACAGTTACATTAAACCATACATTTATAAAAACTCTAGCAGGTGTACAAAAGGCTTTGTCTATGACATCACTTGCTGCTGCAGCCTTGCACAGGTCAGAGTATTTTGGCGGTTGCCATCTTCAAATGGTCGTATTTTAAAAACTATAAATCCTACAGTGAAGAGCTTTATATTGTGAGAATCACAAGACCCAGACCTACATTTTGATGCATACTATGTCTCTGAGATATTAACAATGAAGGCACAGTCGCAGTTTAGAAATTGCCCTTCAAATGTGAGCTTTGCAGAGTGGAGTTTCAATGAATGTCAATGGAAGGCGTGAGTTGCAAACAAATGGTCATATTGTGAAAACTATCAGGACTATGGCTTAGCCGTGGACATTTCTAGTGGCAGCAGGGATAGCTGAACGTTTTGATATAAGATTTGTGTAGGTGGGCCTGAAAATGAGGGAGTGGTGGCAGTTTAGAAATCATGTCCTGATTTTTCAGCTTTTGACAGCTCCCACTCTAGCTTTGCCATTCATTCCTATGGGACAAATTTCGCCAGAAGAACGACGATATTCCGTGAACCATTCGGCGAAACGTTCCACAAAGTAATAGCAATCCGATCGGGAACAATCTGCACGTTTTGGTATATTTTTGTCTATGTAGTGTAAAAACTGTGGGAGGAGTTAGGGTGGCAAATTTGGCTATAATAAGAATAATAAGAATAATAATAATAACTAGAAAAGCTACAATTTCTGGGGAAATTGTGTGAAGTGTTCTTGCCTCCATCAGTAGTCTACAACTAGAGTGGGCGGAGTAACTGTTAGTATTTATTTATATAGCACATTTAATTGCAATGTTGTTGCCCAAAGTGCTTCACAGTTACATTAAAACATACAGTTATAAAAAATTAGCAGGTGTAAAAGGCTTTGTCTATGACATCACTTGCTGCTGCAGCCTTGCACAGGTCAGAGTATTTTGGCGGTTGCCATCTTCAAACGGTCGTATTTTAAAAACTATAAATCCTACAGTGAAGAGCTTTATATTGTGAGAATCACAAGACCCAGACCTACATTTTGATGTATAGTATGTCTCTGAGATATTAACAATGAAGGCACAGTCGCAGTTTCGAAATTGCCCTTCAAATGTGAGCTTTGCAGAGTGGAGTTTCAATGAATGTCAATGGACTGCGTGAGTTGCAAACAAATGGTCATATTGTGAAAACTATCAGGACTATGGCTTAGCCGTGGACATTTCTAGTGGCAGCAGGGATAGCTGAACGTTTTGATATAAGATTTGTGTAGGTGGGCCTGAAAATGAGGGAGTGGTGGCAGTTTAGAAATCATGTCCTGATTTTTCAGCTTTTGCCAGCTCCCACTCTAGCTTTGCCATTCATTCCTATGGGACAAATTTCGCCACAAGAACGACGATATTCCGTGAACCATTCGGCGAAACGTTCCACAAAGTAATAGCAATCCGATCGGGAACAATCTGCACGTTTTGGTATATTTTTGTCTATGTAGTGTAAAAACTGTGGGAGGAGTTAGGGTGGCAAATTTGGCTATAATAAGAATAATAAGAATAATAATAATAATATATATGTGAGATAACATTAAGTGGTCTTGCTATGCAAGAACACTTAATAATAATAATAATATATATGTGAGATAACATTAAGTGGTCTTGCTATGCAAGAACACTTAATAATATATATGTGAGATAACATTAAGTGGTCTTGCTATGCAAGAACACTTAATAATATATATGTGAGATAACATTAAGTGGTCTTGCTATGCAAGAACACTTAATTACCTTTATAAACTGTAACACCTTCTGGGGGTTTGACATCCTTGGTTAGGAGAGGGTACTCCACTGTCCATGCTTCGCAGAGGGACCTATTATAGTTGTAATGGTAGGCAAAAAGACTCAAAACACATTCTTCTATATCTACTGGTAAGGTTAAAGGTACGGTGCCGAGGTGAGGCCGGGCACCACCACACACATAGCATGCAGTTCTGTTATGTTTGTTGGCATTATATTTCATCCATTCTAACCATAAATTAACATCATTAAAACCTGTCTCAGCGGCCATGGTATCTTCAAAGGTGGGGTTAGCAATGGCCATCATGTCTTTAAAGGACTGGATGTGTGGTTTTAATGAATTTGGGACCATATGGGTGGCCCCTTGCCACTCTGGGGAGTGGCACATATCTTTCAGGTAGAAGTGCCCTAATTTGTTATAGGAACCTTTCTTCCAATACATTCCCATTACATACTGGTCTGCATCTGTTGGGCTGGGATGCTCAATATTTAGGATTAATTTCATGGGTGTACCTCCTCCAGGCTTCCTTAGGGTCAGTCTTTGGAGGAGGGATCTACCATGGTCATCTACCTTAGATAAGGCACTTTTGGGTTTGTAACCCCAGGCGGGCCCAGCATTCCACCCTGCAGCCCCCCAATGGTTACAGTTATGCCCCCATTGTTTGTCAACTACACAAACATAGGGGTCCTTTACATGAGGGATATCTCTATAGATATTTAGAATTTGTGACGTAGGGAATGGGCAATCTACAATGTCACAGTAATCAAAAGTGTATGTAGCCACACGGGTACATGAAGAATTGTACCAGAAGGTATACCCACTGGCATCTTTGGTGATGGCTACTTGTTGGGCCTTAATTAGGCTAATTAAGGAGATGATGTACCAGAGGTACATGGTTGTGCGGTATCTGCTTCCTCTGGGGCAGGAGTCTTCTTGCAATGGGAAGCGTGGATCCAATGTGGCCTGCCAGCCAACTTGACGGAGGTTGAAGTGATCAAGAGAACTTGGAATGGTCCGTCAAATCTTGGTTCCAGGGTGTGTTTCCGCACAAATTTCTTGACCAGAACCCAATCTCCGGGAAGCAGGTTGTGGGTACCTGTATCAGATTCAGGATCTGGAATTGAAGAGAAAACTTGGGCATGTATTTTGTTCAAGGCACTTGTAAGTTCAGTTACATAGTCTACTAAAACATCAGTTTGAAGCTGCAACTGTTGCGGGTAATAACAACCTAGTCTGGGTGCAGTCCCAAATAGAATCTCATATGGGGATAGTGAGTGCTTCCCTCTAGGTGTGTGCCTAACGCTAAATAAAGCTATTGACAGGCTTTCTGGCCAGGGCATCTTTGTTTCTTGTGACATTTTTAACATTCTGGCTTTTAGGGTGCCATTCATGCTTTCTACTTTGCCACTACTTTGTGGGTGGTAAGGGGTGTGAAAAGCTAGAGTCACTCCCAGAGCATTCCAAATTTCTTTAGTCACTGTTGCTGTAAAGGCTGGGCCCTGGTCACTTTCAATAACTTCTGGTAGTCCAAATCTACATACAATATCTGTGAGTAGACGTCTTGCTGTTGTTTTGGCAGTAATATTGGTTACTAGATAGGCTTCTGGCCAGCCTGAAAACATGTCCACTATTACTAGTGCATATTCATGAGGCCCACTCTTGGGCATTTGTATGTGGTCAATCTGAATTCTCTGGAATGGGTACATGGGCTTAGCCAGGTGTTTCAAAGGCACTTTGGTTGGCTTTCCTGGGTTGCATTTTGCGCAAATGACACAGGCCCTACAAAAGCTGTTGATCAATGTTGTGATTCCAGGTGCTTCATAATACTTTTGTATGAGGGCGGCCATTAAGTCTTTTGACAGATGTGCAGGTCCATGTGCCCATTGGACAACTGCTGGATATAAATTCTTAGGAAGGCAGAATCTAAAGTTGTTGTAATATACTCCATCCTTTAGGACTGCTCCTTTCTTCTTCCATTTCTGTATTTCTTCGGGGGCAGTTGTTGCTTGCTGTTCCCGTAGGATTCTTAAGTCAGTAGGAAGAGTCTGCAAGGTGAAAATTGGAATTTCTTCGTGTCCGGACACTTCTTCATCCACTTCCTGCAAATTTCTTGCTGCTTGCTTAGCAGTTTGATCAGCTAAGTGGTTGCCCTTTGCTTCATCTGTATCCAACTTCCCATGTGCCTTTACTTTCAAGATGGCCACTTCTTCAGGGAGTAGGAGGGCATCCATTAGTTCCTTGATTGCAGAGCTGTGCTTGACTGGTGTACCGGCAGTGGTAAGAAATTCTCTTGTTTTCCAAATTAGTCCGAAGTCATGTGCCACACCCAGAGCATATCTTGAATCCGTGTAGATGTTGGCACGTTTTCCTTCGGAGATCTTGCATGCTGAAGTCAGGGCTTGCAATTCAGCTTCTTGTGCAGACATTGCTGGTGGTAAAGATGATGATTTGATAACTTCATCTGTTGTGGTTACGGCATATCCTGTGTGGTATTTTCCTTCTTCATCAGCATACCTTGAACCGTCCACAAACAGAGTGAGATCAGGATCTGTTAATGGATTCTCATGTACAGTAGGTAGATGTATTGTCTCCATTTTCATCTGTTCAAAACAGTCATGAGGTGTCTCTGGGTCATAATCATTCACTATGACCAGATCTTGAAATTCATTTTCCAGGAAGTGGCGTGGCCATGCTTCTAGATGGTCAGTTGTTGGGTATTTGACAATGCCATTTTCCTGTAGCTGTGATTCATCCATGGTGGCCCATAATTTTGCCATGGGCCCAAGATCATTCCATGATTTTGTTTTCAACTTGGTGACAGGGACATGTGGAATAGCAGTATCCCAATGACGGTACAAGTATTTGAGTTCTGAAGGTAGTTGAATCAAGGCCATGCTGTTACCTTCAGAGTCACAGTAGAAGTCTTGTGCAGTGAGTTTCACCTCCACCAGGTGATAAAGCTCATCTTCGTAGCAAGGTTCAGGAGTGATGTTTGGCTTATACCACATGGTACAGAAGGCATATCCTGGTCCCTCGCAGAGAGGAGTTTGTTCATCATGAAAGGATAAATCAGGATGCATTCTCTTGATGGTCCCAGCAAGAAGGTAGATGTAGGTTTCATCCATGATAAATCCATAGTGGATACCCCCCTCAGGTAGTGGGAGAAGAGTGGACGGATTGAGAACTTGACATCTTTGTATGGTAATGTTGTCAGGTAGCAGGAGATGACACTGTAGACGTAGGTGTCTTGCGGGAGACACATGCTTGAGTTGAACTTGGTTGATGATGGCAGAAATGTCATGAGGTGCCAAGACAACTAGAGGGTGGCCAAGGACCAGGTCTGCAGTTCTTTCAATTAGTTCCCTTGCTGCAAAAACAGCCCGAAGGCAAGAAGGGGTCCCTCTGGCCACGATATCCAGCTGGCAGGAGAAAAATCCAATAGGCCTTTGACGGCCTCTTAAGTCATTTGTTTGGGTAAGGACTCCTGTAGCGTGGCCTTGTCTTTCAGAGACAAACAACTTTAAGGGTTTGGTATAGTCTGGTAGGCCTAGAGCAGGAGCAGATGCAATGGCACGTTTTAGTGTGCTGAAGTTGTCATATGCTTCATTGGTCAGGCAGAATGGGTCTGACTTGAGTGCATCATAGAGTGGTTGCATGAGCAGAGAGGCTTCTGGGATCCATGCTCGGCAGTAGGAAATGAGGCCTAAGAAGGCATGTAGAGATTTTGAAGTCCTTGGAGGTGGAATATCCAGTACTGCTCTAACTCGGTCACGAGTGAGATGTCTGGTACCCTGAGAAAGACAATGTCCAAGGAAAATTACTGTAGGTTGACAGAATTGCAGCTTGAGAAGTGAAGCTTTGCATCCCTGTTCTGCTAAATAGCAAAGGAGACTAATTGAACATTCTTCAGTTGTGGGTATGTCATCTCCACAGAGCAGCAAGTCATCCACATACTGGAGCAGGACAACTTTTGGATGGTCTGCTTGCCATGGATCAAGGATGGAGCACATGGCCTTTGCAAATTGACTTGGAGAGTTTTGTGCCCCTTGGGGCATGACAGTCCATGTATACTGTTGCATTTCATGTGTGAAAGCGAACAGGTATTGGCAGATTGGATCCAGGGGTACACTGAAGAAGGCATTGGCCAGATCAATGACTGTGAAGTATTTTGCAGAGGGTGGGACCCCAGAGAGCAGAGTGTGTGGGTTTGGCACAATAGGGGTGTCCAGGACTGTTGCTTCATTCACTGCACGAAGATCCTGAACCATTCTGTACTTCTCTGGTTCACCTTTTGGAGTTTTCTTCTTCACAGGAAATAATGGGGTGTTGCATTTTGATTCACATTTCACAAGAGCACCCTTCTCCAAGAGTGCTTTGATTTGAATTGAAATAGCTGCAGCTTGAGCTGGTTTTAAAGGATATTGTGGTTTCCTTGGTAGTTTTGCTCCAGGAATGAGTTTTACCACCACAGGTGGAACCTTTAGGTGACCTATATCCTCTGGGCCTGAGGACCACAGTTTTGCAGGAACTTGTGTCTTCAGTGAATCAGGAAAATTGGACCTCGGTTCCTTTGCTTCACCATGGGGTTCTTCTAAATGGAGCATCAAAGGCAGGGAGCACAAGGCTGAGGTGTCTGATACAGATAGAGGGGTGGATAGTTCTACTTGTCCGTCTGGAGTGAAGGTGATAGATGCCTGCAGGCGTGAGAGGACATCTGCGCCTAACAGGTTAATTGGGCATGTAGAGGATACTACAAAACGAGCAAGCAAGCTAGGATAGTTGCCAACTCGTAATGGAGTTGTTAAGGGGTTGTGTCTTGGTTGGCCATCCACTCCTACACAAGAGACATCAATATTTGATAGAAATGATGGGTCTGGCAGGTCTTGTTCTCGTAGAACACTTCGGGCTGCACCTGTGTCAACAAGAAATGTAGTAGGTTGTCCTTCAATTGGTAGAGTCACAGTGGCAAGTGGCCCCCCCCTTATCCCCTGAAGACACTGCCATGACAGGGGTTAATGACACAGGCTTGCCAATTTCCTATTCATCAGGTTCCTCAACTATTGGAACTGTCTTTGCGGCCTTGGGGCCAGGGGCAGGCTTGGACATCTTCTTGGGTTAGGGCAATCATTTTTGAAATGTCCTTTAGCTTTGCAATTGAAGCAATATCCATCCTCGGGTTTGGTGCCTTTAGGGACAGGTCCGGTGCGGGACACCATGAGAGGAGCTGAAGTGGGCCTTCTAGGAGTCTGGGCAGATTCCAGACCCCTAGCAACTAAGAGTAAGGTATCCAGAGGGACTACCTTATATTCAGGGCGTGCAGCAATGATTCCCTTGCGTATGGAGTCTTTAACACCTTGGACAAAAGCACCAGACAGCATTTGAGAATGGATCTTGTCTGTGAGATCAAATCCCAAATCTGTAAACAATTGAAACAGTCTTGCATGAAACCTTTCCACTGATTCTCCTTTGTCTTGTACAATATCAGTAAGGCCAGCAGCCTGATCTGCAAGTTTGTCCTTAGCCCACTCTTTTAGTTGGTTGCAAAAAGTTACTCCGGAGGGGTAATCAATGTCACTTATAAGTAGATCTGTACTGAGGTGGCGGGCCATGCTGGGCCAGTATGCATCTCCGGCTTTAATAGCACAAATGCTCAGTAAATCACGCCATGCTGCGGAATAAGTCTTTTGAATCTGAACTATCCCTCGGTAAAAAGGCATAGGTTGCTTTTCTGGGTCAGGGAGTGATTTCATCAGGGCACTAGCCTGGGTAGGATTAAAAGCTACATATTTAGGAGGGGCCCAATCCCCCCGGCCCGTATGTCCGAAAGGATCATCGAGGGAACGGCGGGGCGGGGGCCCCGTGGCATCCTGTGAGCCCTGGGATCCCTCCTCATACTCATCTTCATCTGTGACCTGGACCCCTCTAAGTAATGGGGCCATTTGAGGTGTCAGAACCGGGGGAAATGAGGGAATCCCAGATGCTGGGGTGGCCAGTGGATTATGAGCTTGGGGTGAGTAGTCACCGGGAAGTACCGGCATTAGGGGTGCTGGATGACTGGGGGCCGCCATATTGGAGGCGTGAAAGGAAGCTGCGTTAGGGTTAAGGGAGGAAGTGGCGGCCATGTTGGATGTGGACACATCCGGGGCAGACTGTGCCGGATTGGGCGTGACCGGGGTCTGGGGATTGGCTTGGGAAAGGAAGTAGGCTTGGTTTGGATAGGGCAGGGCCAAGGGGTAAGGGAAGGGGTAGGGCCAGGACAACTGGGTAGGGGTTTGGGCGGAACCTGGGGAGGGCGGGTTAGTTGGGCAGGGATTAGGGAAGGAGGTGGGGCATCCGGGGTACGGAAATGAAGCTGAAGGGGTGGGAACTTGGGCTGTGGGAGGAGTGGGAAGGAGAGAGAACGGAGAGAGATTAGCAGAGGCAGGAGTAGTAGGAGGGACCGGAGTGGGTGTAGTGGGATTGGCAGTAGCATGTGAGGCGGGGTTAGAGAGCTGGGTGGATGCAAGTGGGAGGGTAGGATTATTGACGGAGAGAGAGCGCAGGGAAGGAATGGCGGATGAAATGTTAGGATTAGACAGAGAAGGTAGTGCAGGGATGGATGAGGACGATGGGAATGTTAGGGATGATGATGGGGAAAATAATGATCCATCAGAATTCAGGACCGGACAAACAGGGGAAATGACGGGATGGGTGTTGGGAGGATTGGGAGTGGGGAACATGGTCAGCTGGTTGTCACTTATTGCTGACTGAACCTTGGGAATGGACATCCCCTGGGCGCCATTTTGGGGCGCTGGCTGAGGGAATGCCCCAGCAACACAATTATTATGATACACAAACAATTTTACACCTTTGTGATCTATTTCTTCCTCAACCCAACCTTCCTGCTGAATAGCCTTCGCTACTCTGTACCATGCTTCAGCAGTACGTAATAAATCATTATCTGTAAGCTTGCCTTTCTTTTCTGTCAGTAATCTACGCTACGCTTTCTGGCTGCAATCTACCACATGAAGGCACAGCAATTTTACACACTTTAGCAATCTTTTGCTCCCTTAACCATCTCTTCACCCTCTCTATCTTCAACTAGATCACACGCCAACCAGCCCTTACTGGGCTTACCCAATCCCTGTCCCATATCCCCCTATAAAAGGCGTCCCAGATATAGGGAAAGGAAGATGAAACAGAGTGTCTACAATGCTCGACTGCCACTCGGAAGGGTGGGTCCCCCCAAGTGCGTCTTCCCAAAATGTAGACTAGTCACTAATTCCGCCCAGGAGCGAGGTGAGAAGTGTGTGACCAATCACTTCTCTCAAAAGAGAAATAGGAGTGGATAGTGTAAATAACACAGGAAGTAGAGTAAAAAGTAAAAGTAAAGTGAAAGTAGAGACAGACACAGGAGTTTGAATGACTCCTAATAAGAACAACAATTCAATTGAAATACAGTGCATGCATCACAGTTCAAATAAATTCAACAGTAATCCCTTTCCTTTACTCATGTGGCCAAAGCCACCTCCCTCAACCTCGTAGTATCTCCGCTCGGAGAATGACTTCCTCAAGTCTCACTACCAGCGGCCAAGGATAACAGCTAACACCGGCCCGAAATCCATATGCCTCCCTCGTTACAGCAGTCCACTAAGTGTGGCCACCACTATCCTCACCCTCGTAGCGCCCCTATGGACCCACCCATAAGTCTCACTACCCCGTGGTGATGGAGACAGCAATGCCTGCCCGAATCCACGCACCACAAATAAAAATTGGAATGCCACCAGCCTCAGCGCTCGAAGCTGGAGGGTACCACCTCTCTGCAAGCAGAGCTATGTGCACAATGAGGCTAGCTAGGCTATCAAAGTGACACCATGGGGAATCCCCAGGAAGCAATGAGTCTACACCCCTCCACAGATTCCCCCCCCCTCTTTTTCCTTACTGCTGCAGCTACTCAGCACCTAAAAGAGGTAAACAGGCAAAGAAGACCCCCAGGAAAACTTCCACAGGTCCACCCCCCTTTTTCCCTACAGCCACAGCCACTTGGCTCCTAAAAGGAGTAAACAGGCAACAGAGGACCCCAGGCACACACCCACAGGTCCACCCCCCTTTATCCCAAAAGGGGTACACAGATAAACACTCTACCCGGGCACTTAAGCTAGAGACAGGCCAATACAAACACACCCAGGCAACAGATAGACTAAATGCAGGTAAACAAGTGGGTAACAACAAGACACCGGGCAAGATATTACCTGTCTTTGATGTCCTCCCGGTAGCAGTCACAGACACTTGGACGGGTCAATCAAAGGGGCTGGAACATACCGGATAGGCTCTGCAGTAGTCTCTACCGTGTACAGGGAGGTGATCAGTCTCCTTTCCTTCCCCCCGGATTCCTCAGTCCAACAGCGTCTTCCTTAGGACGGCTTACCGGCCAGAGGCCATAGCCCGGTGCCCCACGTTCTGGGCGCCAAATTGATGTAGATTAATTTAGAAATAAACAAATATGTTTAAATGTCTATCTGTTCCTGTCCAAATCTGAGATGATTAAATTGCGTATACGCAGAAGTAAGTTCACACTGACACACGGAGTTCAGGTTAAAAGCACTTCGAGAAAATTTAATGGCATCTGATTAAAAGCGGGCTCGCAGACCCTTATAAGAGCAGAATTACATCATCATTGAATATCAAGATTACAGTAAATAAACATCATTAATTGGATTAAGTGTTAAGTGGTTATGTCAATGTCCACCCATCAATATTATTAATTGGCTCAAGAACTAAGTGGTTAGCTAGGTGTCCTCCCACCGGGAGGTGGCGTTATTCTGGACACGGGTGTGGACAGATGGCTCATGCGCCGTCTTACCCAGCACGAGGCTTACTCGGTGGGAAGGGGGGCTTGGGCGTCATTTTGGGTAGTTAGTGATGTCAGACTCGTGGTCAGATTCAGGGTCCTTTTTATGAATAGAACATTTCATTAGGGCAGCTTTCTCATGGCTTTGGCTATACTTTGTTGCATGTTACAGGAGCTCAATAATTCTGGTGTTAGTCATGTCTTTCTAGAAAATACAGTCTCTATTCATTATACTAAATGCTGTTAGGAAATTCTGTCATGTAATGTAGTCAAAATGGAAGATCTGTCAAGTAATGAGATTAAAATGGAGTTAGTGCAAAAATTCAACACAGGTTTAATACAGGGTTTTAATAACTCTACATCACCATCACCTTTCAAATGTGCTCGACAATGTATCATACCAACTTCTTTTGGTTCCCACACGGCTTCCAAGAGTTGTAATATCTCAGCTGCGTACTTGATTTCTTTACCCTCTGAGTTCAGTAGTCCTCTTTCTTTATACAAAGCTCCATGGGCATGAGTGGTTAAAAACGCATACTTTGAGTCCGTATAGATGTTCACCCTAAATCCTTCAGCCAATTGTAACGCTCGTGTGAGTGCGATTAATTCTGCCTTCTGTGCCGATGTTCCTTTTGACAATGGCCGAGCTTCTATCACCTTGTCTATGGTTGTCACTGCATATCCTGCGTAGCGAATCCCTTCTTTCACGTAACTACTGCCGTCCGTATAGTACTGGACATCGGGGTTCTGGATGGGAAAATCACGAAGGTCCGGTCTGCTTGAGAACACTTCATCCATCACCTCCAGGCAATCATGTTGACTCTCAGTAGGTTGTGGCAAAAGGGTAGCTGGATTCAAGGTATTGACAGTCTCAAGATACACTCTCGGGTTCTCACATAACATAGCTTGATACTTAGTCATACGGCTATTACTAAACCAATGATTGCCTTTATAGTCTAGCAACGTCTGTACTGCGTGCGGGACTCGCACGTAGAGTTCCTGACCCAGAGTGAGCTTATCAGCTTCAGCTACCAGCAGGGCAGCGGCAGCTACGGCTCTTAGACAAGGTGGAAGGCCACTGGCCACTGCATCCAGTTGTTTGGACATATATGCAACAGGTCATTGCCATGATCCCAAGTACTGTGTCAGTACTCCCACAGCCATCCTTCTTTGCTCGTGTACATATAAGTAGAATGGACGTGTATGATCAGGTAGACCTAATGCTGGGGCGCTCATCAATGCCTTCTTAACATGCTCAAATGCCGTCTGCTGTTCGATAGTCCACAGGAAGGGATCGTGTTCTGTGCCTTTTATAGCTGCATAAAGGGGTTTTGCCAATATCGCATAACTGGGAATCCATATCCTGCAGAAGCCTGCTGCCCCCAAGAATTCTCGCACTTGTCTTCTATTCTTAGGTGTTGGTATTTGGCATACAGCTTCTTTTCTCTCTGGCCCCATTATCCTTTGACCTTCAAAGATATGGAATCCCAGATACTTGACAGTTGGCTGACACAACTGGGCTTTCTTCCTGGACACCTTGTATCCTGCCTTCCAAAGAATGTGCAGTAAATCATATGTTGCTTGCTGACATATCTCTCTTGTAACTGCCGCTATCAACAAATCATCTGCGTATTGTAGTAGTACACATTCTCCTGGGATGGACTTGAAATCTAGTAAGTCCTGACTTAATGCTGATCCAAATAGGGTAGGTGAATTCTTAAACCCTTGGGGCAGTCTTGTCCAAGTCATCTGGCGTTTCAAGCCCGTTACAGCATTTTTCCATTGGAATGCAAAGATACACTGGCTTTCTGTAGCAATTCGTAGGCAAAAGAAGGCATCTTTGAGGTCCAAAACTGTGAAGTAAGTAGCCCCGCCCGGAATTAAAGCAAGCAGGTTATAGGGATTGGGCACAACTGGATGTATACTTACTACCGCATCATTGACTGCTCTCAAGTCCTGCACAGGGCGATACTCATCTGTCTCGGGCTTTTGAACAGGCAACAATGGGGTGTTCCAGGAGGAAGTACAGAATTGTAGGATACCATACCTTATGAACTTATCCAAATAAGACTGTATGTTCTTCTTTGCCTTTTGTGGAATATGGTATTGTCTTAGGCTCACTGGATAAACCCCAAGCTTTAGTTCAATCCGTATAGGTGGGATATTGCGAGCAAGTCCTGGTGGGTTACTCTCTGCCCACACTCCTGGTACATTAAACAAGGATCCATCACTCTTAGGGTTTTGGCTGGTCAACACTGTATAAAGTCGCCACTCTTCTTCCTTTGGTACTGATATTGTCATTATACCTGAGGGTCCATTAAACTTCAAGGATGTCGTTCCGTTAGGCAGAAATGTTATCTGTGCTTGTAATTCCGATAACAAATCTCGCCCTAGCAGTTGGACTGGACATTCAGGCATGTAAAGGAACTGCTGTTTTACTACGTGGCCTCCCAGTGTACAGAGTCGACTTTTAAGAACCGGTTTAGCAGCACTCTTTCCAGTTGCTCCTATTACGGTGATAGTTCTTCCTGAAGGAGGAGCGACTAGGTCAGTCACCACAGAATGTTCAGCACCAGTGTCGATCATGAAAGAACTCCTTTTTCCCCCTATTGCTACATCGACCATAGGATCCGCTCGGCCAAGGGGGATGGAGCCCGGTCGGTATCAATAGTCCTCCATGACAGTGTCAGCCAAACCCACAAAGTCCCTATCTTCTCTCTCTCTGGGTTTCTGCGCTGCTGGGTAATACCTATCCCCATTAATGCTTCCTCTATTATTCCCACCATTTCCTCCAGGGCCTCCTCTTCCTCTCGTTCTGCCTCTATAATTATTGCTATATCCTGCCCTTGTTCTATCTCTCTCTCATGTTGTTCCCTCTGTGGACACTCACTTCTCCAATGCCCTTCTTCCCTACAATACGCCTATTGGTTCCTACTTAAAGGCTCCCTATTCCACTTATTCTCACTTTTCTCAGTTCCCCTATATACTTCCTTTTCCCTTCTATCTACACCCGCGATAGCTACTGCTAACATATCTGCTTTCCTTCTCATCTTTCGCTCTTCTTCCTTTTTCGTCTCTGTCTCCCTATTCATATATACCTTATTCGCTATCTCCATTAATTGAGTTATAGACATCCCTACAAACCCTTCTAACTTTTGTAACTTTCTCTTTATATCTCCGTAGGCCTGGCTGACAAAGGCAGAGTTAACCATCCGGGAATTTTCAGGAGCCTCTGGATTAAAGGGGGTATACAACCGGTATGCCTCCAATAATCGATCATAAAAGGCACTGGGCGACTCATCACATTTCTGCAATACCTCAGCCATCTTTGACATATTGATCGCCTTTTTCCTTCCGGCTTTCATGCCAGCAATAATGGCGTCCCTGTAAGCTTTTAAATGGGCCATGTCTGCGCCATTGACATTCCAATTCGGATCTGCATTTGGATAATGGGCTGCGGCCCATGCTGCCGGGTTGGCCTGATTTTGAGTACGGGCCACTTCTTCAAGCGCTTTAATTGCCGCCTGATTTATCCGTGTTCTTTCCTCGTTATTGAACAATGTCATAAGCAATTGCTGGCAATCAGCCCAAGTGGGATTATGTGTCTGGATTATGGAGGTAATCAAATCTGTCATGGCTTGAGGTTTATCGGTGTAGGAGGAGTTATGGGTCTTCCAGTTGAATAAATCAGTTGTGGTAAAGGGAACGTAAACAAAGACGGGATCAGCATGTTGTAACTGGCCCTCACCGTTAATATGTGTCGGGCCCGGTGTCAGTCGGAGAGGCATTTGATAATGTCGGGGTTGGAGGGTACCGGTCAGTTGTCGGGTTAGTATGGGGCTTCGTTAAGGGATGTCAGTTATGGGTTTCGGTCGAGGGGTAGTAAGACGAGGGGAAGGGGACACTTTTTCTTTACTGAAGGGAAGATCAGTAAGTAGAATATTCCGGGCCGGGCTGGGAGGAGCCTGACCATGAACTAGAAATGACGCCAAATCTGGATAGGTGGGGTTAACAGGGGTAGGTACCGGAAGGGGAGGATTTAAAACAAGTGGGCTAGACTCTGAGCTAGAGGAGGGGGTAGGTGGAGACAACGGGGCACCTCCTCTTCCTCTTCCTGTAGATGAGGAGTAAGGGGGCGGCATGGGGATCTCTGACTCAGGGGGCGTGTCCGGATTGGGAGTAATCACGGCCAGAGTGGACAACCGAGTTCTGGCCACCATGAGGCGACATTGCTCCTCGTGGCATACCCTGATCCATTTTGGCAAGTCATTTATGGCCCGCTTCCAACAATCAATATACGGAAACTGGCCGTAAAGTTCAGGCCTACCCGATACAGCCATGTGTACATTGTAACGGATCACCTGGCACCCCGACTGGGTACCTCCGTTAATGGATGCTCCTAGTGCTTCCTGAGGACTCCAAGCACTCTGGCAGACACCACAATCACCGAATCCGAGAAACCTTTTAAATTCTCCCAAGCATATGAATGCTGTAGACCATTGAATAGGAACCATACGAATAGGCTTGTACTCCTAGCAGTCAACTGGAACAGCATGCAATAAATCCTTCCCCCCAATAATGAGACGACACATCACTTTGAGGGTAAAACAGGAACTCTGGACTGGCTCACCCAGCCTGGCTTTTATTACAATAATCCACATACAGGCCACACCCAGGGGGAGGCATAAAAAAACCAATCACATACATGGTTCAGCCCACACATCCCCTCCCCTCAGATAACATTAAACCCAATTATCCGGTACACTTTTCCAGCCAAGTTCTGGATGTACCCCAAAAACAGGGGGTACACCTTTAAATCCAGCATTGCTGGATAGCCCTTATTCAGGGGGGAAACATATCCAAAATTCAAGTCATTCGGATGAACAGTTCGGGAGATATGGGGTTCCAAAGATTTGACCGACCGCACGGGTAAAGTATCCGAAAACAGTTCCATGCATTTTGGCCCTGCGGTCGGTCACAAACAAGGGAATGAAAACAGACGAATTGCCTGTGTTATAGAGCCTGGAGAGGGTTTGAATGAATTCCCTTGTTTGTGGGGTTCTTTCTACCGAACGGCTGGTCATTCGGTAGTTTCTATACGAATTTCTGGAAGTATGGAGGTCTCAGCGGTGTTTGCCTAGTCAAGTGTCCGATTTTAGTTCCAGACACTCGACGGCAAAACACCGCTGTTCGGTAGTTTAAGATGGCCGCCGCCACGTGTTTGTTTCCCGAATGGCGGCCACCCAGAGGACAAAGCATACATTACACTGATTGCCAATTACCCGTTTGCAACATTGTTGCAAACTGTAATTGGAGGCACACTTATTCCTGGGTGGTCTGGTTGTTCGGTAGTTTCACTCAATATAATAAATGGAGTGATTCTACCGAACAATCAGTGAATGCTGCATACATATCCCAGGTTAAACTTAACACACAAATACACATATAATATTACAGGCAGTACACTAGAATATGTAGCACAGTCTTAAAGGGACAGTAGTCCCAAAAGTCCCAATATGTCCATAGATGCTGTTAAAAGGGCCAGTAGCAGCAATATACAGTACAATATGCCCCAAATAACCCAGGGGCCATAGTCAGTAGGTAGGAGGCTAGCAAACAGGCTTCTCCAGGGCCCAGTGGCGAGGTTGGTTTCGCCACATACATGCTGCACCAGATTAGGATCAAAGCTACCACGTGGTGGCCATGCAGCCACCAAAGAGGGCCATTCCCTACTACATCAAGTAGTCAGGCGTGTTGGAGACATCTTTACTCCAAAATCGTATACATTATATCCCTTCTTAAAGTTTTTTAACATACATTCTAAGGGATCAATAATCTTTGAATCCGACGCACCCATACTTAACAATGGAGCGTCATCTCCAACAGAAGCAAACAAACACACTTCCAACAGTCACACTCGTTCCCCTTGGAAACAGCACCACGTGGTACAGTTACTAGGCCAAACGCACACAACAAAACATACAGGGAATTCCCGTACACACACAGCTGTTACACCAGTCACTAAATAACTAATACTGTACCTTTTGGCGAAACTATACAATCACCCACGTTATAATTCTCAATATTTAAATTACCCGTCGATAACACACCCTAGTAACATTGTCTTTACAAACAGTAGTTATAGTACGGTTAGCATTGGTTAGAGTACAATTTGAAAGTCACAGTTCAATTAGTAGTGGTTATGGTGTTAACATACAACATAAACGACAGTTATTAGTAGTTATTTACAGTATCAGTAATTATAATACATGGTTATGGTACCGTGCGCTATGATACAGTTACACACTATTCACACTCTCGCTAGACGGCAGAGCTCACGCTATCTAGCAAGATATACACTCTACTACAATAATCTTTAACACATTTACAATTTCCCAACTAATCTATTGGCCAGTACCTCGATGGACTACCTAAAACTATTTACATCCATTTTGGTTAGCCGTCGCTGCCCAAGCACCACATATAGCGAACTAGAGGGCGGAATTTACAACAAAACCCTCTTAGTCTATCTACTTTATCAATAGTCTAGTGGGTTCCTGAAAGGGTTAATGCTGTCCTGGACTCAATTTCCCTCAATTCTCGATCCTCTGTTCACCACATCAATTGACGGGAGAAACTTGCTCAGCAAATAACAGACAGACACGAAAAGGTGCTTGACAAGTTCTCAATTTCTTTACTGTGTATTGAATATTTATACAAATTAAGTTACTTGAGTCATGAGATATGCCATACAGAGTATAAGATTGATTACTTCCTTAAATATCACATGTTATACTGACAATGGAAAGATAAGACTTTTTTGAATATGTCTGGAATGAATATCCTGGGCAAGACATCCTGAAATGTCGTATTTCCTATAGAATTGTATAAGTCTGTCACAGTCAACATATTATCATATCCTATAGAAGGAAGCATGTCATTGTTCAAGTCTTTCACAGTCAGCATTTCTATGACGTACATTAAATTTAAAGCATACAAAGCAAAAAGTAGTTTAACTGTTTCATATCCTTTCAGTCAGCAATAATGATAATAAATCTTATAAAATGAAATAAGAGAAATTAACTATCTAATATTCTTTCAGTTCCAAATTTACACGCCTTCCCACTTAGCCAAGATAGGTTGAGATCTAGCGGACTGAATTTACACCAGGTGCCGCTTAGTCTCCCGGTCCCTCCGACCTAGCGAACAAAATATACACCCTAGATACGCTAGTCTAGACAAGACACCGGTGTCCGGCTTGGGCTATTTACACAGGACCCAACCTGACTCCAAACCAAAATTAAACGGGCTGACTACAGGGCGTTTAATTACGAGCGGTGCGCCTTCGCTCCTTCCCTCCACTGGTGGGGGCGAATTCCATACACAATACAAACCCCTTATGGGCCTACCGCACAATCGGTATCCAATACCCTTAGTGGGTCCACCGTCTAAAACAGTAGTCGTCTTACCTCCTCATTCCTGAACCTGAGTTCACATTCATCGACGGGGACACCCCAGCACTTACTACGTAGAGGCCGATGATCTCCTGGACAACAGACCAGTGGCGCCGAGACGAAAGGAGGTCAACGCAAAAGTTCAGGGGTGCAGCCGTAGGGAGCGTGGGCAAAGATAGACCGTCTCATGCCTCTGCTTCTCAGCTACCGTTGAACGATGAGCTTCCCGGCCAATGCACCAAATGATACCGGAGAAACTGACGGAAGCCGAGCACAGAGAGATGGACACAGGTTTCTTCAGGAAGGAAGAGATTTTTATTTGATTCACCGACCGGGACTCAGAGGGACTAATGTCACCAAAAACAGCAAAGTCTGAGCCCTGATCATACAGTGTAGGTCCCTTATATAGGTATATAGCTCCTCCCATAATCAGCTCCACTCACACGTACTCTTACCCAATCAACAGAACAAAGACTAACTTCCTGTTTGACCACATGGCTTGCCCAGCACAATGGAGGAGGGGAATTCTCTATATCCTCTATTCCTGCACATGCTCCGTACACTACTGATTGTATCGTTGCCACGTGCAACCAACCGACCGATACATCAGTATATGCACGTGCACATACCACGTGTCAATCTCGGCCTACTACATTTATTTTTACCGAGATTCCACCACAGGATCCCTAGATGGTCGGCGAAGTCCTTCATGTCGGAGACCTGGTGGAGGGTGTAGGAATGTTCCCCCTTCTTCGCCGTTAATTTGAAGGGGTGCCCCCACATATAGCGCCAGCCATTTTCAATTAGGTTTCAGCTCCCTGCGTTTCCTCAGCGTGGACGGTGCCAGGTTTTGAAAGAATTGAATCTGCTGCCCCTGGTACATGGGCGGATGGCGTCTTGTCTCTTACATTAGCTGTTCCTTGACCGGGAAGTGTAGGAGCTTCGTTATCACGTCCCTCGGTGTGTTTGAGTTGTAGGTCGGAGGGCGCAGGGCCCTATGTGCCCATTCTGTGTATAGGTCTTGTTCTGTAGAGTTAGGCAGGAGGGACTGAAAGATCGCCCTGATTGTGGGGAGTATGGCGTCTGGCTGGACTGACTCCGGCAGACCGCGGATGTTTTGTCTGCGGGATCGGTTATTAAGGTCCTCCAGGCCGTCTTCCAGGAACAGTATCCTGTCCTAAAGCATCCCTGTGTCCTTATCGAGGGCTGCGGTCTTCGTCAGCATTTCTTTCAGTAAGCTTTCATTGTGTGTCGTGCGGGAGGCCAGTGCCTCTATTTCTTCTTTGAGGAAAAAAGGGGAGAAAAGGCTGCGCCAAGAGATACAATAAAATAAGTCCCAATAAAAATATAAAAAGGATATATATAAATATATATAAAAGTCAATATAAAAAGGAGGATAAATGTCTATGTTGCGCTGGTGTTCTCTCTTCTTATGATGCTTTGGATCCTCCCATCATAAGAAGAGAGAACACCAGCGCAACATAGACATTTATCCTCCTTTTTATATTGACTTTTATATATATTTATATATATCCTTTTTATATTTTTATTGGGACTTATTTTATTGTATCTCTTGGCGCAGCCTTTTCTCCCCTTTTTTCCTGTACATCCTTATCCCAGAGGGTTAGAGGGTGACCCTCTGTAAGGTTGCTGCCTCCTTTGTATATTATTAGCGCTAACCTACTCTACACTATTTCTTCTTTGAGGCCTGCAATTTTTTTTTTCCAGGGCCGCAGCTGTATAGGCTTTTATGTCCGCCGACGTTTCCCTGAGCATTGCCCGCAGGTCTTCCTTGGTGAGGGGGGTGGTCGCCTGGTGTTGGTCGGCCTCACTCCCCTCGGTTTCGGAGCCGGAGTCTGCCTGGCTTTGGGCCCAAGATGGCCGCCGGTCCTCTTTGGCGCGAAACATCGTCGACACGGATGGTGTGGAATCCTTCCGTTTTTTTTGGCGCCCCCCATCTGTCCGAGTGATGTGGAGGTAGTGGGGAGTCTGTGGGTGAGTCGTGGAGGCGAGAAGCACCCGGTGTGTAGCCGATGGACGCGGATTACTTGCCCGGGGTGAGAGAGCTAAGGGCTCGTGCGTCTTACTCCATTGAAGGTTAGGCTCCGCCCCTCATGATCTGCACTTTTAATGACCACACTCTGGCTTTTATGCAGTGGGCAGGTACTTTGGACATCCCACAGGGTGGGACACAGTACAACCAATCCTTTACAGGCAAACCGTAAAACACACCCAGCACAAACATGCAATCCTTCCCCTCTGCCTGTGATATAATTACTGAACACAATGGGCTAATGTAATTTATCACAGCCAGGAAAAATACACTTTTTATACATACACTGTAACTTTAAAAATATGCATCATATTCACATAAATATACATACATATTCAGAATCAGCATACTTTAAATATAAACATAACCAAAAATCATACAAATCCCCCCAGTACATAAAAAGTTAGACGGAAGTCCTTTATGACCGACCGCAAGCACATTTTCCTGCCCAAAACAGTTCCATAGATTTTGGCTGTGCGGTCGGTCAATTTTATGCAGAAAAAGTCCCATTCGAACGTGTATTCGAATCTTCGAACGGGACTTAGTCTCTGCAGCTGAAAGTTCAGTGTAGGAGAAGGTAAGGCTCAGCGGTGTTCGCGGAAATGTGTAACCGATTTTAGTTCCATGGATTTGGCTACACATACCGCTGACCTCGTTCGAATGAACAAAGATGGCCGCCGCCACGTGTTCGTTTGCACGAACTGCGGCCACCCAGCGGTCGGCAATTAACCTGCAGTAACCTCACAGCCTGGGAGGTAAATTGCCTGCACACTTCCACTTCTGGGTGGTCCGCCTGTGTGGTACTTGGTTCAGTAAGCCCCATTTTCTGAACCAAGTGGGAGAAAGCCAGGAACAAAATATTTTAACTAAGTCTGGGGGCACTGCGGACACCGTCTTAAAGGGGCATTGTCACACAAAGTCTCAATTTGTCCCCAGATGGTTCTTAAAAGGCCAGCATGGTCCAATACAAGTCCATAAGCCACAATGCAGTTCTTAAAGGACCAGCAGCAGCACAATATAAATCCATTAACCCAAATAATGTTTGTAAAGGGCCAAATCTCCCAGGGGCCATAGTCATGCGGAAGGAGGCTGGCAATCAGACTCCTCCAACAGCCAGGGGGAAAGGGCAGCTTGTTACTTAAAAATCCAGTGACAAAAGGTGTTTCGTCACAAATGGATCCTGGACTAATTTTATTAAATTTAATTGAGTCAAAAATGAAGATAAAAGATTCAATGTTAATTTTACACTTCATTACAGCAGCCAAATGAGTGATAGCACAAAATTGGAAACATATACAAATCCCATCCACCCGAGAAGTGATAGCACAAGTAATATGGCAAGCAAAAATGGAAAGAGGCATCTTAGTGAGCTTAGAAAATCAGGTAAGGTATCTATCTGAAAGACAGTAAAAAAAAAGTGATGCCGGGAGCGGTCTGACGTCATATACATATACAATCAAACAAACCTGGACATCCTCACCCTTAACACTATATGCCTAACACTGTTAGAGGCAGAGGAACACTATAGTATTCCTAATACTATAATGTATCTTTAACTATTGCTAGGATAATTGGAGTAGACAGGGTTAGGTAGATAGTTATTTGTTCTTAAAATTAATGCTTCAATATAATCTACATATTGTTTTCTTTTCTTTTTTTTTTTTTATACAATCTAACTGTATTCACTTTAGTACATAACTCTGCTACCTTAAAGGGACTCTTCACTACCCAAATTCAAAAAGAATGAAACATAATTAAATAAAATCCCCATTTAGTAGATATACTACCAATGAAAACATCCATAGATTTATTATTATTATTTTCTTTTTCATTTGGGGTATATATAAAATATCATACAAATGCTGCAGATCTCTTGTCTGCAGCTTTTGCAAGCCATACCCTTCTTACGAAGCCCAGACTTTCTGTTGCTGTCCAAATATACCTTCCCAATGCAGCTCAATGAGAAATCCTTGCAAGGCAGGTACTTTGGGCAGTTTTTTAGGTGTTTGGAGTCAGGTCCGGTGCAAGGATTTTAGGGTACATAGGCGAAGATGTATTTTTCCGCCCCCCTCCCCCCCAAAATAACATCTTCACCTATGTGCCTCTTAACCAGCCCCTCTCCCCGTCCATTATTGATCCCCTCCCTTCCCTGTCCCTTAGTGTTCTTTGAACCTCTCCCCTCTTTTCCCTGTCCCTTGGTGTTTCTCCCCCCTCCCCTCCCTGTCCCTTAGTGCACCCCGCACCCCCTTCGTGGTCTCACTCCCCTTCCTGGTGTGCCTCCTACCTCTCTTGTAGCGTTGCCGAGTGGAGGATATCCCCTACAGGAGCTTCAATTTTCTGTACCTGGCCGGACTGACAGGGAGTGCTCTCTCAGTGAGCACCTCCGGTCAGTCTGGCCGGGTACAGGAAACAGAAAAAGCTTTCCTATGGGGATTTCGGCGACGCTGGAGGTCCTCACATATCGTGAGGACGTCCAGCGTAGTTATAACACATCCAGCGTAGTTATAACACACAGACAGCCACTAGAGGAGAACTTAACCCTTCAAGGTAAATATTGCAGTTTATGAAAACTGCAATAATTACATTTGCAGAGTTAAGGGTAGTGGTGGGAGTTGGAAGTCAGACCACTCCAATTCTCAGGATCACCATTGTGCTTTACACAATATTGTGTATTTGGGTCTGGCTGGGATTGAACCCGAATTTCCTGCATCCCAGTCAGTATCCTTACATTGAGCTCCACGCATCTTTCTGTCCTGAGTCCCCTCGGTCTGTGCCAAATTGCAAAGGGTGCCTTAACTCTGCGTGCCGGACTCCCACTCCAGGTAAGATCCTTGACAGTACGATCTGACCAAATGGAGTCTGCAGAGTTGAAGATTACCATTGCAGCCTTGACCCAGCAAGTTTCCCAGCTCACCCAGGCTTTGCAGGGCTTACAGCAGGAACTGGCTTCCCTTAAAGGGAGAGTAACCTATGACTCTGGACTCTCTGAACCGCTGGTTGCTCTACCCGAAACATTTTCTGGGATCCGGTCTAAGTATGATGCCTTCAAAGTCGATTGCGAGGTCCTGTTTTCCCTGAGGCCCTACACCTATGTCACGGACGTCATTAAAGTGAGGACAGCGATTACCTTGTTGTCGGGGCACCTTAAGACTTGGGCCCACCAATTGTTACTCGCCAAAAGCCCGTTCCTGGATTTCTGGGAGTCCTTTATTCGGTCCCTGGGTTTACAATGCAACAAGACACAAAGATCCATTGTACATAGATCACCTACTGTTGCTTCACATATATTGCAACCCGGACGGGAAATGGATTACACTACTCCTTCCAATCGGACTGATGTTACTGCTAACCCTACCGCTACCAAGTCTCCTGAAACTTTGTATACTTCTGGCAGTGAGGCGGTGGAACCCATGGAGATTGGACTGGTTAGGTGCCATCAGTCATCTCAAGAAAGGGCAAGAAGGATGGCGCATGGACTGTGTTATTATTGTGGGGAGAGGGGACATTTAATATCTTTTTGTCCCATTCGTCCATCTAGGCCTCAGGTTCTCCTGTCTGCCAACATGCTGCCTGTCCTTGCTTGACCACTCTGACCTATCCTCAGCCTTCTACAGTCGTTGCACCTGAGGTTGTGCAGGAATCTGTTACTAAAGAACCTGAGATCTCTATTTCTACTAAAGATTCTGCTTCTAAGAAGGCAAGCACCACAACCACTACAAGTCCTGTCAAGGAAGACCCCCCTTCTGCCTCTAATGGGGCTCTAGTCCGGAAGGAGGACTTGCAAGTTTTTGAAAAGGCCCTACATGCTATGACCTCCGCTCCTACTAGTACTACCAAAACCAAGAAATCCAAAAAGTAACCTCCTGGGTCATAGTTGCGTTCCTCTTCTCGCCTACGGCGTCTTTGAAGGGGGGTAATGTCAGGATCACCATTGTGCTTTACACAATATTGTGTATTTGGGTTTGAACCTGAGTTTCCTGCATCCCAGTCAGTATCCTTACATTGGGCTCCACGCATCTTTGACTGTTTCTGGTTGTTCTTGGTATCCTGTAGTCTGAGCCTGTGCACCTGGGATTTGCACACCTGTTCCTGGTTCTTTGATGATTGGCTGAGACTCCCTATTTAAACCGCGCAAGTCTGGTTCTCGTTGTCAGATTGTGTTTCCTGTTCCTGTTTGGTTTCACTGCTGTTCATCTGACTCCTGGTTTTGATCCCCTGCTCGTCTACTGTTTTCGCCTGATTGCCGCCAGCCCTGACTTCTGATTCTGTTACTGGCTACTCTTCTGGATATCCCTTGTCTGTACTGCGTTCCAGGAAGCACTGGTTATTTCAGCCCCAGTGCACTGTGTCACAGCCTCGGGGATTTCTGTCCTGAGTCCCCTCGGTCTGTGCCGAATTGCAAAGGGTGCCTTAACTCTGCGTGCCGGACTCCCACTCCAGGTAAGATCCTTGACACCAATGGGCAGAAGTGGTCTGGGTGCCTGGAGTGTCCATTTAAATGAGCTGAAGTGGTCTGGGTGCCTATAGTGTCCCTTTAAGCAAAGCTTGTTTTGATCCTCTTAATCAGGCTTCCCCAAACTCCGGCCCTCCAAATGTTGCTGAACTACAACCCCCATGATTCTCAGCCTATCTATTTCATTCATAGAATCATGGGAGTTGTAGTTCAGCAACATCTGGAGGGTCAGAGTTTGGGGAAGCTTGCTCTCAATGCTCTAACTCAAGGGTTCCCAATCCAGTCCTCACGTACACCCTACCAGGCCAGGATTTAGGAACTACCCTGTTGTGCCTATAGTATTTTTTTCTTCTTTCTAAAAACACCTTAGACACAAACGGATAATCCCTAAATCCTGGACTGTTCAGGGGTACTTGACGACTGGGTTGGGAACCACTGCAACTCATACAGGCTCATACATACTCATACATGAAGTGAAAAAGAACATTATTTGTACACATCTCTTCAAGAATACATATTTTAACAACTGTATGATATTTTGATTTGATTACAAATAATGAGATTTTAAAACAAACTGAGCCTTTTATCACTTTCCCTTGCAGGCTAGGAGATCTGAGAAAAATAATTTCTTGATACATTCCACGGTCAAGTTACCCTGCTTGCGCAGTACACAGAGCACATTCCTATTGATTTGAATCTCCTGCCCCCTATTAGCTATAACAATCTGCACCATGTGTCCCCTACAATTACATAATTGCAGTAACATCACAGCGCCTACAACTGGGTGGGAAGTTTGAACTAGTCGCTACCTATAAATTCCAGGCTCAGTGGTGGCTTTAGCATTATTCTGGGATTGATTTCTTGGTAACATGTTTCTCCATAGAGCTGTGATTGCTTTTGGTGGCTCTGCTTTTGCAGTTTTTGCCTCTGTGGCTGTGGGAAAGAGTGGTGATGATTCTGGTTTTCTATGTCCACCTATAATCCCTGGGCGCTGGGATTGGAACTGGGATTGGTAAGTATAGTGCTGTAGACACCTGCTTTGAATAACACAGCAGGAATTAATAGGATTTTTATATCTCTTACTCAGCTGGGGAGTTCCTCTGGTTTCCAGGAGCTGATCATATCATAGATGTGACTGCCAGGGTGGGGAGCGAATAGACTTTATCGTAGGACGGTTTGCCTGGTTTATGACTGACACAAATTGTGATCCATTTCACATTAAAGCAGCGGTTCCCAACAGTCCTCAAGTACCCCCTTAACAGTTCAGGATTTAGGGATTACCCAGTTGTGTCTGAGGAGTTTTTTAGAAAACCCTTTACACACAATAGGGTAATCCTGGACTGGTAGGGGGGTACTTGAGGACTGGGTTGGGAACCCCTGCATTAAAGGAACACTCAAGCATTGTAACCACTAGCATGTGCTGTAGTGATTTATGGTGCCCTCAATTTGTAAGCAGTCAAACAAGACTGGTTTGACTTGTTTCATGTGGTCTGCTGGGTGCTGTTTACCGCCCTCACTACTTCTGATGGAAAGCTGGAAGCTTCTGTTGGCTGTCCTGAGCTCAACACTGCATGGGCAGACTTTCAGCTCTTTGCTGGAAACGGGGATCAGCATCTGGTGGACCCCAGGTAATTCAAACTGTTCTAAAATGTCTGACTACTGTGAGAGGAAATGTGGTGTGGTAGTTGATGGCATATATATATATTCGGCCTGATTTACTGAACAGCAGCCTGAGGTTTGAGCGTTAAATGTCCCAGGGAGAGATGTTAGGTTTGCAAGATGCATTACTGGTACCCTGCAAACCACAGTATGGGTCCCTGGGATAGCAGGGTGGGCCAGTGCTCCAATAGCACCAGCTGCTAAGTAACAGTCAGACCAGAACTTGTATTTTGCTTAATAGTTTCACTTATGCCTAATTGCACCTCACCTGTATCTGATCAATTTGCTAGCAGGCTTTTAAAAGAAGGGATCAGCATGCTACCAATGTCTCTAATAAACTTGAAACATCTGGAAGGATGTACAGAGAAGGAGCGTGAGTGTAAGCTGCAGGAATGGAGGGGGTGGGGCATTCTAGGCACCAGAACAGCTGTAGTGGTTATGGTACTTGCTAGTTCCATGCTGTCTTTCTTTCTACAGGGCGTGAACAGGCCAGCCTTACAGGACAGCGTCTGGCACTTCTTGGAAGTGAAGGGAATAACTTTAGCTGCATTATTTATTTGTCATTGACCAGATTCACAGAAACATGTGTACAGGGGAAGGAAAGGTTTTACTGGACCCTCTATTGCACATGTGGGATTAGGCTGCTGCATGTAGACCTCTGAAATCCCAATTCTTGCTGCCTATGCATTTTTTGAATAGTTGCAGAATAACCGTTATTGAGCTGTTTTGTTGGTGGTTTGGCTTTCTTTAATCTTCTTATAGATATTAAAATGTGCAGCTCCAGTCTGCTTAACGAAGGACCTCCAATCCGACCAGTTCCTGCGGAATCCAAGTGGATACCAGATCTTTCTGTAAGCTATATCTAGTGGTGACTCTATTTTTAAAGCGTTTCTGGTGTGCATTCTGTTTCTGCTTTTAACCCTGGTCATTGTCTCCATCTTAGTATTTTAAAGATGGCCCACGCATTGAGGCTGCATTCAGGAAGTACATCCACCGTGCAGATCCAGAACAAACAAAAGAAAGTTATGAAATAATAGTCTGCCATGATAATGTGATCCGCTACTTTTGTATGAAGGTAAACTGCTTCCACTTATCATTCTAAATCATCTGTGGTCACCACAGGTATCTTCCAGGCCCTCTATTCCTAACCTGCATTTTTAGTTTTTCTTTAAACACCCTTATTTAACAAAGTAAATGGAGTACACTAAACCCAGAACAACTATACAAAATTGAAATGAGAATCCAGTATTGTAAAATTGTGTACCATTTTTACTATAATGAATTGTGCTGCTTATTAAACAGGTTTTCATCCAAATGTTATCAAATCTTGTGGTAATTGGATGGCATGTACTAATCTGACAGCCTTTACAGCAGGCTTCCGGAAACGCCAGCCCTCCAGATGTTGCTGAACTACAACTCCCATGATTCTCAGACCATTTAATTCATAGAATCATAAGAGTTGTAGTCAGGGCCGGACTGGGGATACAAAGCTGCCCTGGAAAAAATTTATGCCAGCTCCATAAATCATTGCGCCATGTAAGGTTATGTCGAGAGATTATTTTCGAATATAAAATATTAGTCCTTTCAGAGTAACTGTTTAATTATACAGTAAGCATACTTGCATGCAGACAGACAAGCTCATTGACATAAAAACACAAGCTCACATACAAGCAAGCTCACTCACTAGCAAGCGCGCGTGCCCACAGCTTATTGTAGTGGTAATGGTGTCTATAGCCTGTCCCTGCAGGCTTTTTAATGTAAAAACTGACCTTTCAGAGAAAAGGCAGTGTTTGCATTGCTTCAAAGTGACAATCACTCAGACGGTCACTAGAGGTGCTTCCTGTGTTTCTACATTAAGGGCCTCCACGCTCTGGAGGCACTGAACATTCCCCATAGAGATACATTGATTCAATGCCTCTCTATGAGGAGATGATGGTTGGTGTAGCTTTTTGCAGCTAATCCTATGGCAAAGCATTGGATTGGCTGAGATCATCAAGCTTGATGATCTCAGCCATAGAGGCAGGGCCAGTGGAGGGGAGACCAGCATGGCGTGGGGAAAAGTGAATAAAAAAAAAACACTATTGACAGACACACATTACTACTACCTGTGGGTGACCGGGGGTTGTGCAGGGCAGACAGCCGTCTGTGCTGGTGGCCGCAGGGGGAGCTGTGATGGCGGCCACTGGGGGAGCAGTGCTTTCTCTGCTCACCCCCCCGCCCTCGCGCGCTACTTAATGATTCCGCGGCTGGAATATGACGTCGTATTCCGGCCGCAGTCTCATTAAGCTGGGGAGCAGAAACCACCCACCTTGCAGTTTGCCTGGCCCTGGTTGTAGTTGAGCAACATCTGGGGGGGGGGAGGGGGGGCAGAGTTTGTGGAATCCTGCTTTACAGCATTAAAAATAACCTCTCAAGACCTATATTGTTCAAACGTGTCTTATGCCTTCCATGTACTGACAAAATGTATATCTTCATCTACAGGGCACTACAACTCCCACCGGAAGCTTGGCCCTGACTGTCTCTCTATCATGGTAGTATTACAAAGCTGGTGATAAAACCTGATGGTGATGTGTCACTGAAGATGCTTGGTGATGCTGGCTTTATGCCCCCGGGGAAACTCACGGGAGCTTAGCTCTGAGCTGGATGTCCTCCTAGAGACCTCTGTGTTGGACACACAAGTTACCATGACTCCCTTACCTTTCTGTTTAATAGACACTCTCCAGTTGAAGCAGTCTTTCAATGCATATATTGCACACCGCATGGGTGGATCAAATAATAGTATAATTTTTTCTCATCACTGCACTAAGATGAAGGTTCTAGTTTCTGAATATGCAGCACCATGTTTTGAGTTACAATGCCTTGTGTTCACCAAATGGCTTTACAACTCAAGCTTGGCACCTCCTATTGCTCACCTGTTACGACATTGCAGACCCTGTAGCTATAGCTTGTCTGCCTAGTCCAAATGGCTTCTTGCAAACCAAAGTACAGTTGAAAGAAGTTACCTGGCTTGGTTAGTGTAAATACTGTATCTTAAATATAAGGGGCAGTTATAATAAAACAATGTAACAACCCATTTGTATGCATGTTTACAGGACTGCTTAATTAAAAGCAAATAAAATGACTTCCTACTTATTTTCGTTATTGTATTGGTGGCTTCTGGCTTCACACTTCTCATAGGTACTAGATGTTCAGAACTTGAACTAAAAGTTCATCCTTCATTGTATGTGGGTCGTGTGGACTTGCCACTCAAAGGGAGTATCTAATCTTGTTTGTGTTTGGCAGATACCTTGTGTGACCACTGCGGCTACTCTTCCCACCAGAACTGTATTAACCTTAAGACTTCCACCTAGGGTTTGGACATGGGCTGGTGGGGTCCTGTCTGGCCCTGGAACTCTTTCTCCCTGACTTCTTGAACCAGGCGTACATCACCTGGCTGAGCCCCCTCACTTCATTGAGGGAGCATTTGTGGTCTGCACCTCCTTCAGCTACTTAAGAGCTCCCCAGTACTCTTGGTCATTGATGGAGCACTGGGAGCTGTTAAAGTGGTCTGCATCTGATATTGGTGCCGAACACAATACTAAACCACCAGGGATCCAGC